>NC_045430.1:103761852-104068757 GCF_902635505.1 Sarcophilus harrisii
CACTAGAGCATTAAAAAGTTCATAATCAAATTCAGAATAGAAAGAATAGTAAACATATCCTTCTTAATCATAAAGCAATAAAAATTATATTCAATAGAGTATCTTTAAATAAAATCTTAGAACTTAATTGAGTAATTCAATTTTAAAGAATTGATGTATCAAATAAATAATAGAAATAATAGATATTTTCCCAAAAGAAAATGGCAGCAATAAAGCAACATGAAAAAAAACCTTTGGGAATTAGACAAAAAAGTTTTTAGGAGAAGATATACACTACTAAATACTTTCATCAAGAATAGAGAAAGAATAGCTCAACTATTCTTTGAAAGAAATCATATAATTTCAGTGAGGCTGAGGCTCAAAAGAGAAGGAGGGAATAAGTACTTCCACTTTCAACTCACAAATGTTATGGAGATATACTGAAATGGAACTTCTGTGGCTAAAATTTTCATAAGCTGGAAAATTTTTAAGTAGAGATTATAATATATAAGTAAATTGATCTCTATACCTATGAAAGATAAGCCCTTGAGGCAAAAGGAAAGAAAGGGTCAGGAAAAGGGAATTTTTGTCATCGGTGCTAATCATCTTCCCCTAAAACTTGATACTAGGAAATCTGCTCCCCACATAAAATGCTACATGAAGGGACACCTATGTCACTATCCCTCATATTCTTCTTTACAATATAAATCCTTCAGGTTGTGTTTTACTTACTATTCTTATTTTGGGTTTCTGGATCTGATATGAGTTGCAGTTTGTTCATATTCACCATACACTTCCTTATTGTCTTCTGTATGATACTCATTTTTAGTTCCTAGGATGCATTGCTATTTCAAGTTTTACTGACAAAACAACACCAAGAAAATGTTAAAATTGGAAACACAGACTTTTGCTTTCATGGACAGTTCTAGGTCAATAAAAGGGCCTTGCAATTTCCCAAAGCAATCTAGTGCTCTATCTTCTGTTCAGTTCTTGGGTTCAGCTTATTGTTCATTTGTACTATTTGTCCTAGAAATGCATTCTGTTGGACAAGCTGTATACACTATCCATTTAAACATGTCAGAAACGGGGCAATACACATTTTTCATCCATTTTATTATTGTTGTTTTGATGATTGTGTCGGATTCCAGTGAATAATCAAGGATATCTTCCAGGAAGCTCTGCAATATTCTGGGGCTTTGTGCAAAACACTTCTGATAATTCCGGGATAATATCCATCATATAATAATCAATATAATATATGATAACCCATCCCTTTTGGGTTAAGGTATTGCATTAGGATATTGCAATTCGGTGCTCTCTTGAAGACAAAGCATCTTAAATTGTTATTATATATAAGCTGAGATAACTGGGTCATCTCAAGTGGAGAAATAGAACACAGAGCAGATAACACTTTGATGGAAGGTGCTGGAATATTTTTTGGTGTGTGTGGATTTTTATGGCAAACATTGAAGGTTGGGGATGTTTATCTAGAAAATCAGGGTCTGCATAAAAAGCCTGTCAGAAGGGAAGGGGAGAGGAAAGTACCTAAAAAATTCTGCAGGAGTAAAGAAAAGGAACCCTATAGAATTGAACATTTTGGCAAGAGCAATTTCTGGCAAAACTTTATCTATCTCTGAGAGTCTTATCACTAACTTTTTTCCTGAAAAAGCTTTATTCACACATATTCTTATACTCTAGGACATTAGGATATTTAAAGATTCTTTCTAGCTTTAAGTGAACAGTGAATAGAATATTGGACCTAAAGTCAAAAAGAACTGAGTTCAAATCCAGCTCCAAACACCATAAGTTGTATGACCCTAAGCAAGTAATTTTATCTTGATATGCCTCAATTTCTTCTGTTGTAAAATGGGGCTAATAATAGCATCTACCTTCCTGGGTTGTGGTAGGGATCAAATGAGACAGTATTTGTAAAGTAATGTGTAACTTTCAAAGCTATGTTAAAATTAGTTATTCATGTATTTGATTTCTTAAATTTGATTAGTCACTGTTGATTTTCAAATGGCTCAAATGAGCAATAGCAATAGGGTTTTCTTTAGAGTGGAAAACACACTCCATATTCTGCTCATCTTAAATGGTACTTAATAAGGTCCTTTTATAAATAATGAACAGGATGATGAGCACATGTTCATCGTTGTATAGTCCATGCAAGGTCACTAAGGGCTGGGTTTGTATTCAGAGGAGAGAAAAGGCATATTGTTAGGTTTTTACTGACTCCTCAATTCAGGAATCTTAGGGACATCTGTTATTCCACCCTAACCTCCTATGTAATGATCATTTATCTCTCACTCACCCACAGATACATCTGTTTTGGCATGCTAGCAGAGGTATATGTGACATATTGAAGGTCTGAAAAAACATGATCGCACCCGCCCACCATGTACCATCATGTACATGTTGATCTAGAGAGGCAACACTGGAATGAGGATAAAAGCTGGTTGGAGCTTCTAGGTAGAAAGCAAGGAATGATGGCATGAATACTGCCAAGTACAGAGGACTCAAATTCAAAACTGCTCTTGATGTCTTTTTCTGCATAACCTTGGGCCAGTCCAACTTCTTTGGACAGGACCTTCCTCAACTTAAAATAAGGAGGTAGAATTAGACGACATCTGAAATCTAACTGTAAGCTCAGTATCCTAGAAAAATGTAACTGTTAGTCTTTTAAACCAAAAAGGGAGGGGCTCTACAATTTAAATTTGAGGGAAGAATTCATCAAAAGAATCATATAGAATAGGAAAATTCCACATTATTGTTTAGAATTTGTCTTAAAGAACCATAGCAGCACAATGTAGTAGAATGAGTATTTGAGTCAGAGCATCTGAGTTTGAATCCTAGCTTGATTACTATTTTCCCTTTAAAATTTTTGGTTTAAATACCTACATACAGGAACATACATACATATATATATATATTATATATGCATATATATATATATATATAAAATCAATTCAACATTTCAACATGCATGATTTTTCCAGAAAAACCATCCTGCTTGACTGCTTTCCTCTAAATCTCCTATTTGTTTATGTACATTTTCAAATATTTCATTTATGTTCTCTCCTTCCTCCATCCCTTCCTTCTTTCCCATTATCCTTCCTTCTTTCTCTTTCCCCTTTCTTCCTTCTCTTCTTTCTTCCATCTCTCCCTCATTCTTTTCATACCTTTCTCTTTTTTCTCTCCCTCCCTTTTTCCTTCCTTCCTCTCCTTTCTTCCTTTTTTCCTTTCTTCCATCCTTCTCTTACTCTTTCCATGATTCTCGCTTTCCTTCCTTCTCCCATTGCCTTCCTTCCCTTTCTCTTCTCTTTCTTCCCTCCATTCCATTGTGTGTTAGCCTTGCTATACTTTGAAGTAAATATCTCTTTGTAAGAACTTAGCTGATTGAACTGGAGTGCAGAGAAATACTGCAAATGGAAGGGAACACTACAAAGAGAGGGGGTTGGAGCCAATTGCAGAGCCCAGACATTGCCAACTCCACTTAAGAGTCCTGAAGAATTCTAGAAGAGGGGTGAAATGTCACTTATCTGTTACTTCAGACAATAGGAGCCAGAGTAACCACTGTTACATAAATAATATATTAAATAAAGATATAACCCAATCATCTATTGCCACATGTCTATCATTATTCTAGATACCATGAAAGATTTAAAATAAAAATGAAACTTAACTCTCTGTCTTCAGGGAGTTTACAATCTAGCTAGGGAGACAAGATCATTTCAGGGAATAATATAAGACAATACAGAGCAAGTAAAAGTAACAAATTGTGTGTTGTAGAGATACATACACATCTTTTTTGTGAGACAGCTTCAACTTCTGTACTATATTACACATAGAACATTGTAGGTGGTTGTCAACAGTTCCCAGCCAAAACCTTGGAATCTTGTATTTTTAGTTCCATCCTCTTGCTTCTATCTTCTATGCCTTAGGCCCTCTATTTCCCTCACTGAACTTTATGTACTGTTTAACAGTTAGTAAGTTGCAAGTCCAACTCATGTAAAGCTTAAACCTTTATAGAGAAACTAGAGGGTGAGGAGGAATTGAGGGACTTTGGAAAAATTACTTAAGGAGGGGAGAGAATGGCCATGGGAAGAAGAGGTATGAGAACAATCAACAATAACAGGCAAATGTAAAAATATCCCAAGTTTTATGTAGTTCCTATATTAGTTTCCTTTTCAAAGCCAAGAACTTTATTTTTAGAGTTGTTATATTTGGTACAAGGTATCACCTTTTAAATTTATTATTATTATTTTTAGGATTTTGATTTTAGGGGTAGAAGGAACTAAACTGGATTATCACTGTGCTAAGAATATATCAGAACCTCCCATATGAAGCTACAGTGAAAAGCTTTATGTAAAAGGCCAGGAGAAACATGATCCTATTGGCATATTGGTTAAATATGAATCACTTCACCAAGAAAATGTCCATTATTATTCCCAGCTTGGAATTAGGCAGTGGCAAGATAAGACAACGATAAGACAGTCAAAGGGGGCTATTCTGCTGCATTTGTTTTATTTTAAAATGCCTAAACTATATTTTAAAGAGAGTTATAGAGATTTAAAAAGCAGAAACTTTGGAAACTTAACAACACAGAAGGCACTACACTGTGTGTTTATGTATGTGTGTGAGTATGTACACACATGCATATGTATAAAAGATAAAGGAGCAGGGAGAATTCTTAGAGGATTATAGCATGAAAATATTTTAGTGCCAGTGATGGAGAAATATAAATGGTATATATATATGCATATGAATATATACATATTCATATGCATATATATATTCATATACATGTGCACACAAAGAGGATCATAAGATCAGCCAAAGTATATGGACAAAGGTAATTGGATACTATAGCTTAAAGGAATCATAGCTAGAGTCCTCTTTAGTTCATTATGTTAATAACACCTTTTAGTTCTAAGGGCTTAGAGCTACCAGTTTAACCTACAGATAACAAAAAGAGAAATAGAAGTGTAAAAGTAAAATGAGATGAAGAGGAAGAGAAAAGAAAGAAGGAAGAAAAGGAGAAAAGAAAGAAAGGAGGGATGGGAGAAAGAAGGGAGAAAGAAAAAGAAAGAGAGAGAAAAAAAGACAGACAGACAGAGGCAGACACAGAGAAAAAAGGGCATAAACACACAGAGACAAAGACACAGAGAGACAGAGACACAGGGCAGGGGGAAGTATGGTAGAAAATGGTGGTGTTACTCTTTGTCCTCTCTACTGTATGTTACCCTGCTTTCCCTCCTACCCTCACTCTATTTCCAACCTATTCCTTGGGGATGTGTTGGGGGGAATCATGTTAAGAAGAGAGAGAAATACCTTTCCTTCTACACAGATGAGTTGAAGAGGGAATATGAGACCTAATGATTAATTTTCACTGAAAGGATTTGCCCATAAGCCAAGACAATTTGCCCTGTGGGATAACAGATATTTGGTGTTCAGCAAGTATAATAGTCACTCAGTGTTTATTGCTTATAGGCACTTGCATATTCTGTTCTACAAGACAAGCATGTCCACAAGTATCAGCAAATTGACAAAATATCTTTCTGCATAGCCCATTAGAATTTTCCGTGAAGTCATAAATCATAAGATGTTAACAGGTTTTAATTTCCTAATCTGTAAGATTACTAGCTTGGGTTAACTGATTTCTAGGATCTCTTTCAATGCTATTGAAATCATCCAAGTGTGAGATGATGAGGGTCTGAATCAGGATGGTAGTAATGTCAGAGGAGAGAACGGAGTTCCTGTATGAGAGATATTAGGAAGGTAAAATTATGAATAAAGGATGCATATGGATTTATATTAAATATATATCTATTTTGTTGCTGTTGTTGAAACATTTAATCATGTCTGACAGTGGACTGAAATATCCATGGGGTTTTCTAGGCAAAGATACTGGAATGGTTTGCCATTTTCCTCTCCATTGGATTAAGGTAAATAGAAGTTAAGTGACTTGCCTAGGACCATACAGTTAGTGTGTGATGCCAGATTTAAACTGTTAATGTTTGCACCAAGGTCATCATTAATATGGTGAGTCTCTGTAGACAGAAGACCATTAGGCAACTTAAGAAGAGGTGAACCATCCCAGCTAGCATTGGAACAGGTCAAAGCTCCCATGCCAATCAAGGTGGGACCAATGATTAATCTCTGTACTTGTAGCCCAGGTGAATTAGGGAAATCTAGCATATTTTAACTGCCTTGAGATAGTGCTTTGCACATAGTAAACAGCAGAAGCATATTAATCCATTCTTAATCTGTATATAATTACAAATAAATACAAATACAGTTACAAATACATTTTCATGTAGTCTTTGCCTGAATATATAATAGGTGCTTTAACATTTGTTCTACGATACACAGAAAAAGTGAATCAATCAGAAAACATTTATTAGATATCAATTATGTGCCAGGTACTATGCAACACTGAAACTACAAAGAAAAACAAAGGCAGACCTTGGAAAGGTCTATCAAGAAGCCCACAGTCTAATGAGGGAGACAACTGGAGAGTAACTATGTACAAACATGACATATGCAGAACAAATTGGAGTTAATTAACAAAAGGAAAGAATCATTAAGAGACAAGTTAGGAAAAGCATTTTTCAAAGCTATATAAATGCTAGCTATTATTATTAGTAATAAAGAAGGAATGAGAAGTTCAAAAGACAAGATTCTAAATTCTAGGTACCTGGCTCAGTAGAGCTGATGCTGCTCTGAATATCAAAAGAGAGAAATACTTTAAACTATGGGATTTTCAGAATTAAAGTCCTAACTGCTGCCATAGATCAGCAAAGAAGCTGCATCACAGCTGAAAAACAGTAGATGATAATACTGAGCAATCTAGGTGACCTACTCAGCAGAGAATAGATGTTTTGAACATTTGTTCATCACAAAACAACTCAGTGGAGATGTATAGCAGAGAAGTATAATAGTTACCAAGGGCTAATTACTTTTCCTTTTGGACATTTGTGGGTTTCTTTGGAATCATCTATATCTATTACTAGACATTCCCATTTGGCATATTCAAAAGGCAACTAGAATCTCCAGGTCAGTAAGTTCCTGCCATGGTTCTGTGGTTTGTGAACCCTCATTTAAAGGAATAGTTTTCCTCTTGGAATAGAGAGAAGAATTTCTCTTTGTCTTCCTCTCATATTGCCTCTAGGCTTATGTTGGATTGCAGGTATATCATAAAGCAAACTTTCAGAGTATAAAGTATATTTTTTGCTTCCCTTCTATCCACATTCCTTGAAGATTTCTTCCTCCTAGTTTCAATGACTCCCAAGTTTTCATGATGGTACTTCACCCAGGCTTATTCTTCCTCAACAGAAGTCCATTTTCCAGTGTTTTCTCAATGTCTTTCCTCCTACCAAAATTTTTCTCTTCTCTTTCCTCTTTCTTAGGTTCCTGCTTTTTTTTTTTATAATGACTAATCTGATAAAGCAATAAGTGTTAATGAATGAGTGATAATGGACCTGAGTTCAAATGTGACCTCAGACACTTAACACTTCCTACTTATGTGACTCTGGGAAAGTCACTTACCCCCCAATTGCCTCAGCAAAAAAAAAAAAAAAAAAGTTATTTTTTTATATAACAGAAACCTTCTGGAGAAAATACCTGAGCTCAAAGGAATAAATCTAATGGTGGGCATTATATGCAGAGTGGAGGGTTGGGTAGATTTTTAGTACCTTCCTAAACACTCCACTTAGGCATAAGAACTATCTCCTCTGACTAGGACTTGCCTGTTTGGCCATATTGTTGGCTCTAGATAGGCACATTTTCAATGTTAACTTCTGGTATGATAGGAAAAAAGTCTGAAGGAAGTAAAATTTAAATAAGACTTAAAGACCAAGTAATGGTTACTTGATTAAGACTGGTTAAGAAACCATGTAAAGACCAAATAATGATAATAGCTAGACTTTATAATGTGCTTTAAGTTATGCAGAGCACTTTGTAAATTTTATTAGATCATTTTATCCTTACAATAACGTTTTTTAAGAAGATGAAGAAACTGGCTTGCTGAAATCATACAGCTATCAAGGGGCTTGAGATCAGCTTTCAACCCTGTTACTAATAATGAACCTCATTTATAGTATGCTTTGAAGTTTACAAAGTAAAACTTCCTCAAAACAACCTGTGTGAAGAAGTGCAAATGCTACTAGTTCTCTGACTTTTGAAGAAACAGGTTGAAGTGAGTTATTTACCCACATTTATGTGGTTAATGAGCTAATAAGCACCAGATCTGGAGCTGGACCTCAGGCCTTCCAACTTGAAGCACAGTGCTCTTTCCCTTATGCCAACTGCCCTACTTGATGTGAGCTTGTCATAGTGTCCATTTCTATGTCCCATTAAAATCCCAGAAACAAACCAATTACATCCATCAGGATCCTGATTATAGAACCATAGCCTACTGTATAGGTCTTAATGCTGTCCCCTAATACCAAATTTTAAAAGGAGTTTGGACTGCAATTTATTCTCTCTTCAATTCTAGCATAGGGACAATTATTATTCTTATTAATTCCAAAATGAAATAATTTCAGCTTTAATTTATATGGCATTTAATGATGAGAAAATGGAGGCTCAGGGTAGTTATGTGGCTGGAACCAGAATATAAATCCAGGCTAGACGAGAAGGACCAGGGAAACAGATGCTATGGGGATTAGCTTGTCTCAGCACATCATTTACTGAAGACATTCATTGCTTTTCCTTCTAGTCTCTACTGTATAGTCAGGCTCTTCCTGTTGTGGCATCGACATAAGGGATTTCCTAAAAGGTCTGGTCTTCTATAGGTGTGGTGATTTTTGGATTTTTAAAATTGGTTTTTGGTTTTATTATTGAATTTTATTGGTTTTAGTTTTTATTATAGAATCTGATGGAAGGTGAATTAGGTGACAGCAACAGGGATGGGTAGATATAATCAACATCCAGGTGAAATGCGAGGCCATGTTGCTTTTTCAGTTCCGCTGCCCATCTACCAAAAATGAGAAAAAGATATTCTGGCTCTGATCATATATACCTTTTGCTCTTTTCAGAAAGTAGTTACTTACTGGACAAAAAAAAATTACCATTACAGAATGGCAGCTAACTAAACTTTAGAAATTAACACCATGACTCAAATGGAAACCATAGGTATTCCAAACTCCGAGGGCACTCTGGGGATCCTTGGAATTGGCCCAGGGATTCAAGTTGAGATTTTTATAATATTGGAGCAAATATTATGGTTTCTAAGTCCAAGTAAATTCAGAATGTCTAAGGATTTTCTAGGGAATATTGTCACTGCTTTTTTTTGGTGAATGCTTTGTGGACTTGGAGCTAATTGTAGTAAAAAGAGAACTGCCTGAGACAGCAGCAGACTTCTTGGGGTCTCCTTCCTTTCTCATGATACCAAGTTATCTCAAGATAGGCTTTCTTCATTGTTGAGAGGTCATTTCATCTGGCCAGCCCTAGCTACTGAACCATACCGTTGTCTTTCTGTACTAGCACAAACAATCTTCTGTCCCCATGCTCCTTTCTACTTGTTCAATGAATAATGATCAAATCAGTATTATTATTTGGGAGTAAAGGGAAGGCAATAAGTATTTATGTGCTATCTACCATGCGCCAAGCACTATGCTAAGGTACTTTTAAACAAAAATTTTGCCCATTACTTCTAGAAAAGACACATCATTCAAATTGCCCTGTGAGTGTACTCATATAGGAATGATTTCACCCTCCCTTGCCCACAATTCTCCTATGTGTGTTGTTTTTAGAATTAGAATGTAGATTTCTTAAGGAAAGAAATTATCATTCTTTTGAATTTATATCCCCAGCACTTAGCCCAATGCCTTCTATGTAGTAAATAGTTAATACATGTCTTTTCATTCATTCATTTTTTCTAAGGAATCAGATTATAGGTCTGTATAAGGAAAAACTTCCCATTTATTACAGATATCCACAAATGGACTTTCATTAGCTTTGTCAACTATCATTTGAGACATTCCAGAAAAACCTAGATTATGATATTAGGGAGTTTTTACATAAAGGATTCATGTGTTAAGTAGGAGTTTGAACTAGTACCTTCTTCCAAGTACTTTCCACCTCTGAGACTCTATGATTCTATAATCTCTTTTATTCATCTACCCCTATAGATGTGCAGGAAATGGACTCCCCTCCCACCCCCACCCCCCAATAAGAAGAAAGAAAAGAAAAAGATTTGTCTCCAAATGTCATAACGTTGCAATCACTTTCATTCTGTGGACTTGACTTCATGGTTTCTTTTCTTGTGTGTGTGTGTGTGTGTGTTTTCATTGAACTTTTATTGAATACCAAGGAGTATGTAGAATTAGGAGTGACTCATGACCTTGTTCAAAGATATTTTGGATATGTGCAGCTAATTCAGGTTAACTTATTGAGTGTCCATCTAGATGTATTTGTGAAATATTTATTCAACAAACATTTATCATCCTAACCTGCAACTGACATAGTATGCAGAGCACTGTGCTGGGTATTCATGGCTTATCTTCATATGAGATTTTGTATCTTTTACTTTATTCTTAATGTCCACCAAATAATCTCCAAGTTTTCCTAGAGCTAGATTCCAACCTGTTCAATGGAAATAGATTTGCCAGTTCATTCCTAGTTCAATAAATATTTATGGCTATTTAACATTTAAATCAATGACTTGGATTGATCAAGGTATAGAAGACAGGCTTATCAAATCTGCAGATAACACAAAGCTGGTAGAGAGAGCTTACAGACTAAGAGGAAAGATTTAAGAAAAAGGTAATATGAACTTTAAAAGAGGTAAGTAGAAAGTCTTACAGTTGGGTTAAAAAAAATCACCTTCACAAATACAACAAGTCTAGTATATGTCTAGTATATAGTCTAGGTCTAGACATATGAAAAAAAAAGATGGGGGTTTTGGTGCATATGTTTATGTATATATTATTTACTCCATTAGTATGTAATGGGAAGGGATTATTTTTTCTTTATCTTTGTAGACCCACTTTTCAATATTGTATAAGCACTGTAGACTGTTAGCTTGTTAACTAAGTGACTGAATACTTGCTTAGTGAACTGAAAGCAAAATTTGTTTATATTGTGTTATGGCAGTCTAAATATAATTTTGGGTCATAATAAGAATAGTTTATAGTAACTAGGAGATAATAGTCCTGCTATAGTCTACCCTGGTCATAAAATCTTAGAAAGGAAGGGAGTTTAGAGGTCAGTCAGTAAAAGCTTACTTATTTTGCAGATAAGTCAACTGAGTCTTAGAGAGGTTGGATGATTTTCCCATAGGGTAGTAGGTAGTAGAGTTGAGATCTGAGTCTAGGTCTTCTAGAATCCAAATCTACTTCTCTTTTCATCATGTCATGTTGCCTCCATGTAAGGATTATGTTCAGTTCAGGTCACCATTGTTTTGAAAAGACTTTGAAAAACTAGAAACAGTCCAAAGGAAGCTCCCAGAAGAGTGAAAGGCCTTGTGTCAATAACCATATGATATCAGTTGAAGAAACTGGGGATGTTTAGCATAAAGAGAAGACTCAGTGAAAAACCTAAGAGCTCTCTTCAAGTATTTAATTATTATTATGAAAGAGGAGATCAGATTGTTTTGTTTGATTCTAGAAAAGCAACAAATAGAAATTGCAAAGAGCAATTTATGGGTACCCCTCACTGAAAATCTTTAGGCAGATGCTATATGACTACTTTTTGAGTATGGGGAATGGAAAATTTGATATTTCTTCAAAAGGAAAATTATAAATTAACCAAGCTATGGGATCAGATTCCTATTTTCCCCTGCCTTTCCTCATTGGCAAATAGTTCCCAGGATATGGGTGGATGGAGCAGTTCTGGGAGGGTGTCAAACAGACTGACTCAGCCCTATTCTACTCAGCTCATATGTAGAAAGCATATATCTCAGGGTCAGTAAAAGGCATGTCTTTGTTTAAATTTGAATCTATGTGTTTCTTCCCCATTCAATGTAGTTTTCACATTTAGAATATAAAGTCACAGGGGCAGCTAGGTGGCACAGTGAGTAGAGCACCAGCCCTGAAGTCAGGAGGACCTAGGTTTAAATCTGGCCTCAGACACTTAACACTTTCTAGCTGTGTGACCCTGGGCAAGTCATTTAACCCCAATTGCCTCAGCAAAAAGAAAAAAAAAAAAAAGGAAAAAAAAGAATATAAATTCACATTCTCAGTCAATGAGGATGAGCCAGTGGGAAGGGGGGCAAGAGGGGAGGAAGGAGTGTTAATGTTGCATCAGGGAACATATATATTGCCCTTACTGCCTGTGCTCAGCATGTCACTTTCACCCCTCCCCCAATGTGGTGAGAGTGACTGCCTGCTTCTCATGAGCTGTGAATAAACTTTATCTTTACACCTTGAGAGATCTCTGAGATTTATTGAGTGGGTTGCACACCATACAATGTTATAAAGACAATTCATCTTCTGGTGTAGGTTGGACTAGATGCCCTTTGATGGCCCTTACAATTCTGAAATCCTCAGATTAATTGATAAGCTTTGGAGTAAACGATGAGACAAACATTTCTGAGACAAATTATAGAGGATGTTAGAAAGAGAAAGATATTCATCTGGTCCTTAGACAAACTTATGAGCAAGACAAATTTGGTCTTTATCGTCCTAATTTTCACATTTTGTGTAGTTTTTTTTTTTTTTTTTTTTTTTTTTTTTTTTTTTTTTTTTTTTTTTTTTACCCCTATAGAGTCCACTTATTTTCCTATTCAGGCCCTCGATCTCCTAATTGTGTCCATTAAATACATATCAAATCTTTGATCCAGTACTTCATTCACACTAAGAATAAGACTTTGAAAAACTGTATCTCTCTAGAACTGCCTCTGTTGTTGGGGACAAGTTACTTAACTTTTCAAGAGCTTTTCATTTATAAAGTGAAATGGCTGGATTTTATATCATCAGAAAAGCCTTTTCAGTTCTAAGCCTATGATATTTTTCATCTTTAAGCCTAGAAAATGAAGTTGTAGTGATGAATTGCTGAGAAGATGAGTGGGACTTTTTTTTTGGGGGGGGGGTTTAAGGTGCAGGAGAAAGCCGAGACTTTAGAGCAGGGCTTCATAATTTGTGCTATATATTTGTATGTGTATATAACTGTTTTATAACTATTTCAATACTGGTTTATTTCAAAATTCTTCATGTTTCATTGTACGCATTTATCCTGAGAAGGCATCCAAAAACTTCACTGGACTACCAAAGAAGTCTGTGCTATAAACAAAAGTAAGAAATTAAGCTTTTGTCCTTTTAGGAAAGAGAAGAACACAATATCCTAGATCTAATTTAACTGATCTAATGAAGAATCTCACAGAACTTGAGATCTGGTTTAGTCATTTTCTCTTCATATGTAGAAACTTGCTTTGCTCAATTATGCTCAGGATAAACCCATCCCACACCACATTTTCTATGGATGCAGTTGAGAAAATCTTTCACTTTTATGAAAGGGGATGATGGATGGCTAGAGTGTCTCACAAAAGTCTGGGTCTGGCAGTAGCAACAATCAAACAACTAACAACCTTCTGTATCAGACACCCATTAGATTCTGGGCTTAAAGAGACAAAAATGAAACAGTCCTTGCAATTAAGATGCTTACAATCTATTGGGGAAACAATATGTTTACATTATGGATACAATGTAAAGTATACGAAATAAATACTGGGTTAAAAATAATTAGTGGGGAGGAGGAAGGCACTAGCAGTTAGGAGATCAGGGAAGAATTCCTGTAGACCTGGTACTTGAGCTGAATTTTTAAAGTAACTGAGGATTCTAAGAGAAAGGAGTGAGGCTGGTGTGAATTTCAGGCACAGGAAAGAGTCAGTAATAAAAATGTAGAGAAAGGGAATTAAATACTGTGTAAGAGGAACAGGAAGAGGCCATTGTCTAGATGTTGGGCTACTGAAGGGTAGTAAAGAGACTGGAAAGGTAGGCCAGAGCAGGTTGTGAAGGGCTATAAATGCCTAACAGAAGAGTTTGCATTTGATGTTGAAGGGAAAAGGAGACCAAAAGGAGTGGGGGGAAAGGAAAGGAGGAGGGGAGGGAGGAAAATTGAGGGAGGGGAGGAAAAAGGAAGAGACAAAGAGAAAGGGGGGGAGGGGGAAGAGAGGAGAGAGAAAAGGAGGAGAGAGGGGGGAAAAGAAGGAGAGAGAGAGACAGAGACAGAGAGAAAGAGACAGAAAGACAGAGAGAGAGAGTATAACCTAGAGAGGAGAATGTTCAAGAAAGCATAGTGAATAGTATCAAATGCTGCAGAGAGTTCAAGAAGGATAAAGATTAAGAAAAAGGTATTAAATTTGGCAATTAAGAAATTGATGTGGAAATATTTTTAAATAAACAACAAACCCAAATGCTAAATAGTGAATTTAATATATATTTCATATGCTTAAATTTATAAACTATTTAACCACAAAAAAGTACAATCATGAAAATCTAGTTAAGCTACCTGGTCTTTAAATGTGAAATTTTTTTTTAAGTGTGCACTAACATGTTTAACCTATATTAGATTGCTTGCTGGCTGGGTAGAGAAGAGGGGAAAGGGACAAAGAAAAATTTGGAACACAAAGTTTTGCAAAGATGAATGTTGAAAACCATCTTTCATATATTTTTTAAAAATCAAAAGCTATTATTAAAAAGTTGTATTAAATGTCCCAGAGATTATCAAATTCAATTATGTCCCAAATTGATTGAATTATTTCCACTCTTCTCTCCAAATTCTTTCTTCTCTCAAACTTTGCAATTTTTGTATTAGGCACTACCATTCCCCAAGTCTCCCAGATTTACAATTTCTGCATTAATAATAATAACTAACATTTACATAGCACTTACTATGTACCAGACAGTGTGCTAAGAGCTTTACAAATCTGAAACATAAGACCTAACCTTCATTTTACCATGAGGAAATCAAGTTATAAAGTTTAACAAAAGGTCTGGCCAGACTACTCTATCCATACCACCTAGCTATCCTTAACACTTCATTCTCCCTTAGTTCACCTATTTAATTAGATATCAATTTTTTCTGTTTTAATGTCTAAAACATATTTTGTATTCAGTCCCTTCTCTCTACTAAAAAAACAAAACAAAACAAAACCATACCATCTTAGTTCAGACTCTCATCCCCTTTCACTTGTACTATTGCAATAGCCTCCTGATTGTTCTTTCTCTCTCTAGCCTATTCTACACATTATTGACAAAGTAATTTTCTTTAAATATAGTTCTCCTCATGTCTCTCCTTTCCTTACTCAACTCCATTGGTTCCTTACTGACTAAATTAAATATAAATTTCTTTCTTGGCTTCTAAAGCCCTTCACAATCTAGCTCAACTCTATTTTTTCAACCTCAGTGGGCATTTCTCCCCTTCCAACATTCTTCTTTTCAGACAAACTGACCTCTTTGTTCTTTACACTGGAACCTCCATTTCCTCTCCTTCAAACGTCTGCACTAGGATTTCCTGCCTAGAAAACTAACCCTCCTCCCCTCTCTCTTATGGAATCCCTCTCTTTCTTCAAGATGCAGCACAAGTATCAGCTTCTACATGAAGCCTTTCCTGATTTTCCCCAACTATTATGCTCTATTCTCCTCCCCAACCATCTAATATTTAATTACTGTATATTTATTTGGATTTATTCTGTGTATATATATATATATATATATATATATATATATATACACACACACATGTAATGTATATATATAGTTTATATATTTATTCTCATTCCTATTAAAATGTTACCTATGTGCCTATAGGGATTATCACATTCATTGCATCTGTATTCTGAGTGCCTCACATGTTTTCTGGCACATAGTAAAGACTTCATAAATGCTTTTTGATTGATGAAGAAAACTTGTGATCTAGTTCCAGCTTCTTTTTTCTTAGACTTTTTTTTTAAGTGCTTTGTTTCCATGGTACCAAAGATTTTCAGGCCAGGTGAACATTAAACAAAAAGAAGAAAAAAGTGGCCAATTATTTTAAAGCAGATCAACCAGTTATAAATCCTGTATTGGCTAAATTGATTCTATATTATTTGAAATAACCTAGTGATTACCAATTCTCCATTTCACTCTATGCTGTGTAAAAATGATGAGATCTATTAGGGTTAATGTCTATGAGAGATTCTTGCTCCTAATAGCCTCACCATTTCTGAGAACTAAGTGATCTCTCTAATCATACAACCGCAATGTTTCATATTCTAATTTTCCTTTCAGAGCTGCCTAATGTATGAGACCTTTTATTAGTGAAAACCTGGCAAGAATAATTACAAGGCATAAAGTTGTCTCATCTGCCCCAATATTTTAAACCTCTGTCAATATTCTCTGAGAATATCAGCATGGAGGGAGTAAATAAAAATGATACTGAATTTTACTGCACACAAAATTAGGTTTCACCAATGTGATTCTGTTCCTTCTACCTCCCATATATACATTCCAAGATTCAATGAAAACAAATTCTTTCCTTTTCTGTAGGAAGCTAGTGATCAGTTTTCCCCATACAATCTCAGTCAAATTTGCTCTCAGCAGAAGCCTTCCTTAATTTATTTTATGTTTCACATAAATCTTCGGTCTAAAAGATCCTAAACAGGATCCAAGTAGTTCTCAAATTCCAAATTTTCTGGAGGGGAAAAACACGTTGTGTCGTCTGAAATAGATTTTAATTCTTTTGTTGCAGGATTGTGTCTATCACCTACCTTGCTCAGGATCTGATCTCAGACGTCTTCTTCTTGGATATTCTCTGCTAGTAATTCCCCTTGAACAAGAGTCTAGAAAAAGCCACAGATCACGGGAGAAGCTTTGGAGCACATTCACGTCTATCCTCTGCCTTTCTTCTGGCTCATTGCCTGCTTCCTGGTATAGAGACAAGATGACGTTTTTGCAGGGTTGACTACTAAACCATCCTCCCGCCCCCATCCCCACTCTTATTGCCCCTCCCTTTTTCTTTCCAGGGCTCTGGAATGTGTCACATGGGAAATCGATCATGTGGCTTAGTGGAAGAATCTAACCATCTCCCTACCCCCTTCCTTTCAGCAACAAAGCAGCAGAAATATCTGAACCAGACTGATTGCTTCTGAAAAGGGAAGTATTTACTAGCACACACAAAAAGCCCCATTCCTTTTTCTGTTTTCCACCTCAGGTTTTCATCTGGGTTTTCTAAGATGTTCAGGTTAGAAGTGAAAATAGTACTTTCTTCCCCTATCATTATTCCATCCTACTCTCTAATTACCATGAAGCCTGTAACTGGCCATTGAAGAGAACAGTTACTCTTGTCTTCAGAACTGGCAAGATGTTCCTTTAACTTGTTTTTAGAACATTCTGACCCCCAAAAGGACAGTATCTTCAGCACCAAGGACAGCATTGTTTCACCTGCCTTAGAGGTGATTAAAGGAATTAGTTGATTTCACCATTTGGTGAAATAAAGTATAGTTTATTGACCTGAATGTAACCACAAAGATTCTGACTTCCCCACCCATTCATTGATTGGTAATGCAATACAATGTGCTTCATTTCCCTTTGAACCAAGAATCACTTCTCCTCTGCCCTGCCCCCAACCAATCCCTTTTACTCCCATCCTCTTGAATTTTCCTGTTAAAACTTTTAAAATATCTGACCTGGATTGTGGGGCAGGGGAGGATTTTGGAGGAGATAGATGGCATAATAAATCTAGATTTACATCTGTATATTTGTTTACATGTATTTATATATATGTACATATGAACAGATGTGTTCCTGTGCATATTTATGAGTCTTTATCCTTTTTCTTAGGGCCTCAAAGAGAGTAGGATTTACAAAGTAGGAAGGAAGCCTCTAGCTGTGTATTTAGCATCTATCCAGCTCAGCTGATGTCCTAGTTGCCATGGTGTTGTGTAACTGCTGAAGAGGATGATTTCTTTCAATGATGGTCACCATGGGACCCCAGCAACTGAAGAAAGGCAAAGAAAAAAGGATTGAATGGGTGAAGGGGACTTTCAATTAACATTCTTAGAGCCAAATTTACCTAATGGGCCCTTCCACTACCAGACTGTTACTGACCCCATACCCTGAAAAGATTCCAGAATTAATAGGGAGATTGCAAACTTAACTTCTCCTGTCCCCCATAATTTGTAATGTAGAGAGCCTATTTAAATATGGATGTAAATATGGTTGAAAGCTCTAGCTTCACAAAATAATCTTGGAAGAAGGTTCCTATTCATAGTGAAATATCTGGACATCTAAAGCTTAGCATTTGATCTGTAAGAACTGAATGATAATCATTTTATTTTCTTTAATAAAAAAAACTAGCAAATACCCTAAAAATGTTGGCAGTAGGAGGTGTTGTTTTTTAATGAAGGATTGAATTAAAATTTAAATATAAAATTTGAGAAAAGTACTCTTTTAGGTGTCTTTTGGATTATTTTATTGTCAAAAATCAGGCACAAAAAATTGTCATTTTCTTTAAGATTGACCCTTGGCTGACTTCTAATCCTTGAAAGATAATTATAAATGTACACATTTGGGGAAAACTGTGAAAATACTTTCAGTTTGTAAAAATTCAGGCCCCACCTAAAAGTATCCTTCCTGTATATTATTTTTTAAAAAAAATCTCATTTGCCTCAATGTACCATCTTCTAAAAGTAACTTTATTATTTAACAGAAGATTTTAAAAGGCAAAATCCATTCAATAGAGCATTGTAAAATATACAAAGGTCATTTTGGCTCATTTATATGGAAGAAAATCTGTTTTTAAAACAGATGTTATCTGATCCAATAGCTAAAAAAAATCATGCATCCCATCTATAAGAAAATAAAATTATTATATAACCACTGCTTAAAGACCTTCAGTGAAGGGAATTCACAACCCTATGAACTGACCCAGTCCATTTTGAATTAACTGTTAGAAAGTTTTTGCTTGTGTTGAGACAAAATCTGTACCCTTAACAAAACTAAATTAGTATGATTTCTTAGTGTCTTTACAGAATTGGGTATACAGGTATACCTCAACACATTTCGATATGTACCATAGAAACAGCCAATATAGATAGAAATCATGTCAAAAATATATCATCATATTCCCTATTTCTAATCCTCTGTTTATTTTTGTCCAAATATATCACATTTTCTTTGGGAAAATGAGTCTGACAGAATAAGTCAAGGTGCAAAGCTGTTCTTTTATTTCCTTTTGAGTTCTCAGAATAAAAAAACTTTTGAGTTCTCAGATCTCAGATCTCAGAGATCATTTAGATTTGGATTATTTAGGTTGTGTCTACACAACAGAGTGAAGTGGATATTTGAGTTTTTGGTGTAGTCTTGAGAAGCAGTCCTAGTATGGGTGTATATAATTAACAGTTCTTAAGAAAGTGAATTTAAGACCTCTAGAATGGTTCTTTTCACCTTCTCCTCAAAATAATATTTTTTCCTATTAAATCAACAACTTATTTATTTACCATTTACTAACTTTCATGTTTGCAAGTTTTTGGAGACTTAGTGCTTTTTTTTTTTTTTTAATCATTTGTCTTCACCCACACTACTATCCTCCAGTATTATCTACTATATAGTCTTTCTGTTCTCTTCCCCTGCCCCCAGAGCCAGAAAAAGTGACAATTCTGAGAGAACTCCTTTACCTCTTAGAAAAAAAGTAGAAAAAAAGGTATAAAAATGTACCTTCTAGAAAATATCTGCATGACAGGACAATTTGTAATGCTCAGTGAGCCCAGTAATTGACAAGATCAACTAGGATGAGCCCCTATTACATCTTTATCCTGTTCAATAAGCCCTCAGGACATTTTTTAAGGTACTCAAATGAATTTTCCTAATTCTGGTTCAATTTCATCCAAAACCCACAGAATTTCCTCATTGAGCAAATAAAGATGGGATTTCTTCTCTCGAAATTATTAAAATTAGACATACTAATTACGATAATAGTCACCCATTCATTAGTACATTTTTAAGGATGTCATGCAGGTACTTAGATTTAGTGAAACCTCAGATAGCTGATAATTGTCTTCCATAGTTATGATATGAATTAGTGAACTGGAAGTTGCCAGCTATGGCTCGTAGACCAAATCCTGCTTGAAGTCTGTGTTTTTGTGTAAAACTTATGAGCTAAGACTACTTTTACATTTGTAAACAAAGTTTTAATGCATTTTAAAATATAAAAACCATTCTTAGCTTATTGAACCTACAAAAACAGGTGGCAGCTGGATTTTGGTCCATAAATTATACCTGAATGAGATTTACACCTCTTTTGGAACCGTTATCTAAGACCTTGGGTACAGTGAAGCCACTTTGTTGGACTAATTTAAATAGGTCTTGGTGGACTCAATTCAGGACAAATTCATTAATATAATTCCACTGGGGGACTAGACAGTGGAAGCTCCCTCACTGGGGCATATACAGTATGTTTTGCCCACTAATAATTTGAATGGAGAATTATTTTGAATGGAGAATTATTTGGTGAGAACTTCCAGAAATATGTGTAATAGTTATAACTCTACACTATCCCTGATTCAGAGCATGGATTTTCTGTGACTTGCATGGTAATGCAAAACCTTTTATAGTTGGCTCCTGAGTTAGAACTGCGGATTCCTAAAAAAGGCTTTAAAAGGGGATTTAATTTTCTCACTATTCTCCTTCCCCTCCCCCCCTCATGAACACCCACTTCTCTCTCTGCTCTCTGGTGAGAGGGTAGAAATGATGAAATCTAGGTGGTAGAGTCCCTCCTGCATCTGATTACAATGTAACTTTGAACACATGGTGTTTTCTGTTTGTTTGGTATTTTGTCTCTGGATGTGTTTACTCTTTCCTGATCCAAGATTAATGAGGATTATGTATAGAGTGATCTTTTGAGTTTCAAAAAGTTGGAAGAGTCACTGGTGGTTCACTGATAGAAGTTCATGGTAGGGCTTGCCATGTTAAGCCACTCTTCCCCCTTCCTTGCCATTAGGACTGGAAATTGAGTTTTACATACTATTGTGTCATAAACTCCAGATGCTTTATCTCAATTCTTGCTAGGATAATTCTCCCTCCTTTTAGTATCGCCTCTCACCTCCCTGTCTCCTGTCTCTGTCCTTCTTATTTTGATCCTGTCCTGTCAGGATTATGATCCTTTCCTGGAATTATGGCTTGTCCATCCTCCTAGGGAATTTGTTCTCCTTATCTGCTTTTGTTTCCCCTATCAAATCCTAGTTAGCTAAAACCCTGTATAAGTTCCCTGCCTCAGTTTATCTGTTCTGAATGCTTTGGACAAGAGTCCCATCTAGTCGGCTAGCCTAAACTCTCCACATCAAGGATTAAAATAACCAATCTCTGTCTGCCTCAGTTTCTCTGGTATTACAGCCAAAGTTGTAACAATCAAGTTTGGCAAGGAACCACCTTTGAAAAGCAACTCACTTGGGGCAGCTAAGTGGTGCAGTAGATAGAGCACCAGCCTTGAAGTCAGGAAGACTTGAGTTCAAATCTAGCCTCAGACACTTAATACTTTCTAGCTGTGTGACCCTACAGAAGTCACTTAACCCCAATTGCCTCAGCAAAAAAAAAAAAAAAAAAAAAAAAAAAAAAAAAAAAGCAACTCACTTCATCTAGTTTAGCTACAAATTGACTAGATAGTGCTATATGAACTTTTCTTAAGTGTCTACTTTGTACTGGGGAATGCAAAGACAAAAAAAAGATAGTTTCTGCCCTCAAAGACCTTACATTCAATATGGGGATACACCAGGAATTCAAGTATAGGTAGAGTACAAGAAAAACCGAAGAGAGAGAATTTACAGCTATAGGGCAAAATGGAGAAGGAATAGGGAAGGTTCATGAAAAATGGAGGCGATATCTGAATTGATTCGTGTTAGAAGACAAGGATTTTGAGAAATAGAGATGAGGGGTAAGTGCATTCCAGACATAGGAAACTTTTCAGATGAATGTATGGAGGTAGGAAACAGAATATTAAATTCTGAGATCAGTTGGAACAGAGAGTTTATGAAAGGGGAGTGGTATCAGATTCAGCTGGAAAAGCAGCTAAAGAGAGCATTAAATACCAGGTTGTTTAATAGAAAGCCATTGACAATTTTTGAGTTGGGGAGAAGCATGGTACAACTTGTTCCTCAGGAAGATTATTTTGGCAATTGTGTGGGAGAATGGAAAGACTGCAAAGGACTCCAATTGGGAGGCTATTGCCATTGGTCAGGAAAGAGGCAGGGAGAGCTTGACTTAAGGTGGACAGTACTTAATAAAGAAATGTTTGTTGAATGGTACCTTCAATAGAAATAAATTTGTCTAGGAGGGACAGAGTCAGGGGTGGAGGTAGAGTTATTTTGTGATCTTGAGTTTTAAATTCCAAAAGATATCTGGGAAGACATATCTTATTGGCAGTTGATAATGAGGAACTTAAGATCACGAGTGATATTAGATATGAATATTAAGACTAAGAAGTCATTTGAGTAGAGATGATACTTAAAACTTATAGAGAAGATAAATTATCTAAGAAAGAGAATATAGGGGGCACCTAGGTGGTGCAGTGGATAGAGCACCAGGTCTGAAGTAGGGAGGACCCAAGGTCAGATCTGGCCTCAGACACTTAACACTTCCTAGCTGTGTGAGCCTGGTTAAGTCATTTAACCTCAGTTGCCTTGTGGGGGGTGGGGAAGGGAGGAGAGAGAGAGAGAGAGAGAGAGAGAGAGAGAGAGAGAGAGAAAGGACGGACTTAGGACAGAACCCTAGCAAACACCCATGATAAAGAGGAAATTGATCCAGTAGACAAGTAGAACCAATAGAACTATGACATGGAGACCATGCAGAAAGAGAGTGTCTAGGAGGTCAATATTAAAGAACACTGGGAGGATTAGGACTGAGAAAATGCCTGGCTCCAGGAATTTAAGAGATCATTGATAATCTTCCAAAGTAGTTTTAATCAGGTGGTAGAAACAGAAACCAGATTGCAAAGGACTAAAAAGTGAGTGAATGGTACAGAAGGAAGTGCAGATAATTCTTGTAGGAGTTTGACAGTAAAAAGTAGAAGAGACGTGGAACTATAGCTTTTCTTCATTCATTCATTTAACAAACATTTATTAAGCACCTAAGGCAGCTGGGTGATACCATAATGCATAGAGTCCTGTTCTTGGAGTCAAAAATCCGCAGACACTAACTGTGTGATCCTGCCAAGTCACTTAATTCTGTTGCCTCAGTTTCCTCATTTATAAAATGACTTACATAAGGAAACAGCAAACCACTCCAGTATCATTGCCAAGAAAGCCTTCAATGAGATCATGAAGAAACAGACACAGCTGAACAACAAAAACAACAAATAAAGCACCTCCTATGTGTTAGGATGCTAGAAAGACAAAAATAAAAATGATGTTATCTGTGAGCCATTACATTCTATTGGGGAAAAACCCAACAACATAGAGGACTATTTAAGATTTAAAAGAAGAAGGGACTTTAGAGGCATCTAGTTCAGTCTTCTCATTTTAGAGATAAATAAGCTGGCTCAGAAGTTAAATAAGTAGCAGAAGGTCCCTGAGGTGGTGAGTAGTGGATCTGAGACCTGGGCTCCCATCTTCTAAATTGAAATATATTGGTCTTTCTCATTCATGAACACTATTTCTGTGTACACTGCAAATTAAAAAGAGAAGGTATAATTTAATATCTATTTTCTCTATATTCCTGGGAAGAAAAATGCTAATAACCAGGAGAATTTCCTTTCTATAGGAGATATTCTTTGAGCTAAACTTTGAAGAAGTGAATTCTGTGAGGCAAAGAAAAGGGGAGACATGGGAGACAGCTTATGACTAGATACAGAAAAAAGAAAATGGAATGTTATGAATGGGGAACCATAAATTAGGCCCACTTGCCAGTGATGTAGTATGCAGAGTTCAATACCTGATGTTAGAAAATCAGATTTATATATTTTTTTATCAACTTGCCAGGCCTATTTCTTATTAGTGTTAATTTTCTTGAAGTCACCTGAAAATTATTGTTATTTGGATCCCCCTACTTCAATTTGCTCAGTGATGGTAATTACTCCATCCATCCTGTGACTTAAGGGACACTTTTTTTTTCAGATTGTTTACAAAGCAGTGGGCATCCTTTACTTTTAGAAATGCTCCTTGAATTTTCTAAGAAATTGTTATAGTCTATTTTGTAGAAATTATTTTTCTTATACCTAAAGCAGTACTTATCATTTAAAATACTTCATTATTTGTTGTGAAATTTGGGATCCAAGACCAAGTAAGCTGAAGGAAGTTGTAGGAGTGAGGTTTTCTAAATTGAGATGGTGCATGGAAACTTGGTCAAGAGTGATATTAGAGAAAATAAATAAATAAATAAAAAGAGTGATATGGCGGTACGATAGGAGAGCAAGTCAAAGCCAGTGCTCTCTTCTATGGGGCCGTTCCAGGGACCAAAGCCTAAAACCAGGGATCTCCCATTAATTGACTGTAGAAGGAAACAGAATAAGATGAATTGGTCAATAAATGTTTATCAAGCACTATGCAACTAGGTGCTGTGAGCTTACAGTCTAATGTAAGAGATGACATACAAACAACTTTGTGCAAGCAAACTGTATACAGGATAAATAGTCACTTTATTGGAGATCCGGGGTTTTAGCCTTTGGTCCCTGTTCTGAGAGATCAGAGTAGAGAAACTTTTAGATTCTTGATTATTGGAGTCCCACTTGTTTATCATCCTTTTGTTAAATGTTGGTTCACTTCAGGACTACCTGCAGGAGCTTGGCATCCCTGGAATAATTCTTGTCAAACTGTTCCTCTTAGCCCATTTACTCTAGCTCACTTGTGTTTCCCCTCTACCAGCTTTGACAGATTCTCACTATTTTTTGTTTGTTTGGTTTTTATAATGCACTTTGAATTAGCATTTCTTTTTTTCTTTGAGTTTCTTTATAAATGGTCTATGTGGGGTATTATTATTAAATATGGTGTGGTATGTGGGGGAGAGCAGGGTTATAATATAACCTTTCATGTTGCAATCTTAATTGAAAGTTTCCCAAGATTACTTCCTGTGATGCTCAGTTGTTTTCATATAGAACAATGGTCAGTGCCCTATAATACCAACAGATTGAATGAGGAATTTTGTCATTGTTTTTAGCAAGAGCTAGGTAGTGCAGTAGATGAAATATGTATATCCTGAGTTAGGAAGGCTGAGCTCAAATCCAACTTTAGGTACTTGCAAGCTGTATGACCCTGTACAACCCACTTAACATCACTCTGCCTCAGTTCCCTTCTCTGTAAAATGGGGAAAATAATCTCAAGGATGTTCTAAGGATTAAATAATTTTGCAAAGTGCTTGGCAAATGTTAAAGTACTATGTAAATGCTATTTACCTATTATTATTAAAGTTGTCAGAAAACTTAATTTGATCAGACTAACAATACTTCCTTTACACAATATAAAATATGATGATGTGAGTATCTGAAGTAAAAAGCATGGCATAGAATTATGAATTAGAATGATGGTGAAATTTCATTGTTTTGACCTTCTGCTGCCCTCTTATGATTATTCTGCAGTGTAACAGGTTCTGGTAGAACTTGCTTTTATGATCTCACAATGCTGTTTTATGCAGTCTTATTACTAAAGCTCTTCTGTCCTCCAGTGGCCACAAATGGTCTAGCAAATCACTGTTTCTATACCATTAGCAAAGTGAAAAACTGTAATAATAGAATAGTTTCTAGGTCAGGCAAGTAATCTATAAATAAAGACCAAAAGAAAGCCCCTCTGGAGGGGAAAAATAGCTTAATCCACATTTCCACTAGCCTTAGTTCCTTCCAAACTCAAAAGAATAAAAATTTGCTCTAAGACAAGGAGAGATACAGGTTACATCTCCTCAAAGGTCGCTCATTATAATGTAAAGAATACTCCATTTAGAGTCAGAAGATGTGGTTTTAAATCTAGGTTACCTTTGGTAAGTGAAGTATTTGGATTTTAATTTCCTAATATGCAAAATGAAGAGGCTAGGCTAGATTTTCTCTAAGATTTAGTTCATTAAAATCATGTCAATGAAAAGATATCATCTAGCCTGCTATGTACAAAGCAATATGCAATGTACTGAGGATATACACTTTAAAAAATAATCCCTTTTCCCAAAGAGCATATTTTGCTTATAGTAATAATCCAATGGTGCATTAATAGTCTTTAATGTTTACTATTTCAGAAAAACAATCTAGCAGAAAGGGGACAAAAGGCTAGACAAAACAGAATCTGTGATATGTCCATAATTTAGTCTACAGGCTCACATGCACATGAACATGTATTTATACTGAGACTGATAAAGCAGAGAAATTTCTAGCTCTCAGATGAGAAAGACCTAGTTTTGAATCCTACCTAAGATACTTACTGTGTGACTTCAGGCAAGTCAATTAATTTCTAGGTGGTCCTGGAAATTCTGAGACTATAAATTGCAGAGAATGTACCCATCCACATTGGCAGAGATTTTCTTCAAGGAGTTCTCTATGCCAATTATATTCCAGGACCAATCAATCGGTCTGTCTATCTGTCTGTTTATCTATTTGATGGCTATGAAATAATTTCTGTGAAATCAGCATAGGCTGCCATTTTGAGGAAAGAGTAGAAAGCAAGGAGGGGGCAGACTGCTATTTCTTTTTCTTTTATTTCTTTTTGTTTTCACATTTTAAGATTTAATTTGCATTAATAACATCTTTCTTAAGTCTAGACAATCAACAAAATGGCCTTATTTGCAATGTTTGCCAATTTTCAAGGTGTAAATACCTATATTGAAAATTTTAATGTCTCTAGCACACACCTGGAAGTGTCTCAACAGCATCTCTTCTTTGCAGCCTGCAAACCTATATAATTTTTTTCCCTCTAAAATTTTTTTACAATATTCATTTTTGTTAAACTTTGTGTTTTAAATTTTTCTCTTTCCCTCCTTTATCTCCCCCCTCCTCAAGAAAGCCAGACTTGCCATTTCATAGGAGCAGGCAACTACCAAATATAGAGAACAAATAGCAAGTTTCCTGGGGAAATGGAAGCTTAAATGATTTGTCCAAGGTGGTATAGCCAATACATGTCATAAACTCCTTTAACACAAGTCCTTCTGACTCTAAGGATGGCATTCCAATCACCATGACACATTGCCTCTTGAACAACCACAGATGAAAGATAGGAAATAATAGCTTTGAAATTTAACCTAACTTTGTCCAGATGAAAATCTGAAAGAACTGGAGAGGGCATTTTGGGAGACCTTTCTTTCCATGACTTTTTATGTAAAGAGAAGGTAATGAAGTTGAATAAATGTAAATTGATGGTCAACATTATGTCCCTGTTTCTAAATTTCAGCCATGAAAGCTGTCTCAGTCTTTTGAATATCAAACCAATATTTGTAGTGATTATTATATTATTAATAAAATAGAAGGCTTAGTTTTTCCTTAGTTTTCTCAAAGTCCTCAAAGTATATGTATTTTAGTTTCCTATTTTCAAAATATATGTATTCTTAGCAATCTTCTCCTACATTTTACTTAGATATTAGGCTTCTTTGCCAAAAGTAACTTGATCAGTTAACTTTATATTTTTTTCCAAATATTTATCCATTGACTTATTCATTTATCCATTGACTTCTGGCATATATTAGACACCTCCCACTTGACAAATATAATGCTAAATGCTATGGGAGAAATAAAATCTAGATGTGGTGCTTGTAATCTAATAGGGAATAGGACATAAACATGATAACTATAATATACAATGCTTAATGATATATGCATTTGAGAGCAGTATGTGAAGTTCATGGGTAGAAAATTGATACCAACAGGAGAGATCAGAGAAAGTTTTATTGAAGAGGTGAAGTAACACTTGAACTGGAGAGAAATTTGATCAGGGAAGAGGAGGAAGGGGAATATTACAAAGTATAGAGAATAATGTGAGCAAAAGGGATAGAATTGTTGTTTGATCTTTGTTCTTGAAGAAAACCACTGACTTCAGGAGAGTGATGTCTTGACTTGCAAATGAATTGGATTTAAGTGAGGACTGTGCAAAGTCAACAACCTCATTCTTTCCTCCAGAATCATCTGGGTCCAGTGGCAAGACACAGATTAAGACAACTGATGATGGCCCCACATCCAGGTGTGTCAAGGAAGGTAACATCTATTCAGTATACTTACTTACATACATATATACATACAAAATACATACATATGGGGCGGGGAGAGAGAGACAGAGAGAAACAGAGACAGATGCAGGGGAGAGAGAAGAGAAAGAGAGAAATCCAATGAGAAACTACAGTATATGATTTCTTCTACCCCAGAGCTATAAAAGAGATCAGCTGGATCCCTGTGGACAACAGGAAAGGGAGTATCAGCACAGAGTAGCCTTGCAGCACCAACCAGAGACTGCCAGAAATATATAGCAGTGTGAGCAATAGTAGCAACCAGGACACAGGAAGGTAGTGCTTGGATTGGAGTAGCGTCTTATCATCAAGTGCCAGAGAGGGTCTTGAAGAACCAGCACTCCTGAACTTTAAAAATCAAAGAGGTGATAAACCTGGGAGGTAAAGGTCTGTTTAAAAAGCCAAGACAATATCATAAGACTATCACATCCCAGACATAGGAAGGGCAGGACCTGATCATGTTACAGAGTCTCAGCTTAGGAACTAAAACTAGAAAGAAGAGTAAATCCAAGAAAGCAGTGACCAATATTAAAAACTTTTGCAAATATAAAGATTACCCCCCAAAGAAAGAGTAAAGTGTAATAGGTGTAAGCAGAGATTTGAAAGAAAAAAGACGAACTTTCTACCAGAACTACATGACTGCCCACATGAAGCAAGAGATTAAAAAAATTAAAGAAGCATAGGAAACAATTAGAAAGAGACTAAATGTGGGGCATGTAAATGGTGTGGTGGATAGAGCACCGGACCTAGAGTCAAGAAAACCTGAGTTCAAATTCAGTCTCAGACACATAGTGACTCTGGGCAAGTCACTTAACCCTTCTTGCCATTCTATTCCCTCCTCTGAAAAAAAGAAAATGAATAAATAACTTAGAAAAGAACATGGTAAGCATTATCCAG
Source organism: Sarcophilus harrisii (assembly GCF_902635505.1). Taxonomy (NCBI): domain Eukaryota; kingdom Metazoa; phylum Chordata; class Mammalia; order Dasyuromorphia; family Dasyuridae; genus Sarcophilus; species Sarcophilus harrisii. The sequence goes on from NC_045430.1 coordinate 103,790,826, forward strand.
GAAATGGATTCCTTGAAAACCAGGTCAAACAGAAATCAGTAACTCTGTAAAACTGAAAATGATATTAAAATAGAGAAGAAAATGTAAGATATTTTAAATTTCAAAAATTCACTTGGAAAATTAAGTCAAGGAGAAAAAAATATAAGAATGTATTCCTGAAAAATAGTAATGGTGCCCCCAAAATGGGAACTGTTGAAATATTTTTTGTATATACATAGGAGATAAAAGGAAAGTAGGAGAAATCTGAAAGTAAAATCTTTATTATGTAGTTTAAAAAAAAGTGAAGTGGATTTATATATAGTATCTTCTTTTTATATTCTGTTTGTATGGAATTATCTTTGTTTTCTTAAATTCAGAATTAAAAAAAATCATTTTAAAAAGATATACAACAGAATCAAGGATAAGTATAAACCATATAAAGCCAGACTGGGTCAATGGAGTAGGAGAATAGGAATGAATGAAGAGTAGCTTTAGCATGAATGAGAGAATAGAAGCTATAGCAGTATAATAGAGTCTATGTATACACTGGAGCATCCTTAACTCCTATTCCCACTGATAAGACTTATTTAGACTTTAGCTAGCTATATATCCCCTTTGTTATGGTGAAATAAAGATACTTAATAATTATATCCATTTAGTAATGCATGCAATGGCAGAAAAAATTGGATCCAAAGCTCCCAGTAGCCAAGAACCCAGAATTTTGGTTTCTACAGTTAATACACAATTTGCAGAGGATAAAATACCCAAAATTATAGGATGTGGTTTCTTATTGGTGAAGAGGACACTAAAGTGAGAGGGACAGGGGTAGTTTTGTGATACTTTTTAGGTCAAGTGACTTTTGGGTGGAGAAGTAATCTTGTGATTTATCCAAAATCAGGTGACTTACTAGCAACTAAAATTTGGCTTTACAAAATGGTAGATAAAGGCAAAATATAGTTGCTAAAATTATTTTTAATGTAACATCTTCAGGATTCTAAAGATAGACTTAAGGAATTAGGATTTGATGATCTAATGGTATTGGCTTAAGCCCCCACCAGTATGTTTTGCCCCCAAATTACCAGTTGAGTATCATTTAGGCAGCATAACATAACTTTTTGAAAGCATAGTACAACTAAGATTGTACAGTTGCTATACAATATGCTCTACCAAAGTTTATGATACATTCTCCCTTAGTGCATATAGTCAGGGAAAAGTTGTCTCAAGCTTAAAAAGTATGTCTGGCAAAGAGGTAATGCAGAAAACAGCACTTGTTTGCCGATAGTCATTTTCTCTCATTCATGAGGTGCTCAGGAAATTACCCTTGTACATGATGGCCATCTATGGTTGGCTCCACATACAGACACTACTGCCAGATGGTCCAGGGACAGTGATGGAAATATAACAAGGTCCAATACCCTTCAGATTCTTGGAAGCAGAGAAGGTGCTTCTCTGGTCAGAGGAGGTGAGGGTAGGAAGATATGTCTAAGCTGGAAACTTGAAGGCCCCATCTTCCCTCCCAGTTTTTTTTTTCTTCTTAATTCCTTCTTGGGGAATTAGCTCGAATTACTCCAGTTCTTGAAAAGCTTCCCATTTAGGCTAATTTAGACATAAAATCTCTCAGACAATTGCAACAAATATCTCATCTGATGCTATTTTACTGCATCAAATATTTTTCAAATACTTTCTACACTTAGCATGAAGTTCTGATTTTTGGAGAAAGAATTCCCAAGGGCACAATAGACTAGACTAAGACACAGGCAAGTTGTAGAAAAAGTAGGACGAACAAGAGCATGGATGACATTTCAGGAAGTAGTAGAATCATGCTTATAATAAAGTTGATGAAACTGAATGAATAGGACTGGGAAACCAGCACATCAGGAGGTGGATTAGTTTGACATAATCTATAGATAGAAATTCAAGGCCAGGTGGCCTGCAGTATTGAAATGCTACAGAATTCAAAGTATAGAATATCCCAAAAGTTTTGTCCTGTTTTAAGCTTTAATAACTTCAAAGTTATAGAATTTGGAATGTTGGTGTTTTGGCCACAAATGTTCTTTGTTCTTTCTAACCAGGTGAAACTCTCCTTTTTTGGCAATCTCTTTTTGGAATAGCAAAGAAACCAAAATATTGTATTTGAAATCAACTTTTAAAACTAGCAATTTGGGGCAATTAGTTGGTGTAGTGGATAGCACACCAGCCCTGAAGTCAGAAGGACCTGAGTTCAAATCTGACCTCAGACATTTAATACTTCCTAGATGTGTGACCCTGGATAAGTCATTTAACCCCAGCAAAAAGAAATAAAACTACCAGTTCACTTCATCTTCTTTTGGGAATATCAAAGCATTAAAGTATTAAGATTTAGGAGGACTAAGATTTTGGAGTTCAGATGTAGTAATCCTTGCCTTTGGACAATTTCAGTTTATTGTATATTAAGTAGAAATAACAATATCTAGCTAATTGTTGTGAAAATCAGATAAGAATAAACAAGAAAATATAAAACACTATATAAACGATATAGTATTATTAATGGAAAGAGCAGGAACTCTATATGCTCTTGTTCCATAGTCTGCTTACACTTTACAATTCTGCCCCAGCCAGATCACATTTGGAGTAGGGTATTCAAATCTGAGCTGCACAGTTTAAGGAGGACATAGCTAGATTGATCAGAATTCCTGATCCCCCAAATGAATAGGACTTATTTCAATGATGACTGGAGAGAGGCTTAGGGAAGGAAAACTTGTTGAGTTTCATCTTCTATCTCACAGAAAGAGCTGAGGAAAAAATGGCTCTACCTTTTTCTTTTAGGACTCTTTCACAATACTCCAATACTTCTCTCCTTTTGATTTCCAAAAAAGTGGAGGAGAGGTTTTGTCTGCCCAGTCTTTCCTCCCTAATGGTAATATAGGCTTGCTTAAAGCAGATCTGAAAATAATTTCATCTCCAGCCATTTTCTTCCAGCTTTTTATTTCATACCCTGAGCTCAGATTAGCAGCAACAATCCTGAAAAATGGACATTTCCAACCCTCCTGAGAAATGAACATTTTCAGCAATGGTGGTAACTTTATAAGTTCAAGCTTTCCTGAACTGAGTACCAGGATGCCCATTGGGAAATTTTATTAGCATGCTTCTCCAAGAATATGATCATCAAGATTTTCTTGTAGCTGAAAAATTTAAGAGAGTTCAGGCAGAAATGACTCAGGCTAAAACTATTAATTCAGATTCAATATTGGGATGAAATAAAGGCACTTTAGGTCATTCAACCATTAATAAAAAGAATTTTATTTAGCTATAGCATAGAAAGGATATTAAACAAAGATACTCCAGTGTTCCAATGCTCAGTTTGAGTGGCTGCAGCCTTCTTATCCTCTTATCTCCATATGGAAAATCATCAGCAGGACTTTAATGATGTCTTGTGACATCTTCCAAATTTGGGGGACCTTGATCAAAAATAGATAGTACATTTTTATTCCTTTTCATAAGCAGCAAGCCATGTGACTATAACCAGAGTAAATCAATAACCTAGGAGATGTAATGTAAGCTTTGATCCACTCTTCCTTCTTATCTCATCCCTTCCTAACTCCCCTTTCCAAGTCCCAGCCAACAGCTCTATCATGACTAATTTATACTAAGGGGAAAGGGACTTCTGGAAGATATTGGGCAAGTCATGTCAAATCCCAAGCATTTATTAAGCACCAGCGACATGTCAGAAATTGAGAATACAAAATAAATAGAAAAAGCAAAATAGTCTCTGCTTTCAAGAAATGTGAAATCTAAAGGTCCTATCTATCACAGGTGCTCTGGACTTTGCGAGCAGATCTGGACTTTGCGAGTTGCCTTGTTGGTGAAGGTTTGAAGTGAATGCTTACTAGGTCCATAAACTCAACTTTGCCTTCTGGGGAGAAGAAAGAGTATGATAGGCTATTGTTTTCTGTACCTGTCCATCAGTACCTGTGAGTCTTCTTAAATTCTTTGCTGTTTCTGTGATTTAAGGAACAAAAAACTGTCCTATACTTATACTGAAGGCACAACTCTAATGCTAGCATCCTCTTAGTTCAGGTTCAACTTTAAGATTAAATGAGGCACTCACATATTATTGAATATTTAATAAGAGATTTACTTTGCCCTAAAACAGTAATATGAAAAAAGGACACATTGGCACTTAATTTTTCTAGAAATGGTTCCCTCAACTTCATCTAGAAAGGTGTTATGGTTCATGTAGTAAAATTTGGGGGCCTTTAATGATATCATGACTCATGAGGTCTCAGATACACATTAAATCAGACAGACCAGAATTTCACATACATAGAACATTTTATATGTCTAATTGATGAGGAAATTGCCTCAGGGAAATATGGGCCAAACAAATCAGATCCCAGGGGCAACTTTGTCTTCTTTTAGGTAAAGCCTCCTCCTCTTATAGATTCGGGAGGACAGGCAAATGCTGGTTCTGCAGTGTTACTACTGGGCTTATATCCCAAAGAGATCATAAAGAAGGGAAAGGGACCTGTATGTGCACGAATGTTTATGGCAGCCCTCTTTGTAGTGGCCAGAAACTGGAAACTGAGTGGATGCCCATCAGTTGGAGAATGGCTGAATAAATTGTGGTATATGAATATTATGGAATATTATTGTTCTGTAAGAAATGACCAACAGGAAGATTTCAGAAAGGCCTGGAGAGACTGACATGAACTGATGCTGAGTGAAACAAGCAGGGCCAAGAGATCATTATATACTTCAACAACAATACTATATGATGACCAATTCTGATGGACTTGGCCATCCTCAGCAAGGAGATCAACAAAATCATTTCCAATGGAGCAGTAATGAACTGAACCAGCTACACCCAGCGAAACAACTCTGGGAGATGACTAAGAACCATTACATTGAATTCCCAATCCCCATATTTTTGCCCACTTGCATTTTTGATTTCCTTCACAGGCTAATTGTACAATATTTCAGAGTCTGATTCTTTTTGTACAGCAAAATAACGTTTTGGTCATGTATACTTATTGTGTATCTAATTTATATTTTAATATATTTAACATCTACTGGTCATCTTGCCATCTGGGGGAGAGGGAGAAGGGAAGGAGGGGAAAAATTGGAACAAGAGGTTTGGCAATTGTCAATGCTGTAAAGTTACCCATACATATAACCTGTAAATAAAAGTCTATTAAAAAAAAAAAAGACAACTCTGAGATACCAAAAAAAAAAAAAATGCTAGTCCTATTATAATTTGATTGCCAAATTGTCTAAAGACTTGTCCAGAAAGGAAATCTTTACCCATATTTTAGGGAGAATCTAAACACGAACTATATCTAACTTTTGTATAGGAGATTTTCTTGGAATTATTTTATCAGAGCTAACTACCAAACAGAATAAGCCTGTTTCTAGAGCTTAGAGACCATTATTAGAACCTCTGGGCCATATGGTACATTGATAAGCTGCAAAAACAAAATATTAAAATGGTGAAAAACCTTGAGTCCATGACAAATGAATTTTAGTTAAAGGAACTGGGAATTTTTAGCCTGGAATAAAGAAGACTAAAGGGAGACACAGCTGTTTTCAATTACGGTAAAAGCTATGATGTAAAATATTTGATTGGCTCTAATTGGATCAGAAGGTAGAAGTTGTAGAAAAGATGTAGGTTTGTTATAAAGCAAAACTTCCTAACAATTAGAGCCATCTAAAAATGGAATAGCCTGCTTCAGAAAGTGATAAGAGGTTTTCAGGAAAATGCTGAATAACTTCTCATCAATTATATGGTAGTAGGAATTCTATTTCAGGAGTTGGACCAACTAGATGGCTACTGAAATCTCTTGCAACTCTGAACTTCTGTGATCAGTATATGAATTAGGAGTGTTATTCATTGTCACATAAATAGGTACTGGGTCAGTGTTCTGTTACACTTGGCAAATTCTCACTGCCTCAGTGAAGCCTGCTGAATTGGTAGCGTTGTTCTTAAAAGGGAATGTGGTAAGAGCAAAATCCTAATTCCTTTCTGCACACTCCTCCACTCCTCATACAAGTTAAGTTAATTTTCCTTAAATGGTATTGAGCCTATCCTGGAAATTTGGTTGACTCAGGGGAGTAAGGGCTCAGATCACTTCCTGAACACCTGAGTACCAAATAGTTCCATGGAATTCCTGACTTACTAAGAGTTTGGCTGATGGAAAACAATAGGCAGCTCAGGAAAGGGTGCTTTGATCAGCTGAATCAAAGTGAGATTTCTTCAATGCCTATTCTTGTTCAATATTCTGGTCCCACTACATTAAGTAAATCTTTTTGTTAATTATTGAATAACTTATGAGTACCTCACCTTGTTCCAATATGGAAAGTAAACTCCCAAAGAATTGGCCTGAGTCAGATCCAGGCTAGAATGATTGGTATAGTCATATGGGTTTAGAATGTAATGAGCTCCAAAAAGTTATCAAACTGTGCATACCCTTTGATCCAGCAGTGTTACTACTGGGCTTATATCCCAAAGAGATCATAAAGAAGGGAAAGGGACCTGTATGTGCACGAATGTTTGTGGCAGCCCTCTTTGTAGTGGCTAGAAACTGGAAACTGAGTGGATGCCCATCAATTGGAGAATGGCTGAATAAATTGTGGTATATGAATATTATGGAATATTATTGTTTGGTAAGAAATGACCAACAGGATGATTTCAGAAAGGCCTGGAGAAACTTACACAAACTGATGCTGAGTGAAATGAGCAGGACCAGGAGATCATTATATACTTCAACAACAAAACTATATGATGACCAGTTCTGATGGACCTGGTCATCCTCAGCAATGAGATCAACAAAATCATTTCCAATGGAGCAGTAATGAACTGAACCAGCTACGCCCAGAGAAAGAACTCTGGGAGATGACTAAAAACCATTACATTGAATTCCCAATCCCTATATTTATGCCCACCTGCATTTTTGATTTCCTTCACAAGCTAAATGTACAATATTTCAGAGTCTGATTCTTTTTGTACAGCAAAATAACGTTTTGGTCATGTATACTTATTGTGTATCTAATTTATATTTTAATATATTTAACATCTACTGGTCATCCTGCCATCTGGGGGAGAGGGTAGGGGGTAAGAGGTGAAAAATTGGAACAAGAGGTTTGGCAATTGTTAATTCTGTAAAGTTACCCATACATATAACCTGTAAATAAAAGGCTATTAAAAAAAAAAAAAGAATGTAATGAGCTCCTTGAAGTATGGAATCATCAGTGCCAAAGGTGAGCCAGGATTTGTTTTCATATTTCTGGTGATTTTGGTGATACTTCTAGAAATGGTTGCTTACCCACCTGGATCTTTTTACAAGGAAAGAGATAATATTCTGTGTTCTTAAGAAGTGGACCTTGAAGGGACAGCTAGATGGCATAGTATATAAAGCATTGGCCCTATAGTCAGGAGGTCTTATCAAGTTCAAATTCAGACACTTGGCACTAGTTGTGTGGCAAAGTGTCTGTCTCCACCCTCTTACCCTCCCCATTCTCTCCCCTCCTCCCCAACAAACCAACCTGTATCTTGAAAATATTTGCATTAAGTTGGCTTTTAGGACTAAGATGAACCTTCCTTCCAGTCTGGTATTTTAAGACTCCTCCAGGTATTACTAAGGATTGCTCTTCAGAACTCAGTTAATCTTCCGAGAAACCTAGAACAAGTGTACTCTGGGGACTGAAAAAAATTTAGAAAATGCCAATTTTTTAATAGTTGTATTTTGCTTTTGCTGGAAATGGATGTTTTTATTTTTCTAATAATCATCTCTCTCAATAATCTTGGAGTAGTCCTACTGAAAGAAGAAGCCTCCTAGTTTTAAAAGAATTATATTTTTATGTGGATAGGGAAGAACTGTTTGGTTTTGATTGGCTTTTTGGAAATAACAATGAAGCTGAATCTGTAGTCCTTGGTCATTTAATTATATAGGGATATAACAAGATGGAGAGATAGCCACTCACTAACATTGAGAGAATGCAAACTAAGGCCTCCTGGAAATTTTAGAATTGTCTAATAATTATGCTGAAGAAATCGAGATTTTGTCTTTTTAAATTTGTAATTTGAGAAACTAATCCAAATTTTATTACATGGATTTTATGGGGATTCTTTGTTTGCAAGCCACTGGAGAAGCCACTTGAAAGAACAATACTTAATTCTCCCTAGGGACCCAGATATTTTTGGAATTGAGAATATGAATAGTTGTGCAAATTGCACCCCAACTTAATTAGCTGAGGACAGGCAGAGGTACTCTACAAGTTCAAAAAGTTTCCACTCCTGGGGCTGCTAAGTGGTGCAGTGGATAGAGAACCAGCCCTGAATTCAGGAGGTCCTGCATTCAAATTTGACCTCAGACACTTAACACTTCCTAGCTGTGTGATCCTGGGCAAGTCACTTAACCCCAATTGCCTCAGGGAAAAAACCAAAAAACAAAGAAAAGTTCCCACTCTTGTGTCCTTGAATTAAGAACTCTAAGTTGTAATTTTCTCTGGAAATTCCAGTCCTACAGAATACATAGTTCAGGTTGCAGGTGTATTTCCTCAATCCTAATAGAAATGAATATTGCTTGCATCTGGCAAATGGACCCTATGTACTGGCCTAGAAGTATTTCTTTCTTTTCTTTCCTTCCTTTTCTTTCTTTCTTTTCCTTCCTTCCTTCCTTCCCTCCCTTCCTTTCTTTTCCTTCTTTCCTTCCTTCCCTTCTTTCCTCTTTCTTTCTTTCTGGCTTTTTTATGTTTCTTTGTGGCCTTCCTTTGACCCAGGAGGTTAGAGTCAGGTCCCAGCAGTACCTGAAATACTTCTCTAAATACAAGGGGCAATGCTTATAAAGATCAGCAGAGTAATAGAATTCTGGTCTCAATAGTGGTTTTGTCCTGCCCCCTGGTGTAGAGGAGCAGTGACAGCATCTCAGACATTTGAGGTCAGGGCATAGGACAGTAGCAATCAACTCTGGAAGATCAGGCAGACACAAGGATACCAGAGTATTTGGAGTGAAGCAGTTCTAGAATTGAGTGAACCCTGGTATGAGACACAACAAATGTTATTGTAATATGGGAATGATTGATTCTTCAAATTATATCCAGTCATCACTGTACAACTCCCCAGGGAGGACTTAGAAGACTAAGAGGTGATATTGTTGGGAAGGATTTGCTTTTTGGCAAGAAAGTTGAAAGTGTCTAACCAAGCCCCACAAAAGAAGATGGGCAGTTCCTCATAGACTTCCTTAGGTAAAGATTTTTGTCTCTCTTCCTTCCCTCTCTCCTCTCCCCTCTCATTATCATTATCCCTAGGAAGGGAGAGACCATAGCTACTGGTCCAGCAAACACTAATTCAGTGGTGGTACTAGGATAATTCTCTCTAACCTCCGATGCGGATCAGTTGAGTATTCAGGAGTCTTTGCTATCTCCAGTTTTCTTCCTGCTTATGGTTAGTCACAGTTTCACATTGCAATAGCCAAATTTCACCACCTATCACATAAACTGGACCGTACAGAGCTGAGACTTAGACCTTCCTGGGACCCTTCCAAATTTAATCACTAATGTTTTGTTATTTTGATTTTTCTGTGTTTCTATTTACTTTTTTTCTTCCTCCTTTATTACTTCCTAATAAGGTTTTTTAAATATCAAAAGTTAGGACTTGCCAGTAAGTCTTTTAAGTCATTTAAGTTATGGAAAATCCTTGAGAACATAACTTAAACATTTCCCATTCCTGACTCCTTTAAGCCCAAGAAATTTTTACATGACCCTGATTTTTAGATATATAAAACAAGTATACAAATCAAACATTTACTAATAATAAATCATAATTTCAAGACCTCCCCATTCAGTTACAGGACTCTCTATGGGGTCATGACTCACATTTTAAAGAAGCTTTGCTAAAAGACCTTATTCCCAATGGGTGGAGTGTAGTAGCACTATCATCTCCCCTTGCAAGTTAGACTGGTTTTTTCCTAGTTTTTGAGACCATCCTAGATATTGGCTGGCTCAGGTTGCTGACATTTTTTTTCTGGTCATCTGAGTACAAAACAGCCACAAGGAACTCCAGTCATGGTCTTTGATGATTGGCTGGTGGATATCTCAAACAAAGGAACTTTATTGAGTGAAATAAATTATAGGTGACCTCAATGTCTAGTTTTATTGAATATCCTTTCTATGGATATGTAAATCTCAGTCAATAAATATTAAGTGCTTACAATGTGCCAGACATGCTAACGCTAGGGATTAGAAAAAGGGCAAAAAGCAGTCCCTGACTTCAAGGAGTTTACAATCTAATGGCAAATCTAATTCAAATCTCTTTTTTCTTAACTAATGAATGACTAATGAGCCTCTCATTTTGTTCCAAAATAGAATCTTAATTACCAGGAAACTGGCTCATCAGGCTTAGAGTGAGAGATGCTTACATACATTATATTCCTTTCATCTTTTTCTTGAGGGTTCAGTGAGTGACATATTCTAGTTCAACTTCTAAGATAAGAACAGTCTGTGAAGCGGTTTATAATTTCAGTGTTCAGGGGACAAAGGAAATAGGTCTTTTCTGTTCATGGAGATATCTCCAACCAGAACTTTAGAAAGGACTTCTCTGTGAATCCACTAGAATAAAGTAAATGATCAGGAAATCCTTGATCAATTTGATGAGTTCTACCAATATACTTGATGAGATCTGGGACAGTACCTCCTTTGTTGGAAGGGGACCTTCCATAAATGTAGACAGATACTCTAGCTCTTTGTTGTAAAGGAATGAAGGAAAATTTTCTGATTGGTCTCAGTGACTTGAATTGCATCCAAAATTACTAATATGGAATCAAGGACACTTGTTAGCGATGCCATGCTTTCCCCCTACTCTAGAGTGAACTGTGAAATGGCTCATTTCTTTTTATTTCAATACTAAGAGTGAAAGGGAGAAAAGAGAGAATTTTTATTTCTTTGCAACCCAGGCTCAGCAGAAAATATTTGCAGAAGCATATAGCAAGTGGTTTATTGTTGTCCAGGTTACCTGAAAATAGTTTTAGGACTCACATTTCCTGGATATCTTCTGTTTTTCCATTTTCTTTTCTTAATAGGTGTCAGAAACTAAATTCATGAGAATTGTCTTTCTACGCACATTTAAAATTTCCCAAGATATCAAGAATTCCTAAATTTGATAATTTAAGTACTACCCTCCAGAAAGCAGTTGTCTCCAGTGAGTTATGTGTACTCATTGAAGTATACAAGATGAGCTATCTGGATACAGTACCAACCAATTAGAAGATGGGTCATATACTACCCTCACCTTAGTAACCAATTGATATTCATGTCTCAAAAACTACTGTACCCACCTGTTACCCAACACTTACCCTTTTTGTGGTATCCCACTAAGTGCCATAACTATTTCCTCTCACATTGGTTTTCAGCTATTCCAAGTGGTCATAATCTGCAACCCAGATACACAGTTGTATAGGTGCCATTGGGAAAATTTTCCCTTCCTACCCACAATGTAGATACTTCTGATGTCCTAAATTATTATCACAATGGTGGTGAACTTCTCTCAGTTGGTTTTACATTCCACAGAAACAGCCATTGATTAAGACCCTGGCCTGTTTCAGTTTCCTTTTTTGGTGACTGTCATTTTTCACTACTGAAATTCATTTAATTAGCTAGCTAATAGGATAATTAATTACCACTAATGAAAAAGTCTACCATATTCCCCAGGAAATATTTTTAAGGTGAAATCATCATCCCAATGAACTTATTCTGGCTTATAGCTACTGTACAAACATCAATTTTCTAAATTGCTAAATCTGGTTTTAAAATTTTGCTTTTCCCTCTCTAAAAATAAGAAATTAATAGTCTGACCCTGGTACCCTCAGCCCATCTCTATGCTCAATAATGGTTACATGTCACATGTAATAAGAAAGGTATCTTGATGAGTTCCACAAAATTGAGGGACTGACAATGATATTGTTACAATTTTATTTTAATGTATTGCTAATTATGTCAATTTACATTTGTCAAGCTAAGCAGATTTACAGATTATATCATTTGGATGAAACTAATAGATAAGAAGCCTTAAAAGATTTCTGAAAAGAAACTACAAAATATATTTAGAAGAATTTCACATGTTTCACATATAACTGACTTATTTGCTGTTTGGGGGGTGGGGCTGGAAGGAAGAGAAAAATTTGGAACACAAGGTTTTGCAAAACTGAATGTTGAAAATTATCTTTGCATGTATTTTGAAACTAAAAAGCTATTATTTAAAAAACAAAGAAATAAAAGAAAAAAAAAAAGAAACCACAAAGATACTACTAGTAACATAAGCATGATCAAACAAGATGTAGCAACAACTTGTTAAACATTAAGAAAAAATAATGATACCTGAATTGGATCTGACAAGTAAAAAATTAACAAGATTTGAAATATGGATTTATATCTACTATTATTAATGATGAAGTTTACCCTAAGTATATATTAAGCCTTGAAATATTAGCTAGTCATAGTAAGAAGTCATAATAATTTGCAAAACATTTTGAAAACAAGCATTCATAGCACAAAGACAAACCTCTACAAATTTTCCAGGAATCTCTAGCCACATAATAATCTAGTGTTTTCCAAATTATACCAATGTCAATAATATTTAGAAGCCTTTTTGTTGGTTCCTTAAATAACAATGAAAGGAAAAGCTACACCATGAGAGAAACACTTGTTCTTCATACTATGGTAAAAATGGCTGAAATAACATAAGGAAAACAATATGATGAAAAATTAAAACGTTCCTTTCTCAGCCAATATTGTTGACATAGAAAACAATGTCAAAAATTAGAAAAAGCAAGTATTCAAATTGCAGTATGTTAGTTTTGCTATAAAGCTGGATAAAAGAACAGTTGTTTTTAGCATGTTTAAAGTTTTTGGCATTTGTTATATTGTTTCATCTGTTAAATAGATGTAAAACTTCTTTTGAAGAGAGGTTACTAAAGGAGGGATAATAGAAAATAAATATTCTTAATAATGTTACTTCTCTAACGTAAACAATGTTTTATTAGAAAACTATATAATCACAGTTAATGTTGGAGAAGTTGATTTGGATGGAATAAATAAAAGGATTTTAGCAGAGAGAGCATCATGTGTAAAATTCATTCACAACACCATTTATAGGCAAGCTATTGCAGAAGTGTACAAAGTGCTACAGAATATCCCCACCATGGCTAATTTGTATTAAAATAACTTCTTTAAATAGTAAAATATTTACAACATTTCTTAATGAGATAGACAGTAGGCAGGAATCTAGATCTATATATTTATATTTATAGCACACATTTCATTGGTTATCATTTGGTAAAGAGTTTTAAAGAACTACCATATTTAAAGAAGTCATATACATTTTTTTTAAACAAAATTACAAATATTCCAAATTTGATGATCTGTAATGTCAAGGCACTTAACAAATGTTTATTGAATAATATATTACTTAGCAGATTAAAAAATAACATTTATTTAAACATATATTAATAAATTATAGAAATCAATTTATCAGTTCATGGTAAAGGTGACATTTTAAGAACACAGTAAGAAAGTCACTGCTTTTTCAAAGAAACTCATGCTATAGATACAACATTTTGAAAACACCCTATGTTTGAAAATGTTTCTATCATTATGTAACTGTTGCCAAAAATAATGTAACTGTCTCCTATGAAAACTCATCTTTATATCTAAACAACTTGGAAACAGAATTTTCTAACCTATTTAAAAATGTTCCAAATAGTATCAGTAAATGTTGTCTCCGTTTGTTAATTAAAAATGTAAAAAATCAGGATATATCAAGATAGAAATTTACTGGCTCAATTTTACCAAAAACTTTTGACTAACTAGTAGTAGACAGGTTTGAAAAAAATGGCTATTATGCAAATATAGACAAGTAGGACTTCCATTTGGATGTACATATTTTTGTGAGTGATGTTTTTCAGCTGGGGAGGTTATTAAAACCGATTATTGAAGAAAACATAAGTTAAAATCAATGCTTTAAATCATCATCATGAAGTGTTGACCCAAGATACTTAAAAAATAATAAACCATATTCAATCTCACCCACTGCTCTCAAGAAAATGTCATTAATTTAGAACAAAAGGATTTTGAATTATTACTAAAATTATTTTAAAATTATATTTATTTCATTTTTATCTTGTCTTTTTAAATGCCTATTTTTGGCATTTTTTTTATTGTACATAATATATTTCTGCTGTAGTATAAAACCAAATTTCCTAAAATGCTTCAAGTCATTTGGTAATCAATAGACAAATTTGACCAAACCAAGTTAATTAACTGTTCCCTGTAAGCACCAAGTTGATAGATTCAAAGAAGTCTTTTGTCTTCAATGCCAATCTGGAATCTTGAGAGCAGGGCTATACCAAGAGAGTGATGACCACAGAAACCAGTTGTATTGGCTAATTCAGGTTTACTCTCTAATAGCAAGATTCACCCTTCCATCTACAAACTGGACATCTTGGTTGTTACTGAAAAGATCAAAGAATATATACATGGAGCAAGACTGTAAGTATAAACTGACATATTTTGATCAGTGACTAATTTTATGCTGTTTGCTACAGCTGGGTAGGAACACCTGCCAATTATGAATTTAGCATTCACTACCCATTAAGGAAAACTGGATGCTTTGTCCAAAGGACATGTGACCCTTGAAGCTATGGTGATACCTAAAGAAGGAGTGAAATCTATATATGACACCCAAAAAGCTGGGTTACAATCAAGTGAGACATGTAGCTGGCCACTTGGGACTTGCTCTAAACAATATGTTAGTAACTAATTATAGTAAAAGTAACATTTATATAGTACCTATTATGTTCCAGGAACTTTACAAGTATTATCTCATTTACTACAATAAGCCTGGAAAGTAGGGTAGTTTTGTTATCTTCATTTTGTAGATGAGGAAACTGAGACAAATTAGAAATGAAATGACTTGCCCAGGATTAAAAAGATAGTAAATATCTGAGGTCAGATTTGAAACCAGGGCTTCCTCACTCCAGGTTCAAAGAAGTATTTCTCAGTGTATGGATTTCATGCCAAGATCCATTTTGACCAAAGTAGAGATTTGGGAGTCATGTTATTCAAGGAAATACCAATTTTGGCTGGTATATAGAAGCCTAGAATTAGACTTTACTATCCCAAGGAAATCAATAACTTGAATATTTCAACTGCACATTATTTTACATATAAAACCCCTGAGAGCAGGAAAAATAATCTCAGAATAAATATGTAGCATTTTTAGTACCTGTACAAGACTCTACTGGGAATTATGCTACAGGGTGTACTTGCTGATGTTTAGTTGAAAGCCTTCCTTGCCTACCTACGGACTTGTGTTTTGTCACGTTAGGCCATGCAAACACTCACAACCAATGTATTTTTTGACTGAGAGATGCCTATCAATCAGCTGTGTCTTTAGCTAGAACTGTGAAAAAAAAAAACAGAAGATGGCATGGGAATACATGTGTTAGCAGATCAATGGTAGGCTATCCATACATTAAGCAACTTGCTTGTTTGCACAAAACCTCAGAGACTGGTGGGGCCCCTATAAAGACAATTTATAGTCTTATAGTAAGACTTTGTAAGAGGCAAATGGAAACATGTTATGGACATTTATCTCAATAGATTCTAAATAAAAGGCCGCTCTTCAGCTTTAAATCTCTCTGAAGCAAGTACTGGCTTTGAAAGTGACATTTCCACTGAAGACACTGTTTACTAAACCTAAGAGCTTCACTTGGACCTAGTTTTGACAATGGGAATAGACTGAACCCAGATGTGCCACATTTCCTTCCTAAAATTTCAGCCATTTAGAGTCCTCACAAAGCTTAGTAATAATGATAACCAACCCAGACCCTCTACAAATTCATCTTTATGAATATAAGATTATAGTTATATTAAAGAATATGATCAGTCCATATCATGTGTTACTTCAGGTATAGGGACAGATAGATTAGCAAGTCACAAGAGCATACTAAAGATCTATCTGACCTGTGTACAGATTAATCTATGATGTTGCAGGTGAAATGGGGAAGAAATACTACTGCTTGTTTATTATAAAAATAATAATGTTTACTTAAGGAGTGTTTGTTTTATATGTAATTACATGTTTAGCAGTTAATCTATTAATTACTGTATGGTATCAACTTAGGTATTATTTTATTGTTTTGCTGTTTATATCACGTAACCAGTGCTATACAATAGTTCCATTTACCTGTATTGTGTTGCTGGCTATTTGTATATATAGTGAAGACGAATATTAAGAAACCACTGTCCTGGAGGGGAAAAAAATTTCCTAACAATGCCCACTGGAGAAGATAGAGGAACTAGAGGATCACTTCCTAGCATAGCCATGCAAAATAGATGGGTGGGAGCATATATAGACAGACACATATAGACATATACATTCATCCATATATACATGTGCATATATATGCATATGTATGTATGTATATATACATGTCTATCTATGTATCAATCTATCTAAAGATTAACAGCCATACTCAATCCTATTTCTAATCAACAGAGAAACTTTGACCCACTTCATTTTTTAACCTGGGCCAGTTTGCCCCTTTCCAGGAAATTTTTTTGGTCCCTTGTTCCCTTGGGCTCACCATACCGGTGTCAGATTTGGTTGGTTTTAGCCATACTGCAGTTGGTATTCTTGAGCTCAACAGAGACAGTAACCTCAGCTTCCCCAACAAAAGAGACTTATAGGCATCTGTCTGACACCAAAACTGCCAATGGGAGTATTTAATTATTCAAGATTCCCCAGAAGTGACTTTACCTTCTGGGTGTAGGACAATCTAAAGGGTGTTTTTGAATGCTTTATGTTTCTGTGTTTGGGTTCTTGTGAATATTAAGAATTCTATGTAAAAGGTGAAATAAGGGATGCCCATTTTCAATAACTATGTTTTGTATTAAATGCCATATAGAACTAAGGGATATCCTACATTTAAAAAGGTCGGGTGAGCTGTATTTCAGATTTCTTCATAATTTTCCCAAAGTAAAAACTCCAGAGTTGGAGCAAAGAACAATAAAGCTTCCTTTGAGATCAACCCTCAGACCTCTGTGAACTTAAGAGTCTTTGAAGATCCCCAATACACATGGAAGTTACTCTGGAATGTTTTCCTGCAAAATATTTTCCTTTCTTTCCTTCTCTTTTTTAAGGAGAAGAATGGTACCCTGATCATTTCAGATACCTCTTTCTTGGAGGCTCCATAGTATTTTAAAAAATGCTTCTATGTCACTGTCATGCTTGGCTTCTCATTATTGGTCACACAGATGTATGTGCCTTAATTTAAAAAAAAATTTATACAGTTTCCCCCCAAAATACAACCTTTCTGCAGGCAGTTTGAATTTCTTAAGGTGGAATGATACTAGCTTAAACTTTTACAGACTAACTTCAATAAACATGTTAATTTTATAAAGGGACAGAAATATTATTACTATATTTGTTATTAAAGGTCTCTCCCAAAGAAACAAACAATAACAGAAAGTATAAAAGTTAAAATATATTTACCACTCTTAGAAAAGGAGCAAGTAAAAATATTAGAATTACTTTGCTTTCTTGAATGATTTCTTCAGATTTTTTTTTTTAATTTGCATGCAGAAATATGTGACATAGTGGAATGTTAGACTATCAAGCTCCATCCTACTGACCTTTCCAAACTCTACCTAAGAATTTCTGAGACAGAGACAAATCGAGAGGAAGAAGTGGGTTTGAGGCATACATAGGAGAACACTGAAGGCTGTAGGTTCTGAAGATTTTCAGCTTATAAAGTATGAACACTTCTTTGGCAAGACACAAGTAGAAAACTCTCTTTAAAAACCACATGTCATTAAATTGTGTATAACCTTTGACTCAGAAATACCTCACACAGGCATGTATCCTGAAGAGATAAAAGAAAGATGAAAAAAATTCATATGTACATCTTCATAGCAGCATTTGTTTTTTTTTTTTTTTTTTTTTTGTAGCAATGAACTAGAAATCTATCAGTTGGGGGAACGGTTGAACAAAAATTGTACATAAGTATGATGGAATGTTATCAGGTCATAGGAAAGGATGATATGGGAAGATTCAGCAAAACTTACCAAGAGATGAACTGAAGAGTAAAGGAGTACTAGAAAAGCAACATAAACAGTGACTACAAAACTGTAAAGAAAAACAACCTTGAAGGACTTGGTCAACTATGACTCCCTAAGACAGTGCATAAAGCATGCTTTCTATCTTTTGACAGAAAGGTGAATGGATTAGAGGTACAGAATAGGACATAACATTTGCAGACATGGTCAATATCTGTTTCATATGAATCTGTTTTGTTTGACAATGCTAATTTATTACAAGGGATAGTTTGTTGTTGTTTTTTAATTGGGAAAAGGGGGTTGTGAGATGTAGGACTAACAATACCCTCCAAAAAAATGAGAAAAAGAAAGAAAGAATGTTAATTGATACTTTAAAATGGACAAAAGAGGTTTAGAAATACACACAATGAGAACAGCTTTTGAAAGTAAAGTTATGAATTAAACATTTTTTATACCTATGTATAGTTGACTCATTTCATAAGTGATGCTCTTTTTCTGTTTTTCTTTGCATAAGGTTTGGGTTTGTTGGCATACATCAAGTTTAGAATGAGAACAATAAAAAAGTAATGTCTTGAATGTTTAAAAATTGGAAAGAATCTTTCCTGTCCTCTGTCATTGACGCCTACACGTGTTCTCTGGATGTTGTGCTGCTTCTTTGGTATTTCCTCTGTACATCCAAGTGCTGGATTATATTCCACAGGATCAAAACCACTTCCCATTACACCAAAGAGATAATCAATGCTCCAGCCAATATAAGCCAATCTTTTCTCTTCAAGAGTGAGCAAATGGTCCTCCACATCCTCTCTCCCACCTTACTCCCTTGGGGGAAAATAATCCACCCCCAACCCAAACACTGTCCTCAGCAAAGAAAAGCAGGGGTCAGATCATCTGAAAATTTAAGAATCAGATACAGATATGACTATTCACAAGTTTCACATCAAACTCTTCCAACGCAAATTTAAAACATGATGCTACCTGATAGTTGAAGGAAAACAGCCTCCAATAAATAATATTGAAATGTATTAACTGACCCATATGAAGAAATCTGTATATGGAGTGTAGGAACTTATAGACAAACCCCTATTTGGGGGTCAAATCTTGCTTCTGTCCCTCCCCCTTCTCTTCCATTTTCCTGTTTAAACTCCCTAAGCATGGTTGGGGGGGAGGCAGGGGCGGGAAAAGATTTGTCTTGGAACCAGTGTTGCAGAGGAGGACAGACTGGGAAAGTATCCAAATAATCTCTAGTTTATATGAGTTGACAAGATAGTAGTAGTTTAATAATTAGCCCAGTAAAGAATAAAAATCTTACGGTAATTTGCAGGTAAATCCGCTTGCATCTGAAATTTTCATCCTGGGTGAAATGCAGTTGATCAGTTTTGTTTTGTTTTGTTTTGTGAGAGGGGGGTGACTGAGAACAGGGAAACGATAAGAAAGAGATGAGGGAACAGTTGATGGAGGAAAAGATATTGTTGGCTAATGGCTGGTCTCAGGTGGAGAAAATTACTACAATCTGGAAAACGGTTGAAGAATTTAAAGAGACAGAAACAGGTTTCTACATTAATAGGACAATCATTTCTCCTACACTCTGGGAGGCATAGCAGCAAAGCCTTTGATCTTGGGATTAGCTCCAGACGATTCTTACTAGACCTCTTTTTATCTAAAGTCATTTCCTAGCTTTTGTTCCTCTTTCCTACCCAAGGACTTCTAAATACTCTAGTCCGCCCAAGCTCTGCTCACTAGCCCTGACTTTTCTGGGGAAAGTTACTATTGTTTACTTCCCGATTTCCCTAGGTTCCTCCGCACCTTATCAGGCTGTTCCTGAAGGGAGGCGTCGGTACTAGCCACGGAGCTTCCCAGTTGAGCCTGAGCGCCAAGCTGGCTCACTACCCTGAGTTCCGAGCCCCCTCGCCTCCCTCTCCCCTTCCACTCTGGCAGGCGATTTTCACATCCTTTATGTTTTCTGGACCTTCGCAGCCTAACCTGGCGAGGTACCACCGAGCAAGATGAGCAGATTTTTTTTGGTACCAGGCAAATTATATGGAACCAGGCTTCTTCCCAAGGTCTCCGGCACCTCCACCCGTAGGTCAAACTAGGAACAACATGATCGGAACCGAGATTATAGCTGCGCTCGCCTAACTCCATTAACTTCCCATTTGTTATTTATTTTTGACTTTTAATTTTTCAAACACTGGCCTGGGAGTGTTGCTCACTACAGACCACCCCCATCCTCCCCCCTCCCGATACCTCAAAATCGCCCAAGTCCCATTCTTCTGCTTCGCAAGTCTCACGATTTCGGTAGCGCCGAGCGGTGTCTAGCAGAACTGCGCCCGGACTACCTTAAGGCAAAGCGCCTAAACCTAGCGAGCCAGCCTCCGCGGGGTGGCTCCCGACGCCGCAGCCAATGGTTCCCTTCCTCTGTTTAAATAGATTTGCAATGTCAATCATTTTCTCCTTCTTCAGCCTCCCTTCCACCGCCATATTGGGCAACTAAAAAAAGTGCTCGGCTTTTCTGGGTGTCTTTTTATATTCCTTCCCTTTCTCAGTCTTTCCCCTACACGTCGACTTTTGAGATCAGCCAAGTGTTTTTGTTTTGTCCTGTCTTGTTTCCTCCGCGGCTCGGTTTGGGAAACCCGCAGGCTCGTACCGGCTAGGTCTCGGACTGGCTTTTCCAATTCCTCCCTCCCCTCCCCTCCCTTCCCCTCCCCTTTCCCTCCTCCCTCTCCCTCCCTCCCTATGTCCCTCCCTCTCTCTCTCCCTTACACTTGATCTGCTGAGAGACTTTTCTGCTGGCTCTCCCGGGCTTCCCCCCTGCCCCCTCCCCCAAACCCAACACTGATCCTAAAGCTTGTGTAATTATTGGTGGTTGTTTGTTTCCCTTGGCCCCGAACTGGAATCGCGGGACCTATATAAAAGGGGCTACGTGTTCGGATTTTTTTTTTTGTTGTTGTCGTTTTAAAAAGTTGAGTGGAGACAAGGGAGGACGATGTCAAACGTGCGTATTTCTGACGGGAGCCCGACCCTGGAGCGGATGGAAGGCAGGCCGGCTGAGTACCCCAAGCCTTCAGCTTGCCGCAACCTCTTCGGCCCAGTAAACCATGAAGATTTAACGCAGGACTTAAAGAAGCATTGCAGGGATATCGAGGAGGACTGTCAGCGCAAGTGGAACTTCGACTTTCGGAATCACAAGCCCTTGGAGGGGAATTATGAGTGGCAACCTGTGGAGAAAGATAGTTTGCCCGAGTTTTATTTCAGGCCCCCGCGGAACCCCAAGGGGAGATGCCAGGGGCCCGGCCAGCAGAGCGGGGATCTAAACGGAGTGCGCCAAACGGGGTTTTTTATTGCTTCTCAGGGAATCTCAGAGGACACCCACTTAAGAGATCAAAAGACTGAGGGTGCATCCGAAAGCCAGACGAGTTTGGCAGACCAGTGCACTGAGACGAGGAAACGACCAGCCACGGATGGTAATCGCTCCTTTAAAATTAAAATAAAACAAACCCCTCCCTTGTTTACTCGGTCTGTCTGGGCCACTCCTTGACTTTACTGGAGGTCCGTCCCCGAAGTTGTGTCTAGAGAACACCAGCGCAGTTCTTGGTTTTTCCATCGGGAGCTGAGGCTATTAACCTTATGCGCCGGTGATATCTATCATCTAACTAGTTATCATTTCTTTTAAAGTTAAAGACTACTAGTTGTTTTTTGCCATTTGGCGTAAAAGTATCTGTAAACTTAACGTTTTAAAACCCACAGCCTTCCTAAAACACCTGTCCCCTCCCCCAGTCTGCCATCATAAGGTATGTGAGTGACCTAAGTATTATCTTGCAGCTAGGATGTTCCCGATTATCCCCTGTGAAAGATTGGGCTATATGATCCTTCGATAGGTACCGGGAACCTGGGGAGGAGGTCTTTGTTAATAGCAAACAATATTTTCAAGATTTTAAGAAAATCAGCGATTGACCAGGATTGTGGGTGGTGGTGATATCCCCCTCCCCCTTCCCCTGGCTAACTTTTGTTAGCTAATGCTTTTAATAAAATCTGTTGCTTGTCTCCCCCCTCCCCTTCGAAATTTCCCCTGCTAGATGTCTCACCTCAAAACAAAAGAGCCAACATTACTGAAGAAGAGGTTACAGACACTTCTCCCAATGCTAGTTCAGTGGAGCAGACGCCCAAGAAGCCCAGTCTCAGAAGACATCAAACGTAAACTACTTAGGTGGGTTGCCTAGCTAGGGTTCAGAAATGAAACCAAACTGCACTGCTGGATCTGGTAGTCTCTGCAAATTCCTCTCCATATTTTATTAGTTGTCCATGGCTAAGAAGTTTGCTAGTTAAGGGTATTTCAGACCCCCTTCGATTTTTTCCCCCTTCCCTCATACACGTTTTGTGCGGTTGAATAGGCAAGGAGGTAAGGGAAAAGGTCGTTGAATTTCATCAAGTTTCCTCCATCAGACAGACCTTTTCTTTAGACAAATTAAGCAGTTACTCCGGAGTGAAGGGTAGCATCCTGGATGAGAATTTCTTGTCCTGGAGATAGTTCTTCGTGAAGGGAGATCATCCTCTTTTAAATCCTCACAAAAACTTGATTGGAAGATGAGATTTTTTTTTTTTTTTCAGTTCTAAATAAGGGCTGTAGTTGTTCCCTGCTTTAGCAAAGGTTTTAAGGTTTTATTATTTTTTCGGTGGTTTCAAATAAAGTCATTGTTTGAACGCAGAAGGAAGAAGGAGAAACAAATGGGTTTCATCTTTTCATTTGAGGATAAACTGAGCTCCACTGAATTCACAGAAAAGATTAAAAGTAGAATGAAGTGGCATGTGCAATTCATTTATTTTGGTCCTCCTAGTGTCACACCACTTCTACTGGGTTTTTGGAGGGCGAAGGAAATCTATGCAATAAAACACAGAGAATCATTAAAAGTTACCCACAAAAGTTTTTCCACAGCTCTGAAGTGCTGCAAAGTAAAAGTTAATGAATTCTCTCCCTGTAAGCAATCTGGAACTTGTCAGCATGTATATGCAAATTGTGCTAGAACAACTCACTATTTGGGTATTTGAAGGGGAAAAGGAATAATAAATATCAGGGCTGGCTAAGACTGTGTCTACTTACCTCTAGAAAAGTGATTTGCAATAATCTGCTGAATCTGATCAGTTAAAGACAGAATAATTCAGTCCCCAAAGCTCTCTTTAGGGAGCTTGAATTCTTCGGGCCAGCTAATTCTGTTAGTCACTGAAAACTGCTTAAGAGTAGAAACTGAGGCTTATTCCTCCCTGTATTTTTTAGTTTAGCAGTGGCTACCAGTGCCTGCCAAATAAATGCACAATAAACGTTTATCAAATAACAGTGAATTTGTACAATATAGAGATACATGACACTTTAAAGATGGAATGGGGGTATTTTTATTTCTTAAAAAAATGGAAGGTCACCAAAATTTTTTTTTAACACAAATTAAATGTATATAACCCCTACACAATATAAAATGCCCACTTGAAGGACTTGTTGAAAGATGGCTTTATAGAATATATAGTGGAGGAAATTGGATGAAAATTATTGATTAATTCACTAGATGTCGATATCTTCAGTGTTGCTATATATCTCTTTCATGTGTCTTTATGTATCACATCCTAATAAATTTTTGGTCTTGTCTTACTCAGCCAAGCAGGAATGAATGCAAAGAATCTTTAGAAATGTTAACTTGGACACTGGTGACTTCAAAACAAAACAAAACAAAACAGAGCCCCACAACTGGATACATATCCATCACAAGAAATAAGGATGAGCTTTAAAACATTTTACCTTATTAGATTAGGATATAGGCATAAAATATCGCCAAGGGTCATTCGGCTAGATGAAGTGGCTTGAAGAGCCACAACTGTATTTTCATAAAGCTTAACTGCACCACATAATAATAATAATAATTATTTTTTACTGATCACCAAACCATGTGAACAATTCCCAGTTTCTTGTGGATCAGCAACTCATCTCTGTAGTTTATAGTCTGAAAAAAAAAAAAAAAAAAGTTGCCCGGGGTAGAGACTTTCAATAACTTCCAAATCAGAATTTAAACCCTAGTCTTCATGATTCCAAGATCCACTATATCATGCTTCCTCTTAGTCTACACTTAGGTATTTTTCTAATAAAGGTGAGTTGGTGGGGTTGGTGGATTTTTTCTCCCCATTCTTATAATTGTCCTTCTGTATCTCTCCTTTTATTCCCTGTCATCAATCCAGAATTCCTGTAATTCCAGATTCCTTCATATGGGGGAAAAGGGAGGTGGGATGGTGGTAGGAAAAGATACACGATTAAGGTAAACTGAATTAGCTTTACTATTTAAAAATCTTTACAAGTCTCAGTTTGGAAGAATGAATGACCACAGAGATGATCTCATCTATCTGTCACTATTAGCCTTCTATAGCTTGTGTCTATATAATCCACCCACTTCAAGCCACTAAGCAAGCAAGACACTGAGAAAATAATTTTTACCAAGTGTACTGATTTATTTTGCTGCTCTTAGAATTGGCTGGATCAATACCCTTAATGCAGTTTTTCTCTTTAATCTTTTGTTTTGCAGAACTAAGAATATGTCCTTGTTCACTGGATATACCAGAGCTTGATGAAACAAGGAAGATATAAATTAAATTTAAGAATACATATCGATGTCTTCATGGAATGGATATCCTGTTTAAGCACTGAAAAGCAACAACACAATAACACTAAAATTGTAGGCTCTCTTAAAAGAGGTGCCTCTAAAAGCATTGGATGTAGCATCATGCAATTAGGTTTTTCCTTATTTGCTTCATTGTACTACCTGTGTATATAGTTTTTATCTTTTATGTAGCACATAAACTTTGGGAAAGGGGAGGCATTGGGGAGGGCCAAGATATGAAGAAAATAGAAAACTTGCTTCAAATTATATAGCAAGAATATAAATATATGACTTGCATAAAAGGGAGCAACCTTGGGTTGGGGGTGGTGATTAAGCTTTTCCTTTAAAGATGTAATATCCCTTTCAATGAGATCTGATTTTTTTTTTAATTGCAACAATTTTAAATGTCAACAGCTGATTACTGTTTATTATATTACACTTATTAAGAATCAGGAGGTCTGATGTGTCCATTATGTTAATGCAAAGGCTTTTTAAAAATAGAGGGTTATAAAGTGGAAACCTCTTTAAAGTGAAGTAATTATCCAGCTAATTAAGGCATAAGCAAACAATCCACATAATTCAGGTAAAAAACAAAATTGACTATGAGTTCTGAATGATCAAAATTGGCAATCTACTTATCAGATAAGCTAGAAAAAATTGTCTACACATTTCCTTCATTTTATGCTTGTAAACATGGCCTAAATAATGCTTTCTGGGTATTAAAAAAAAATCTTGAGATTCAAGGTAAAAAAAAAAAAAATAATGGGATACTTTTAAAATTTCTCATTCTGTCTTGGCTGATTCACCCAGAGGAATGTGATGTGTTTGATGGAAGTGAGAATGGATCAGTAGTTGCTGGTGGAAGAGGGAAATGGATACTGCATCTTTAAACAGTATTTCTACATTGCTGTATGTGTATGAAACATTTTAAAATGTACCTGTGTACATAACTCTGTAAAGACACTGAGAAAATTATACTAACTTATTTATGTTAAAAAAAGATTTTTTTTTAAATCTAGAAAATATAAAAGCCAAAGTGGCATGTTTTGTGCATTTGTAAATGCTCTATTGGGTAGGCTTTAGGGATTTTTTTTTCTTCTGTTAAATAATATGGCTGTGCTTAAAGATTGCCTACTGAGCCAAGTATAACTTTTTTTGTAATGTGTAATTGTTCCCTATCAAGCAATCAATAAATAAAACTGCCATAGCTATTAAATGAGTTGTACTGATGTGGCTGCTTCTTGAAGCCATTACATCTAATATTTCCATGACTTTAATACAGACACAAATCATGAATTGGCAAAGGATCTTAAAAGTATGGGCCCAATTGGAACAAGTGTTATATTGGTCAGAATTCACTTCTCCTAATTCTCCATTTAGTTTTAAGGATCGTGCAATTTTAGTGTTTGGAAAACACCTTACAGGTCACTTGGTCTAATCTTTATTTTGCAGACCAGGAAGTAGGCCCAGAGAAATGATCATACAGATACTTTTAAATTATGAGAATCAAGATTATTACCCAGGGGCTCTAATGACAAATCCGATGCTCTTTCCACTGTTACCTATCATATGGCCAGGATCTCTGAAATGAAATAACCAAGATCCTGGAATTGTTTAAAAGAATAAACACCCCCAACGATTTCAAGGAACAGGGACTGGGAGGGATGTAGTAATCTTATATAAGTGAGGTACAAGAATGTTAATGTGCAAACTTGATGACATCTATTCTGGTTACCCAGAGATGCAGGGTATAAGATATCCAGGAACAGAAAGTTCTTCCTTGGAAATTAGGTAACAATCTGAATAGTATCCATATTTTGCCATTTCTTCTTGTTCATTTTCTCTCATGTTACTTTAAAAGTTTAACCATCACCACAAATATAATGTTTTGACCAGTATCCCTCTTTTTTCCCCCACCCTTTTCCCATTAATAGAAGTGAAATTACACTATGAAAACATTTATTTGACTGTAGTAATTAGAATTTAACTCAACAAACATTAAAGGCCACCTACTATGTAGAAGTTGGGCCTGTGATATTAGCTGTGTGATCTCAGAAGAGTCTTTAGGCTACTTTGTAGGCCTCATCAACTAAATCCTTGCAGTATGTTGGTGTGAGGGAGTGCCTCACATTTTTAAAAAGTCCTGACTCCTTTCACGTTAGCCCAAGAACAAGGCACTCTGTTAGATGTTCAATTTAACCTAAGAGAAAAGGGGCTTGGTTCTATAAGAAATTATAGTAAATATTTAGAAAGCCTTTTCGAATGAGAGACAAGAAAACACAAGGGAGATTGTATAATTATCTTCTCTTAAGATTAAGGGGAAAAAAAAAATCACAATCTTCCTGTATGTAATGATCTATAAGATGTAGCTTTTCTTAAGAGTTCTCTTGAAAAACCTTCCCAACTTATGATTTAGTTTATTATCCAGGAAGATTTTAATTGCAAATCCTTGAGAAATTTTGTATTGTGTCCCTTTTTCTTTATCTGTTGCTCCACTAATCATTATTATGAAAAAAACATGAATCAAAGCATTTTATTGATCAGGTGGTTCAAATTCTAATCCTAATTCAGTCACTGTTACCCCTCTAGGCCTCAGTTACCTCATCTGTAAAATGAAGGGATTGGACTAGATCTCTAAAGCCTTTTTTTTAGCTTTAAAATTCTAGGCCTCTGAAAACAAAACTGCCACCAGCAGGTAATTCTTCATCTTTCCTCTCTCTTTTTTATTTACACCACTACCTCGAATGTTGAATGTTAATTTCCATATAAAGTTTTAATAGTCTTTAAAAATCAGTATGTCTTAAATTTTTTTTCCTGAGATTTTAATCATGGTTTAAGGGGAAATAGAAAATAGTTAATTAAAAAAAAATTCTTCTTCTTGGAAGAATCTGGCTTTTTATCCTTAATTTTGATACAATTTGACAACATAAGAATTTATTCATTCTCTGCCCTCTTTCTCCTCTGACCAGATCCTAATCATACTTCAAGGCCCAGTTCAAGTTCCACAATACCTCCTCCACTCGAGAATCCATCTCTTTTCCTTATTTTAAACAAATATGAGATAACCTCTGTTCTTTATAGTACACAATTCGGTGCTGAGCACAGAAAAGGTAATAAATGAATATAAATCCTGAGGTTTTCTGAACTGGGATAAGATTCTTATTCCTTAAATTAGCTAAGAATTCTGCACATTATTTTGTTGATAACTAAATCATTGTATAATACACCAAAGCATTTTAGGATTGGAAAGGCCCTTTGAGAATATCTAGTCCAACAATGTCATTCTATAAATGAAAAAACTGAGGCTCAGAGAGTTAGAATAATTTGTCTACAATCACCTTTAGCTAGTGGCAATTAAGAACTTGAAAAATATGCTGTGCTCTTTCCAAAACTCAGAACCTTGTAACATAATTAAAATGAAATTCCATTTAGGTGAACTGATGAGGCCTCAGAGAAAACACCATTGCCTGCTTCTGACATAAATGGATCAACGAACACATTACACAGTGGGTTGACCCCTGAAATAATCAACTTTTTTATTGGAAAGAAAAATACTTTAATTTATATTATATATATATACGTTTACATATATATATATATATATATATATACACATTTACATATATACACATAGGAATTTTAAAATCTTAATTCAAATACAACTGAAAAATGTAAAACATCATTTCCCATACCAAGTAAATTATATTTAAATTTAGCATTATACTCTTCAAAGTAAGCAAAAATTATTTTAAATCACAATTTAAACTTTAGCCTAAAATACGATTGTTGATCAACTCATACAAATTGATATTTATATTTTATGTACCTTATTTTGCTGAGAAATCCCGCAATATGCTTCAGACCTCTTGTCTCCACTTTAAAAAAATAAATAAAAGCCGGCTTATCCAAGAATTTCTAACTCTCAACTTGGAAGGTTTTAGAAAATTCTACCAGCTTTTTGGTGAAGTGGTGGCGGGAGAAAGGAAGGGGCGAGGAGTTTGCAGTGCTGTCCTAAGTATCAAACTTTTTTCGTCAAGACAAGCTAGATAACTCGAAGATTTGGGGTGACGGAAGGAAGGAAAATGGGTGCTAGATGTTCCAGTCAAATTTAAATAGCGCCAAGAGCAACTACAGCTGCTTCCCCCTTTGCGCGCCTGTATCAAGAATTCGAATTTAAAATCGCCGGGCCGGCTAACTGTCGGTTGCTTTTCCCGGGGCTGCAGTAGTAACCCGCGAGCGACCTCCCGGGAGCCCGCAGCGGACATCGCTCGGGTCAGTGGTGGCTGACATCTTTCCTTTCTCTACAGCGATACTGGTCACTATTGAATCCGGCTTTTCTAACTGGCCATCTTTAAGGTACGGAGGACTGTCTATGGAAAGTAGTAGCTGCGGCAAATTGACTGGGCGGGTGACAACAGAAATCCACTCTTGTAGCTGAGCGCCCCTCCAGTCAACTGGCCTGGTGTCCATCTCGAACCCTAGCCTCCCTCACCCCTGAGACTTTATTGCTTCCAGGGACTTAGGTCTGGAGGGCGAGCCCCGCCACAATTAGAAAGGCCGTCGTCTGTAAATACTTTAGGGGCTTATATATTTTTTCTCTTAGAGAAACATCCTCTGCTCAGTTCTTCTCTGGATAGACGAAAGAAACAAAATGCAACTTTGATGGCCCGAACCTAAAAGCAAAAATTTCCTCCCACGACCCCCCACCCCAGGTTTTGCAGAGAAAATGGGGAGAGAGAATCTCTAAGAAAGAACCGATCTTCTAGGGCAAGCTGCTTACTCCCACCCCTCATCCCGGGCTCCAATGATCCTTAGCCCGCGCATTTCGAAAGGATTTAAAGCTCGCCCAGCTCGTAAGAGGACACGGGGAGAAGACGCCGCTCCCAGACTGGAAAAGAAGCGATTATTTGGTACAGAGCCCCACGGAAAGAGAGCGGGGAGCGTGAAAAGTCAGAGTTGGAGTGGGTCTGGGGAGAAAAGTTGAGAGGAAACCAAGACTGGGGGTGGGGGTGGGGTGGGGGTCACTAGGGAGGCGAATGTCTTCCCTGATCAGGATGCGCCCACAGTTTAACCCTCCCAGAAATTAACATTCAGGACAACCCAGGGAAGTCTTCTTTGCATAGTTGTTCCTGCTTTTTATTTGCAGCCTGTATCTTAAAAGATAAAAAATAAATTTTCAGGGTGAACAATTAAGCTTTGAAAAGAATGGATTTAAACAAAATTAAAGCAGCCGTATGATCCACCTGAGCCACGCCCTGTCTCAGGCCAACTGGCAAAAAAAGAAAACTATCTCCGAGTGGGGGAAAACAAAGAACCCCTCTCCTCCGGGTCCCGAGGATCCTAGGGGTCACTGTGGTAATCGGGTAAGGCCCTTTTTACAGATGCCACACAAGTGCCAGAGGGAAGACTAGTGACCCTGGGATCTCCGGGCAAACCCGCTAGTGAGAGGGGACGTTCATATATATGTACGTCAATGTACATGTCCCTATTCATTAATGTGCGTGTACACAAACGTGTACACGTAGCAATTAAAAAGTGCAAAAAAAGTCGACGGAGGTTCGAAGTCTTCCCACGGGTCTCAAAAAGAAATGCAAATAAAAAACAAGGGAAAAACAACTCCGAGCGAGCGCACCCAAGGATTGCATCATTGTAACCTCTCCACCTCGGGAAAGTGTAGCAAGTATCATGGCGCTGGGTTGGGGATGAGTCTTTCTTTTCCTTAAAAAAACAAAACAAAACAAAAGCCCTTCAGAAACCAAGTCGTCTTAGGGTGTTTTGCAAAAGATTTTTTTTTTTTTTTTTTTTTTTTTTTTTGCTTACAAAACGATTTTTTCCCCCCTTGGCGGGGTGGGGTGCTGGTGCTTAGGGCAGGGAGGAGGGAAGGGGGGGGGGTGTGGTTATTTATTTTTCTCGGTCCTCCTTCCCCGTACCACGGTGGTGCAAGTGAACTCGATCGGCATTGGTTGGTTTCAGTGACCCCCGGCGCGGCGTACATTTTCAGATTTAAGGTGGATTTGAGAGACATTGCAACCTGGGTTGAAGCTTTACTCGGTCTCTGCAATATAAGAAAAAAACCCCTAATTCTGTGGCCGCGTTTTAGCCTTCCCCTCTCCAAGTTACTCCTCCCTACGCGTCTCGCTCTTCCTCCTACCACTTACCACCTTCTCCCTTATTGGCCATTTCTTGAAGTTTGAATTTTTTAATTTTTTTTTTGATGGGGGGGAGCAAGTACATTAAGAGACTGTAATGTACCAAGAACATGTGATGAAAGCTACGTCAGCAGCCCGATATCTATAGGGTGTTTGCGTGGTGGTTTTGAGGAAGTAGGCGGAGGCAGAGTCAGAGCTTCCTGTCTGAATTTCTCGTTTTTCCAAAATGTGGTTGATAATGATTAGGGTGGGGGAGGGTGCCCAAATGTTGTAATAGAATGCATAGGAAAACTGAAGGAAGATGTAGTATTATATCGCTCTCAAATCTGGCAAGACGTTAAGAGTCTAGCTGTATATGTAGCATGTTCCCAACTCTTGGACAAGAATGTATCCCATTTCCTATTTTTAACCTCCATCCCTTCTTTAAAATCAGGATTTAGAATTGGGAGTCTGGAAGTCATCTAGTTCAGCAGTACCTTGCCCCTTCATTTTGACAGAAAGGGGAAACTGAGGTCAAAGATCCTGAATTGGTTACCGAAGAGGATAAGTAGTATATAACAGTTTAGGAATCTGAACTCCCAACTCCAAAATTTCAAATTCTTTCAATTTACTTATGTAAGCGCCGGTTAAGACTTTGGTCTATAAAAGGTAATAGAGGGCAGACCGAAAACACAAAAACACAAGTCCTAACAGCCCCAGTCTTCAAGAGATGTGCTTTCTAATGGAAGGATCCAAAATCCTCTCCCTCCCCCCAGCACAGTATCTGACAAATGACAGATGTTTAACAAACTGTCATTGATCCATACATTGAATTTATACATAAAGTAATGGGGGAGGGATTAAACGGAGTGAGGGCCAGAGTCCAGGGATACAAGAAATGGAAATGACAAGGGACCCCATTTTGGATAGTAAGGACAGCCAATGTCACTGATGGGGGTGGGGGTGGAGAGATGAAATGTTTATAGTTTGTGGTACAGCAGAAAGGCCAGTTTATCTGAAAAATATCATGTGAGGGGGAGTGATTTAGTATGGAAAGGGAGAAGGGACACAGATTGTGAATGGCTATAATTGCCATCCAAAGGATTAGATTTCTTTTCTTGGAGGCAGTAGAGAAAATTTTCAAGGAGAGTGACTTGATTGGGTCTGTGCCTGAGAAATATCAATTTGGAAGCCCTGTGGAAGGCAGATTGGAGAAGGAAGAGTTTGGAGGCAGGGAGACTTATTAGGAGTCTGTTTCAGAAGTTGAGAGAAATAATGAGGCAGCTGATGAATATGCAGTGAAGATGATTAGATGAAACATGATGTGATGGGGGAGTTGACAAAACCTGACAACCGATTTGATAAGAAGGGTGAGGGAGAAGTAGAAGATGAGTTAGAAGTTTTGAATCTGAATGTTTGCAGGAGTGTTAGTCTGTAATAGGAGGAGGGAAGTTAAGGGGAAAGCACAAGTATTGAGGGAAAGAAAATAAGCTTTGTTTTTGGACATGTGGAATTTGAGATGCTTATGAGATATCCACCTCTGCCCCAAAGGCAACTGGTGACATAAAAATTAAGCTTGGGAGAGAAGTAAGGCCTTGATATATGTAGATTTGAGAGTTATCTGTAAGGAGATAAAATTTGAAATCCAGGGAGCCAATGAAATCCCTAAGAGAAAGTAGAGAGAAGGAAAATGGTTTGGGATATAGCCATACTTAGGGAGAGGATACTGATAATGATCCTGCAAAAGGGACTAAAGAGTAAGGTCAGGTAGAAAGAAGAAAGTTGAAGAAATGGTGTCACAAAAGTTGACCAAGGAAGGAGTAATTAGGAAAATATTTTCTACTTTTTGATTACAATGAGATCAAAAGGTTGGAGACAATAGGTTTCTCACAATAACTCTGTGAGAAAGGTACTGTTTATTATGACTATTTTACAGATGAGGAAACTGAGGCTCAGAAAAGTTAAGCAATGTGCTCTGCATCACAAAGCTAAGCAAATATCTGAGTGGAATTTGAATTTATCAGTGATAATTTTGAAGAAAGCAGTTTTAGATGATTCTCCAAGTCACAAACTAGTTTGCAAGCAAGTATGAAATTTATAGGCGGTAGAGAGGTGGAGGCAATGAGAATAGACAGTTTTTCTAGGAGTTTGCAGTTTTCCTTATGCTTTGTCAATAATACAGAGGAGGTAGAGGGATTTCTCTGTCCTACTCTTAGGTTCTGTAGCAGATCAACTTGACAAATAAGAGACGTTGTGTTCATCAGATAGCAATTTGGGAGAAAGTTAGACTTGGCAGTCAAAGAGTACAACTGCAGAAAAGAATAAGTTCAGGGAGTCCAATTGATGGATGCAGTTCTAGAGAGAGCTGCAGAAAAACACTAAGAAAAGAGAAAAGACACTGATATTCTACAGTCCTGGAGGTGTGAGTTGTTCTCATTTCATGTATCCTTTATTTATTTCCCTCTTCACTATTGTTCTCTCTGTTTGTCCACCCTTCCCATGATACTACATGTATCTGTGGGAAAGTACACTCCAAGTTTATGAAGGAAGTATTCTTTTACTCCATATTACTACTCCATAATGCCATTTTAGTAAATTCTTTTGTTAATTGTGTCAACTGACTGACTCTTAAAGATGAATGCACCAAGAGGGTTTCATGAACTTACTTTTAGAAGTATCCATACAATACCTTGACTGTGGGGTTATCTAATGATGGGGCACCTAACCATCCAATTTGTGTTGGGAATAGCTTCAGAAAGGTGACACTTTGGTTGACAAATATTTAATGTAATCCTAATTTAAAGAGTTCCTCCCACAGAGATTGTGGATTCTTACTGCATGTATATATTTTTAAAAGAGAATGGGATCTTGAAGTGTTACACTTTAACCATTGTGGGTTTAATTGTCATTCTGGAGTAACATTCTGTTATTTGTCATGACTGAAGAGAAAGGGAGAGAACTTTCCTGAGAGATTAGGTCATCTTTTTTATCCTGTGAAAATAAGTTATGAGGAAAATTCTTGAGAAGACTTTTACTGCTGTCCTTAGAGAGATTAATGGTGGGACTATGTTTCCAGAATAGAGTAGAAGAATTTGAAGGCCAGAGATACCTTGAGTTGTGACCTTTTCCACGATGATATATTGCTGAAATATTTAAATTTGTCTTGGTATTATTTTTGCTGACATTGTTACACAATTAGTTAATTATATAGTCAGTAACATGTTATTTAATCCTGTAAGACTGGGTGACTGATATAGGCAGTGATAAGTGAAACTTATGGGAGAAGAGATTTCTTTGGTTTATTTAATTATACTAAATAAGCTGGGATAGAGCTAGTTGAGTAATCAACAAGAGCAACATAATTTTAGTAATTTATGAGGCGATATCAAGTGAGACAGCATGGTATTTTAGATAGAGAACTGACCTTAGAAACAGAAAGATCTGAATTCATTCACTTCTGCCACATAATGGCTGTGTGACCTTGGAAGAGTTATTACTTAAACTCTGAACACTCTAAGCAGCTGTCTGTGTTATTTAAGGGAAAGAGGAGGTGCCAAATTGTATTGGTAGATATAATTACATTATTTGAGGATTCTTTACATCAATGAAATTTCAGGTCTAAATCCTAGAAGGCTCCTCCTTGATTGGATTGGAACCTAGCATGAAAATAAGGTAATAAGTCAGGTAGCAGTTTGAAGAGAGATAAATGAATATTCCAACTAAGTTACAAGTAGTTTATACTCTGCAAACTCTGCTTTTTTTAAAATGTGAAATGGTATCTCATTATTCTCTAAAGAGATAGAGACAATTTTCTCTTGGCAAGCCTTATATCCTTCCATTCCAGAAAATTGTTATAGAAATCCCTACCTGCTAGGTAAACAGCAGTAGACTCAAGGATTCCTAACTTTTAAAACCCTTAAGTTTACTACCAGAACTGAAAACTTCCAATTCTCATGATTTTTCTTTGGCCAAGTTAATTCCTATCTGGGAGCATCAAGTTCCTCATTTATAAAATGGCATTGGGCTAGATGCCTTTGAAAATCCCTTTTTGGTTCTAAATCTATGCTTCCTTGATCTCTTATTATTCCTTGTGATAGGACTAATATTTATCAGCATTTCGCTGATGCAGCTTCTCTCTCTCCATGTACAAGGTTCCTACTCCTTTCCTAATTCTTAGGGATTAGTTCTCCCTGAAAAGTGGCAAAGATATCTTTAGAACTAATTGAACCTGCTTCTTGATACAACTTCCTGGTGCTTTCTGATGTTCTAAACGTGTATGAAGTTCCAATATTGGATAGTTGGGAGAAGTCAAGTTCCTTCTGACTTGGTGAATTTCTAAAGACCGGGAATCACTATGTCCTTCACTATATCCTGCCCTGATGACTAGATGAGTTTCCATATGAAGATGAGGTAAGCTAATATCTATGCCCACTATATCCTTTACTGTATTAAGGTATATGAAACTTCCTTTTCTAGACTTATTGACTTTTGGTTATTTCATTTCGTGCCAATACTGAACCTAAAATTAGAATCTGCTAACATGTAGAGCTGCTTCCAAATTTCTGTTGCATTTTAGGAAAGGTAAAGAGGCAGGGGGAAAAGGAGAAAAATGTCCTCTTCTTCTTCCTCCTCCTCCTCTTTTTATTCTTCTACCTCAGTGGAAATCCAAGGGTGAGCTGGTATTGGCTGTGTTTCAACAAAGAGGTTCAAAAGAGACTGGACCCATTTCTTATTTCTTTTTACGGTCAACAAAGTGGTGACTTGTCATGGTTCAGTCACCAGTCCTTTTTTCTTCATCACACCAGGCATAGTATATACAAGGACCAATCAGAAACTATGTTGAATGAAAAAAATGAAAAAATATTTATCAAATGCTTAATATGTACAAATCATTGAACAAAACACTAGGAACACATAAATTAAACGTGAATTAATGAGGGTAGCTCTTAAGCTTGAGAAGCTTACATTTTCTTTTTTAAAAATAATATTTTATTTTCTCAAATATATGCAAAGATATAGTTTTCAACATTCACCTTGCAAAAACCTTGTGTTCCAAATTTTTCTCCTTCTCTCTCAGACAAATTTTTCTAATACAATATTGAATAATAGTGGTGATGGACAGCTTTGCTTCACTCCTGATCTTTTTGGGAAGGTTTCAAGGTCATTTCTGTTTACAGATAATTGGACAAACTAATTGGGAAGTAAGTGAAGAAGAGGTGGAAAGAAAAAAAAAAAGTAAGAAAACAACAACAAAAAAAAACCAAGGTGAAAATACTATATGCTTTGATCCATATTCAGTCTCCATAGTCCTGTCTCTAGTTGCAGATGGCTCTTTCTATTACAAGTCTACTGGAATTGCCTTGAATCACCTCATTGTTTAAAAGAGCCAAGTCTGTCACATAACCTAGTTGTTGCTGTGTACAGTGTTCTCTTGATTCTGCTCACTTCACTTATCAGTTCATGTAAATCTTTCCAGGCTTTTCTTAAAGAAACCTGCTCATCATTTCTTATAGAACAATAATATTGCATAACATTCATATACCATAACTTATTTAGCCATTCCACATTTGTATTTTACCCTTCCATTCTAAGATATTGGGGCAATTGTCCTTGATGATTTCTTGAAAGAGGAAATCTAAATTGTTTCTTTTTTATTATGGCTTTCAGGAAATCTAATAATTCTTAAATTATCTCATTTTGATCTATTTTCTAAGTCAGTTGTTTTCCCAATGATTTCGCATTTTCTTCTATATTGCTTTATTGTTTCTTGATATCTGTTGGAGTCATTAGTTTGACCAATTCTACTTTTTAAGGAATTACTTTTTTCGGTGAGGTTTTGAACTTCTTTGGCAATTTTTAAAAAAGGTATTTCCCCCTCCTCCTCCTCCTCCTCCTCCTCCTCTTCCTCCTTTTCCTCCTCCTTTCTTTCTGACCTTTTGTGGTATTTTGGACTGGAAGAATGTCTTTCTCTGACCTTTTATTTGCTCTACCTCTCCAGATTTTGATTTGAGGCATTATTATAAAGTTGTTTGGAGAGCTTAGCTTTCTCTACTCTGCTTCCAAATTGATCTTACTAAAGCATAGATCTGACCATGTTATTCTTTTAATAAATCAATTCCAGTGGCTCCTTATTACCTCTAGAATCTGTCAATCAGTAAATATTTATTTTCCATTGTGTTAAATGATGGGGCTTCAAATGCAAAAAATAAAGCTAGTCTCTGCACTCAAGGAGTTTACAATCCATGGAGGAAGACAAATGGAAAAGGTGGGAAATGGAAGGAAAGATATTTGTGCTAGGAGTAAGCTATGATGGAGAAATCCAAAGAACTACAGCTAAGTATGAAATGAAGAGATGACTCGTCTGGGAGCTCTCCTTTAATGGAAGCTTTATGAGGAGCTCTTTTCTGGCCCTCCAATCAGAGGGATAGAGTATACTGATAACATAAATGTCAAGGCTGACAGAATAATGAGAGTCCTGACAATTATGTTCTAAGTAATTATGATGATGATAAAAAATAACATTCTCAATTTGGCTTTCAAAGCCTTTGATATAATCTGATCCTTTCTTGCTTTTCTTCTCACACCTTAATTATTTTCTTCCAATCTCCCCACCATGTACTCTTTAGTTCAGTGACATTAGCCTCCTTTTTTTTTCTCCAATTAGTAACTCCAATTCCTAATGATTTTACTGTCTCCATACCTAGAATTCTCTCCTTCCTCATCTTTACACCTGTTTCCTTCAAGTCTCAACTAAAATTCCATCTTCTACAAGAAAACTTTCTAGATTCTCCTCATTCTTAGTGCCTCTGAGACTATCTCTGGTTTCTTTATCTATCTTGTTTGTCCCTAGTTGTTTCTGTGCTATTCCACCCACACCCACCCCCCATTGGACTGTGAACACCTTGAGGGTAAGGACTGTATTTTTTGCTTTTCTTTGTATCACAGTGCTTAGCAGAATGCCTGCTCATGGTATTGTCATTGAGTCATTTCATTTGTATGTGTGACTCTCCTTGACCCCCTTTGGGATTTTCTTGGCAAAGATATTGGAATAGTTTGCTGTTTCCTTCTCCATCTCATTTTACAGATGAGGAACTGAGGCAAACAGAATCAAGTGAGGTTCACAGAGTCACACACATACTAAATGTCTGAGGCCAGATTTCAACTCTGAAAGATGAATCTTCCTAACTCTGGGCTCAGCACTCTGTGCACTATGGCATCTCCAAGCAAATTTGCTTTATTTACCTAGTTCTTATTCCTACCTACAAAGACAGCTTAGTTTCATAGCAGATAAAGGGTTGCACTTCAAATCAAGGACACATAAGTTCATGTCCAGCCTCAGAGATTTACCAGCTGTGTGAACCTAGACAAGTCATTTGACTGCTATCTGCATCAGTTTCCTTAGCTGTAAAATAGGTATAATAACAGAACTTATTTCCTGGGTTACTTGTGAGAATAGTACAAGATAGTATTTGGAAAGTCATAGCTGTATAAATGCTTTTTTTGCTCAGTTGTTTTAATTGTGTCCAATTCTTTGTGACTGCATTTGGAGTTTTCTTGGCAAAGATACTGCAGTGGTTTACTATTTCCTTCTTCAGCACATTTACAGATGAGAAACGAGGCAAACAGGATTAAAAGACTTTCTTGTAGTTAATATGACTAGTGTCTAAAACTAGAATCTTGCTGACTCCAGGTCCAATT
The DNA here is from genome assembly GCF_902635505.1 of Sarcophilus harrisii. Taxonomy (NCBI): domain Eukaryota; kingdom Metazoa; phylum Chordata; class Mammalia; order Dasyuromorphia; family Dasyuridae; genus Sarcophilus; species Sarcophilus harrisii. Next base: position 103,829,347 of record NC_045430.1, read on the forward strand.
CAAATGCTGCCTTTTGTTATTACTGTTTGAAATTATTTCCATGCTTAAACATGTGAAACTTTTGTCTGTGTCCATAAGTTATTTATAAAGAATCTATGTAAAACATAAGAAACCTTTCTCTACTACTTTTAATATTTTATGAGTAGCAGTACAGTTCCCTGAATATCCCTAACTCTTTCAGATGATTATTAGGTGCTACTATTTATTTTAGCACGTATTATTACATGCTGCAACCTACTTATTCCCAAAAGGTATCTTTCCATTGCCTTTTGTATGATTCACAATTTTAATTCTTTTGAAAAATGCTATTCTTTTATTTATAACCATACAAAAATAGATTTGGGATTTGGGTTTAAATTCTGCTTCTGACACTTACTAACTTTAGGCAACTCACTTAACCTCAATTCAGTTTCCTCACTATTAAAATGAAGAGCTTGGGCTACTTCATTTCTGATGTCCTTTCTAGCATTAGCTCTGTAACCTTATGATCTATAATAATTATTAATGTTATCAGAATATTGGGCTTTTTAAAATCGTTTTTGTGTAAGGGAGCAACTTAGTTTTAAAAGATATGTGTATATGTGTATGTACAAATATGCTCATGTGCTCATAAGAACAGCCTAGAATTATTAAACACATTGTATAGTTTTCCAAATGTGATTTTATGGTGGCTTTGATTTTTCTTTTATCTCTTCCCTTTTCTGGCTCAGATCATGCTGTCCCTGCCATTTATATACATGATGGAGGCAAAACTTTTGCAAAATCCCTGATGAATGAGACTAGGATAAGAAAAAATCCAGAAGCACAAGCATCTCCCCAAGATATCTGGTAATTGAGAACTAGATGTGCATGGAACAGAAGTTAAATTAGTCCAGACATTAACTAGTGAGAAAATGACAGTCACATTCAACATTAACCCCCCCCCCCAATTTTTGACAATGAACTATCACAGATAGAAAGTTGAAGAGCAGGAGCCTGAACTGATAGTCAACTCTAACCTGAAGGTGATTTGAAACAATAGCAACCAGCACAACCACAACCAACCAACAAATAACAACAACTCATGGGAAAAAAGATCCTGGTGTTTGTGATTATCTAGAAGATGGAGTTGCACAGAAAGAAGAAAAGTAGCATTTTTTCTACAAGAGAAATCAATTTTCAGCTCATAAGTGAGTCTTATGGAAAGGACACAGACTCCCTGGATTGGGCTCTGTATGATCATTCAATGGTGACAGTCAACCTCAACCAAGGCATGATTAATAATACCTTTGCAGATGAACTGATTGAATTCAGCAGTACTTGGAACTCAGGGGAAACATTAACTTTCTGGAAAATCTGAAATGACTTGTCATATGTCAATAGAAAAGTTTGTAGAGAAGAAAATAATATTTGGGTAAAAGATCCTCACTTTCTGAGTTCTGAAAAGTTCTGAAATCGTTGGAAAAGAGAGTGGGGATGATTGCCATCTAGATATCATGAGGAAACATTCTATAAAATTTTCAGACAAATTATGTTCCTATTACACTTTTATTTTGTTTTACTATAAATGTTCTTTCTATTTGTGTTTTTGTACAACACAGAATAAAGAGAAATAAAGTTTTGTGGATTCCTAAAACAATAATAACAAGTGCAATCTGATCTTCCCCTTTTCCTTCTCAATTCTGGGCCAGGTCATTATTCATCTGTGTTCAATACTTGTCAAGATATATGTACTGGTGGATTAACTTAATGGGGTTTCCACCAACTGCACATTAGTGTTTTCTTTATTTTGTTTTTCTGGCATGGATATGTTGGGATGAATGTTTTTGAGTGATTGTAGAGCTAGTTAAAGAGGTTCTGAATGTTCTGGGGCTTGATGCAATCAGCACAATGTTGCGTATAAAAAATAACATATGAAAATCTTACCATCTATCAGGAATCTCTGTTCCATTTAAATTCTGTGCTGGACATTGTCTTTGAAAGAGCGGAACATCTTTCATAAGTATTCATTTTTTTCTATTTTATACCATAGTTGATGTTGATAATAGGAAGGTTATTGAACAAAGCTATGTCGCATCTTATATTTTAGCTTTTTATTTTCAAAATATATGCATAGATAGTTTTCAACATTCACCCTTGCAAAACCTTGTGTAAAGTTTTTCTACCTCCCTTCCCCCATCCTCTCCCTCAGATAGCAAGTAATCCAATATATGTTAAACATGTGCAATTCTTTTATATATATTTCCACAATTATCATGCTGCACAAGAAAGATCAGATCAATGAATCTTTCAAGAAATCTTAGACAATATTAGCAAAAGCTAAAGAAGACAACTTTTAAGGCTTCCTTTTTATTCTTCTATGTCAACAAAGCAAACAAGAAGATCTTATAATCTTGGTGTTTTTCAATCAATTAATCAACAGCCATTTATTAAATGTCTATATGCTAGATATTCTGTGGAGTGCTAGACATATAAGAAGAAAAGCAAAACAGTGTCGGAAGGTGGTCCTTGAGCTGGTCATTAAAGAAAACTAGGGATTTTAAGAGGTAGAGGTAAAGAGAGAATGCATACTGGCTTGTGTGAAGGTATTTAGATGGGAAATGTAATGCCAATTGGCTAAATTGTAGTGTTTGAGAAGGGGAGCAATATATAATAAAACTGGAAAGTTAGACTGGGACTAGATTGTGAAGAGTTTTAAATATCAAGTAAAAAAATTGGTTTACTTTCATTCAATGTGACACTGAAAATGGAATTTGCAATATAAAATTGTCTACAAAAACCTACCTACTGTCTTTTCAACCTGCTTTCATCATGAATACTCTCAACACTTATCTAGAACATTTTCACAAGAGCTTATATAAATGAGAAGATGGCATATGGATAAATATTTATTATTGTCTTGTCAATTGCCTTTTTCCCAGTGGTAATATCACCAATTATTAATTTTTAAAAAGAAATCTACCTCTCACAAATTTCAAGAATTAATGTCTTGATGCTTTCAGAATTATATTACTTCTGGTAAGAAATTCTGCTCTGCAGATTTGGTGTTGTCCACCTCCTCTTCCCATCTGTCTTTTTTTTTTTTTTTTTAAAGCATCATTTCTATTTTTTCATTTGTCATAATGAAGCTTGAAATATTAGGAGGCATCATGCTATAGTGGAAACAAGTGCTCGAGTCAAGTCCCAGCTCTGTCATTTACCATCTCTGAGAGATCCTGAGCAAATGATTTTACCTTTGTAGGTTTTAGTTCCTTCATTTGCAAAATGAGGTAATTGGTTAATTGTCCTCTTAGATCCCTTCTTGTTCTGAAGCTATGAACCTATGAATTCAATGTCATGGTTTCACTATTATGGATGGTAAAAATAGTTTGTTAAAGAAATGACAAAAAACTATTCTATTTTTCTTCTCTTTCTTTTATCCTTTTCATCTTTAAGGGCACTTGGATAATTTGATTTAATTGTGTCTTACACCAAATCCTCCAATTCCTCATCTTAAATCTATCATTTCCCATTCTCTTCTCCTTTGCCCTTCTTGCCAAGGCCAGTCCCTCTTCTTATGTTCTTGATCTTACTCTATCCTTTCTCCTTCACCAGCTTGCCCCTTTGATCATACCTACACCCCCTTGAATCTTCATTCTCTTTAATCCATTGCCATTTACAAACATGTCCAAGTTTAGAAATTCTTTACTTGACCTGCAACACTTAAAACTATAAGCTACAATTCTATAGCACTTCTGTTTTAAATAACCAAACATGTAGAAAAATCACTCATTGTCTCCATTTCTCCTCCTTTCACTTATTTCTCAGCGCATTGCAATCTTAATTTCAAGAATCAAAATGCTGCCCAGCAGAGGTCACTGTGGTTGGTTGAAGGTATGATTTCTTTTTCCTTCTTTATTTTTCTTTTAATAGTATTTTATTTTTTCCCTCCAAATACATGCACGATAGTTTTCAACATTCACCTTTACAAAATCTTGTGTTTCAAATTTTTCCCTCTCCATCCGTCCCTCCTCCCAACCTAGGAAAGCAAGCAATCCAATATAGGTTAAACATACAATTCTTCTGAACATATTTCCATATTTGTCATGCTGCACTAGAAAAATCAGATAAAAAGAAAAAGAAATAAAGGAAAAAACCAACCAAGCAAAGAACAACAACACAAAGGTGAGAATAGTATTCTTTGATTCACATTCAGCCTCCACAGTTCTCTCTCTGGATGCAGATGGCATTTTCCATCCTGTTTCTATTGGAATCACCTTGGATCATCAAGGTTTGACTTCTTGAGGTTTTTACACAATACCACCCTCTCTCTACACAAGGAGAAAAATCTCACAGGCCATCACTAGTACAAAGTAGCCTACCAGCTTGTGATAATGAGATTAGCTTGTTAGAATTTAGTGGAGGGTGAAAGTCCCACTTTCACATGATTTCCTTTCTTTGCAAAGCTAAAAATCTTAAAAATACAAATTGCAAATAGAATTCCCAAAATGCTTAAAGACCCCAGACAATCTATTGATTGAAGCCAGGAGAGGGATCTCTTGGGCTACTGCCCAGCCAATTCAATTTAGCCTGGAAATAAAACAAAAGGGAGAAGCAGAGAGGGGGTAGTTTCAATATTGTTCCAGCAGTTTCTCTTAGAAGCCACAATTCAGTCATTCTGGTGTATTCTTTTATTAAGTCAAGCTGTGAGCCAGGGAAGCAACGTCTCTAGCAGCTACAAGACCTGGATTTGCTATCTTGGAAGAGAGGCTGTCACTGCTTGGTACATTTTTCTTTCTAATGCTTTTCCTTCTGCAGAGAGATTTTAAAAAACTACTGCTGAACTAGAAAACTTTGCTTCCTAGTCTCTATCCCAAGATGAGAAGCTTCTTTTTTGCTTCAAAGAAACATAAATCTGGGGTCTTTGTTGATTACCTTGCAAGGTAGTTAATCTAAACCTCACTAGAAGGACTATTGTAATTGAATCTGAGAATGTTTAGGGGTGGAAGGAATTTTAATGGCCTTGTGGACTATTTTATTCCTCAAAAGGTATTCTCAACATGATTCTTCTCTCTGTTTAAAGACTTTGAATAAGGGAGAACCCAATACCACCCAAAGTAGTCCCTTCTTCTCTTGGACAGCTCTAATAAGTTTATCCTGATGTCAAGGCTAAATTGTCCTCTGTATTACATCTACTTGTTGTTCCTGGTTCTTCCCTCTTGGAAAATCTAATTTCTTCTCTAAGTGACAATCTTACAAATATTTGAACAAAGCTGTTATGTAGGGAGCTAGAAGGTAGAAAAAGTACTTCACTTGGAGTTAGAAAGCCCTAAGTTTAAATTTAGTCTCAGAATTTAGTTGCCACATCACCCCACACAAGTTATAATACTTTCCTCCTAGGATTGTTGTGAAGATGAAATGAGACAATATTTGCAAATGTTTGCAAAATTTAAAACACTATTTACATACCAACAATTATTATTATTACGCATTTTCTTCAGGCTCAATAGCTCTAGTTCTTTCAGCTAATCTCCTTGTGGTAGTATTTAAGATATCTCAAGATTTTTGTGGTCTTCCTCTTGGTTATCTCTAGTGTAATTATGGTGCTCAGGCCCAAATCAGCTCTCATCTGAACAGGGCAGGGTATAGAGCAACTGCTTCTCCTTCTTGGAAGCTGTCCTTCTCAATGCAACCTAAGAAGAAATTAGTTTTTTATCTGTCACTTTGCACTGTACTTTTAATGACATTTTTGCTGATATATTTAGTTAGTTGCTCCTTCAACACTGAGAAATTTAATAATAAATAGCTTGTGGCTATTCAGCAAGGAAGGATCAATAGAATATGAGCTAAGACACAGATTTTATGTTTACTAGGTTGTCCCTGGACTTTTTTTAGCCTAGCAAGTTCTATGAGGGGATTTTCTTAGAACTCAGTTTACCTTCAAAATAGTCAAAAATAATTGAATTTGGAGACTTGAAAGTGATTTCTTCCCTCCTCCCCCTTATAAAGATTAAAAAGAGTGAGAAATAGTTTCCCCTATCTGAGACTGAATGCTTTTATATTGCTAATGTTCATTATCACCTAATATCCTCAGTGGGGACCTATGAAAGAAGGCCCCTCCAGCTTTATGTATAAATGAAGAAAAAAATGTTTAGTTTTAAATGGCTTTTTAGAAATGACAGCTGAAAAAGTAATTGGTCATATAACTGGAAATGGATATAGCCAGTTATTTGTAAGATGGCAAAAGGGACCCCAACAGTGAGAGAATGCAAACCAAGGCAGATTCCTGGAATTTTAGGACTACATAATGACTGTGCTGAAGGAACTGTTCGAAACTTTTTTTTAAATTGGTATTTTAGGGATCAACCGGAATTTATGGCACATGGATTTTGTGCGATTATTTGGTATAAGCCATTGAGACAGGCACTTGCAAGGACAATACTAAAATTTTCCTAGTTGTTGAAAGACATTTATGAAGTTGGAAACATGGACAAACATGCCATTATGACCCCACTTAATTTGCTGACGATAAGCAAGGGTGTTGCATCTATTCAAAAATTTAATTCTCTTTCCCATGAACTATGAACTGTAATTCTTTTTCTCCAGAACTTCCAGGGAGAGGCCCTTACAGAGCCCCCAGTTACTGTTCCCCAGCCCCACATGCAATCCTGAGCTGGACATTAGCTAGTTTTGGAGGTACCCTTGTGAGTTTGAGGTATTAGGAACTCCAGGCTCCCTCAGTAAGTACCAACTGTCAGCAGGAATAATTTCCTGCATTAAAATGGATAGTCACAGACAGGGAAAGCAAAGAAACAAACCACACTTACTGTGTGTCAGGAATTATGTTAAGTCCTTTATTTATGTTGTTTTAGGTATCATTACCTTCATTGTGCAGGGGAGAGAACTGAGGCAGATAGTGATTAAATGATTTGTCCAGGATCACACATTTAATGTGTGTCTGAAGCTGGATTTGAATTAGTGTTTTCTGACTCTAGATCCACTGTATTCCCTCGCTGTCTCGCTGACCCCTCTGATAAGGGAAATCAAATCCCGACATGGCCAAAATCCTTCAGAACTGTCTGAGCCATGTAGAAGTTCCAGACCTTATTAATTATAGTAGACAAGACAGAGGCAGTGACATACTGGCCTGTAACACTCAATCCAAGCAGAGAAGAGATGACTCAAGCCCCAGCAGTAGTAGCATCCTCAGTTCTGCTTCTGAGTTCAGGTGGGTAGGGATAACATAGGTTATCATAATGCTTTGCATACTGGGACAGTCAGGTCTAAGCAGAGGGAAGTGACCCTCATCTTGGTATACCAGGCAGAACACAGGAAACAAAGCTTAGTCCTGCGATAGGACAGTAGAGACCCATCCCTAGTAGCAGTTGTTTTATCTTGGAATAGGGGACTGTGGCAATACATGAAGTCACACTCAGCAGGTAGAGACGAAGTAGCTGAGGTGGCAAATAGTGGGGAAGGGAGAAGGCAGCAGCAAAGAGAAAAAGAGAGTGAGGTAAAGGGATAGCAGAGAAAAGAGAAGCATGTATTTGTGGGATTCTTTTTTCTATTTAATTTATTTTAAATTTTACACAGAAATATTTTATATGTGAATCATTTTCATTTCTCAACATATTTCTTTTCCCTAGCCTAGAATGGATCTGGAATCTACGAAACTTTTAAAAATATTTTGATAACTATATTTCAATATAATTGTTTATAGTTCTAATTTCTTTGCATTTAAAATATTTGTAATGAAGGATATTATGTATGTGGTTCATAAGGAAGTAAGAATAGATATCTCCAACATATTTTCCCTCTACCTTTTTCACAGGAAACTGATTACTGTTGGAAATAGGAGACAGGGGCCAGAGATTGGTTATTCTGCTCTTTTCAGAGAGAAGAGGTGCCAGGATAGAATTAGATCTATCTGCTCTATTAAATATTATTAGTGTAGGGAATAATAATTTTCACTATTTGTTATGGTGAATTGGAACTGGGGCCCTAACTAAGCTTTGTAACCAAGGCCTGACTCTTCACTAAATACCAATTCCACAAGGAACACATATGGCAAATAGCAAAAAACAAAACAAACAACCTCCAACTCATTATTTAAATAACTGGACATCAAAGTAGAAATTTGAGAAAGTACATATATGAGAATATAGACCATACATAGACAATATATATGTATATATAAATATATTTATAAATAAATATAGATGTAAGGAGCTCTTCTATTAGGAGCTAGATAACTCAGTTCAACCCAGAAAGCCCCAGGTCTCCCTTAAAAGGGAAAATTCCCAGAAGTCTCTTAAGTAGCCAACTGGGAATAAAAACATGATTGAAATTCTACGTGTAACTTCTTCCCAGAGTCTTTCTTCATAGCCCTGAAAAGACTTCCCAGAGTCTTTCTTCATAGCCTGTTGGAATCTCACTTGTCTTTTCTCTTGATGCTAGAGACTAGCAGAAGCCCTGGGAGTTAGAAGAATCTGAAGAGACTCAAGAACCGATTTTTCTCTCCTGCTTTCGACAACTCGTTTAACCCCTCACACAGACTTGGGACATAGAATAATCAGTCTCTACCAATGAGGAAAGTGTTCTATACAATTAGCCCTTTGAAACAAGGGTTACATAATGTTCTGAGAAAGAATCCATAGACTTCACCAGATTGCCAAGGAGGTCTGTGACCCAGAAAGGATTAAGTACCATTGAAAGGAGATGAAGAAGACAAAGATGAAGAGGAAAGTCCAACCTAATAGATGAAATCTTGTTACATTGGCAGGATCATATTGGCTAGTGAGATCATAAACTCTTATGAAAATTCGTGAGATTGTTTGAAAAGAATTTTTGGAAAAAGATACTAGAAAAAAAAAGGGTGGAGTGTGATGTTCAAATACTTCTTTTACCTTTAGAATATACGGAGAGATGCTGGTGCTCAGGATTGCCCCAGTTCTTTCATTTTGAGAATCTATGAGATCATCTGTTTTGCTTCTGCACTGCTAACAGTAATGGTGGTTGAGAAATTGGTGGTGCTGAACAAACTTGGTTTGGTGAGACAGCCCCTCAGGGATGAAGCTTCTGTGTGAACTGCCCCCTCTGGTGTTTAAGGAGGAAAAGTCTTTTCTTACTCTTGCCATAAAAGTTTAGCATTGGCTAGAATTTTTTTTTTTTCAGTGAATTGTACTGATCAGCACTTCCTGTTTTCCTTTCCACTGTGCTTACTTTTTCTTCACCATTGTTTATTTTAGTATTTTATAAGATATATTAAACAGCCGATAACCTAGTTTCATGCTTGTTTCGTAGAGTACTGCAGATTGGGAGGTTGGGCAGCCAGAAGGGGAAGAAGCATCTAGTGTCTAGGGGAGGCTGGGGAATAGGAATGCAGTCAATGATTTCTCTTAGGGACATAGAAAATAGCGGGTTAGTCTGCAATAGCGGGTTGGCCAGCTCAGGGTGACAAGCAAAAAGGATTGACGTAGAACAGTTAATTATTTGAAGCTAGTCAAATCCCCCTGGGTTGAAGATATCTCATTTACATTACTCTGTCCCTACTCATACCTCCTTAGCCTGTTGTAGGCCCTCAAGTCTTAACAACTGAACATTTGCAGTAGATTTGTGTCCTACTAAGTCTTAATGAAGTTCTTATCCCATTTGCTAGGGTCTAGACTACTGTGCTTTTTTTGCGTCTATATATTGTGTACCTTATCTATATCACTGATCAACCATTCTACTTATCCAGAATAAAATTGTTTTGATAATTACCACTTTGCAATATTGTTTGCCACCTGTTACTGCTGGGTTCCCTTCTTTTTCATTTGCCTTCCCAATAATTCAGACCTTTTATTCTTCCAGATGAATTTTGTTATTATTTTTCCTGGTTCTTCAGCATAATTCTATTGTAATTTGATTGGTTTGGCACTGAATAAGTAAATTAATTTCGGCAGTATTGTTGTTTTTATTATATTGCTTCTTCATGAACAATTTATATTTCTCTAATCCTTTAGATGGGTCTTTTTTTCTGTGACAAGTGTTTTGTAATTATGTTCATAGTAGTTCCTATAGTTTTGGCAAGTAGACTCCCAAGTATTTTATATTATCTGCAGTTTTTTTTTTTAATAGAAGTTCTCTTTTCTTATCTCTTCCTGATGGGTTTTGTTGATTATATAGAAATGGTGATAAAAGGTATAAGTTTATTTTATACCCTGTAACTTTGTTAAAGTTGCTAATTGTTTTGACTAGTTTTTAAATTTGAATTTAAACTAGTTAAAAATTTAAATTTTAAATTAGCAAATTAACTTTAAATTTAAAAGTCTAGAGCTTCTATATCATCATATATATGTAAAAAATGATCATTTTGTTTTCTCATTGCCAATCCTTATTTGTTCTATTTAGTTTTATTGTCTTATTGTGATAGCTAGTATTTCTAGTACAATCTCAAATAATAATGGTGATAATGGATGTCTTTGCTTCACCCATGTTTTTATTGAAAAGGCTTTTACTTTATCCTCATTACAGATAATACATGCTCTTGGGTTTCGATAGGTACTCCAACATCATTTTAAGAAAAACATCATTTAATCTTATGTTTTCCTGTGTTTTAAAAAGGAAAAAAATGTTTAAAAGTCTTTTCTGCATCATATACAAATATATTATACAGATATAATAATATGATTTTTGTTATTTTTGTTATTGATATGATCAATTATGCTCATAGTTTTTCTAATATTGAACCAACTCTGCATTCTTAATACAAATCCAGCCTGGTCATAGTAGATGTTCTTTGTGATATATTGCTGTAACCTCCTGCTAGTTTTTTATTTTAACTTTTTCATCACTTTTCATTAGGGAAACTGATGTATAGTTTTCTTTCTGTTTTTGCTATCTCAGATTTAAGCAAAACTATATTTGTGTCATAAAAGGAATTTGGTAGCACTCTACATATGTTTCCAAATAGTTTTATATGATAGTGGAATTAATTGTTCTTTAAATGTTTGGTAGAATTTGCTTATACATTCATCAGGTCCTTGAGATTTATTTTTTTTGGGGAGCTTATTTATGGTTTATTTATGGGTTATGTAAGTATCCTACTTCCTTTTCTGTTAATGTAGACAATTTATATTTTTGTAAACATTCATCCATTTCACTTAAGATGGTCAGTTTTATTGACATATAGCTGGGTAAAGTAACTCTTAAAATTGATTTAATTTCATCTTCATTGGCTATGCTTTCAAACCTTTCATTTTTGATACTGGTAATTTGATATTTTTATTAAAAAATCAAATTATTTACTCATTTATCTATATTGTTTTTCATAAAACCAGCTTTTAGTTTTGTTTTCATTTCATTTTTTTAAACCTTTAATTTTATTTCTCTCTCCTTTGGTTTTCAGGACTTGTATTTTATTTAACTGGGAAATTTTTAATTTGTTTTTTCTATTTTTTTTGTTTTTTAGTCCAATTTTTGACATGCTATTTTCCTCTTTTATTGATACTAATCCTTCTTTCCTTTTGAGAAACTATGAGATCATCTGTTTGCTTGTGCACTGCTAAAGTAATGGTGATTGAGATGAGGATTTGGTGGTGCTATAACTATTGGAAAAGAGGAATAGGAAGGATGTTGCTGCAGAATAGTATTTTAAAAGTAACTTAATGAATTGTTGTAGTATTCTCAGTTATAGCCTTACAACTTTGTCTGTCAGCTTCATTATCCACTGTTTTACTATCTGATATACTTGAGCAGTCACCTGGGTTCAATCTGTAATGTTTGTGCTGGATGTTATACATGGGTAAAATGTACCATTTTATTTCAGACAAGATGTTACAGAAATATCCGTAGGGGAGAAATTGTCTCTAATAGGTTTTTATAAATTTATAACTATGACAGATACACAAAAGATCTTTTTTGGAATTTTTTATATGTATTCCCATATAAGCTGGTTGCCATTAATCTAAACATCTTCAGCTTTATTATATATGTTATATATAGTCTGGGCTTCCTTTAAGAAAGTACATAACAATTTCCATTTTGATTAACTCTGAATTTGGACACTGTAGAAATTCCATGACTAAAATATTTGTCTTTAATGTGTTGGTGAAAGTAAATCCACTATGAAAATTCATCTGATCTTTAACCTATAACAATTAAGAATTATATATTGAAGAACTGAAGATTGTAAAATAGCTCTTCAATTGTAGATAATTTCAAAAGTGCAACTCAGACATTAAATTTTTTTTTCAGTTTGTTAAACTCAAAATAGAAGAATACATACATATACACATATACACATGTGTATGTTTACATATATGGAACATACGTATATGTATTTCCATACGTATGGAATGGGTGTGTATGTATTCCTGAATGTATGCACATCAACTTTCTCCTCAGATGATTTAGACTTCCCTTGGCATTCACATTGTTTAACAAAATGGTGAAAAGAGGGCTGGGAAAGAAAAACAACCAATTATCTGGCTTTTACTTTGTCCATTGCTCTGGTTTATTCCTGTTGTCAAGACTGTCCAAAACAATATGATATGACATAAGTTCATGCTTTAAATGTTAAACTGATACCTCCATGCATTTGTATTTTTTATTTCTGATATTGCCAAGATGCTATGGGAAATTAAATTAATACAAAATTAGAAAAATAAAGCTGATTAAAAACAGAATTGAAATGCTGGGCTACTTGGTGCATTTATATATATATTCAATATTGATATTAATTAGTTCACTATCTACAGTATCTTTTAGCAAAATATAGTTTCTCTGATTGTCTCTTTTAATTACATAATTTTTTGCTTTTGTTTTGTCTAAGATCCTGATTACTTAATTAAAAAAATAATAGAAAGATAAGAGATTATATTCTATCACATTATTCTAATTCTGTATCTTTTTATTTTAAGAATCTCTTTTAAACAACATATTATTGGATTCAGGATTTTTTTGTTTGTTTTTTGCTGAGGCAATTGGGGTTAAGTGACTTCCCCAAGGTCACACAGTTAGGAATTATTACGTATCTGAGACTAGATTTGAACTCAGGCCTTCCTGACTTAGGGCTGGTGCTCTATCTACTGTGCCACCTAGTTGCCCTGTATTATGTTTTTTTATCCATTTAGCTATTCACTTCTATTTTATGGGAGAGTTTATGCCATTCACAACCATAGTCATCATTGGTAAATATGTACGTTCCTCTATCCTATTCTTTTTTTTTTTTTTAATCTTTTTAAAAATCTTGTTTCTTCTTTAAGTCTGTTTATCTTCTTACTGCTTCTTACTTCAATCTACTCTTCCTCATATCATCCCCAATTTTATCTTAGTCTGTTCTCATCATACTTCTTTATTGGATGAGATGAATTTCTATATCTAGTTTGTTCTCGTTCTCTCTCTCTCTCTCTCTCTCTCTCTCTCTCTCTCTCTCTCTCTCTGTCAATCTCTTTGTCTCTTTCTATCTCTTTTCTCTCTTTGTCTCTGTCTCTCTTTCTCTTTGAAACAGTTCAGATGAAGTGTGATTTAAGCCCTGTTCACTTCCTTCCCCCTAATTCTCTCCTATGCTGTTAAAAATCTTGTCTACCTTTTTTATATGAGATATTTCCCCTCATTCATCCTCTCCCTTCTTCTTTCATCCAGTACATTCTTCTTATCTTTCTGTTTTTCTTTTGAGATCATTTCAGTGTAATAGATTCAGACCATATTCCCTAAGTAGATTCCCTCTAACTTTCCTAATAATGATATATTTGTTTTGTTTGTCTTGATGTCTTAGAATTAAGGGTTTCATGTGTCATCTTCCCATAAAGGAATGTAAATAGTTTAATCTTATTAAATTCCATATGATTTCTCCCTTATGTTTACCTTTTTATGCTTCTGTTGAGACTTGTGTTTGAATGTCAGATTTTCTATTCAGCTTTGGTCTGTTCATTGGTAAAACTTGAAAGTTCTCTGTTTCACAAATATACACTCTCTCCTGAAGAATTATAGTCCATTTTTATGGATAGGTTATTCTTGGTTGTAATCTCACATCTTTTACTTTTTTGGGGTATCAGATTCTATACCTTCTGCCCCTTTACTAGATCTTGCATGTTTCTGACTGAGGCTTTACAGTAGTTATATTATTTATTTCTGACTGCCGAAAGTATTTTTTCTTGACCTGGAAACTCTGGAATTTGGCTATAATATTCCTGGGAGTTTTCATTTTGACATCTCTTTCAAGAATTATTAAATGGATTTATGCAATTTCTTCATTGCCATTTGGATCTATGATATTGAGGTGGTTTTCTTTGATAATTTCTTGAAAGATGATTCTAGGCTTTAAAAAAAAAACATAGCTTTCTGGTAGTTCAAGAAATTTATAATCATCTCTGCTTGACCTATTTTCCAAATAAGTTGTTTTTCCTTTGTTATTTCACATTTTCTTTCCCCCCTCTCAGTCTTTTGATTTTTATTATTTCTTGTTATCTCGTGGGGTTATTAACTTTCACTTGTTCAATTATTATTTTAATAAGTTATGTTCTCCAGCATTTTTCTTACCTTTTATCATTTGGCCAATTCTGCTTGGGAGGCACAGGCCTCTCTCTGAGTGTAGATTGCTTTCTTCATCACTGAACAAATGGAATTGCTTTGGTTCATCTCATTGTTGAAGAGAGCCATGCCCATCAGAAGTGATCAGCATATAGTCTTTTTGTTGCCATGTATAATGATCTCCTAGTTCTGCTCATTTCACTTAGCATGTCAATTCTCTTTTCATTATTTTCTTGCATTATCTTTATTTCTTTGCCTTTTTGTTGTTGTTCTTCACTAATTTTCAGTCCTATCTGATTCTGGGTGATCTCATTTGGGATTTTTTTGGCAAAGATACAGGAGTGTCTTGCTATTTCTTTCTTTATCTCATTTTACATATGAGAAAATGGAGACAAAAAACAAGGTTTTAAATGACTTGTCCAGAGCCAGACAACTAGTAAGTGTCTAAGGCTAGATTTGGAGTCAGGAAAATGAGAATACCTAACTTCAGGCCTAGCATTCTACCCACTACCACCTGGCTGCCATGACATACAAGATCTCTCAATAAATATGATATCAGAAATAACATTACTAAGTGACCCCTTCATCATTAATATTAAATGAAATGTAAAAAAGGGAGGGCCAAACAAGTTCATCACTGTCAGGAAGGAGATCTAGTGCATCTTTGAAGTCAAGTTGAGATTCCCTACAGAAGGTGAAACCCTGTGGATGTCCCTTGTAGAGAAATTATGGGAAGACTAGGAAAGATTGATATAGGATGAGCCGTCATGGATGGCTCAGTCTCTGAATCGTTACAGAGAGTACTCAGTGATGAGTTCACAAATCTATGTGAGTGTGTAATCCTGCCCCAGTGACATGCCACTGAGAAATGGAAGGACCCAAAGCTTTGATAAAGGTCCAGGCTATCCCCGAAAGCTTCAGTAATTTAAGGATTCTGTTGGTTTTTGGCAGAGACTGTCTCTGAGAAGCTAGCACTCAGGCAGACAGATAGTATTCTCTGAGTGTACGTACATTCATCTAGGTCAGGACCACCTCCTGCTGCCAGGATGCACAGGCGGGGTAGAGCAGAGATAGTTCAATGATGGAGACTGATAGAAGGCTGAAGCAGTGGCCAGCTGCAGACATGAGAATATATGAGTGGAACTAGAAGATGAAGGTTGGTGAGATGCTTAAAATTTACCTAGTCCATAATCCTCTTAGATTTTCCCTTTCCCCCAATAGTGTAACCTGATTGAGGCTGTTGTAAATTGGACTCTAAGAAACCAAATTGTATCTACATTTGGTAACTGCTTCACCCATACATTTCTGTGATGACTATAATCATTTCCTTGTAATTTCTTGTTTATATTGTGTTGCAGTCTTCTCATGCCTTCCATACCTCTCTCCACTGCCCATTAGTTGATCTTCAGTAGTAGAGTCAAAAATAAGCAATTTAAAGAATAACATTTTCAAATACTTGTCAGCTACTGAAAGGGCCCAAGAAGTTTTCTTAGTTTTCCTACTAATTTGGAGGAAACAAGAAGATAATAATTGACTAGATTACTTTATTTTGTTGGGAAAAAAAAAACTATGTTTAGTCATTTATCATGCTCATCAGTCCACAAATACATAGCTAGGGAAACCCTCTTCAATCCCTTTGCAGGATATAGGGTGGAGCCAATTAGAGAGGTTTTTCAATTTATTAATAACATATTAAAGACATTTTATGCTGTATATATACACATATATATCTAGATTCATTATTTTAATGTTTTAAAATTACAATTTGTTTCTCTATGGTGTTTTTGTCACTGAAAACAGAAGCTTGCATCCTTATTGGCAGAAGTTGTCTTATGCTAAAATATCTGGTTCTTAAGATATGCTTTTATGCTCTTTGATTCCCTATACCTTCTTTCCCATTATTTCTTCTGCCTGCTTCAATTTATATGATAACATTTACTTTTAAAAATTCCAATGCTTTCATTCAACATTGCCAGGTAGCACATTCTATTAGTTCTCCTTGGTTGTTCTGTTCTGGATGAAAATGAACACAGATTACACATTATTCTTGCTCCTGGAACATTGGGAACAACCCAAAGCCTAGGACATCTTGTAATATAATTCAAAAATCTGGTGTTAAGTGGATTTGGGCATAGAATAGTGGGTATGTTTTCATTAGAGTTGATCTATGTTGGCTGGTGGCTGTAAGACAGTACAGGAAAAATATGTCAGCTTCATATTAGGAGCTCAGAAGCACAACCTAGTTTCACCGGATTAACCAAAATGAAAATGTCTTTTTCTCAAGTATTTATTAAGCATCTATTATGTGCTAAGGTGGAAGGATATAAAGAAAGGTAAAAATTTCACACTTTCAAGGAGCTCTCAGTCTAATGGGAGAAATAACATGAAAATACTTATATATATATATGTGATATATACAGCATATAAGTTGGAGAAAACAGATAGAAGGCACTAGCATTAAAGGGGATCAGAAAAGGTTTCTTCTTATTGTAGAAGGGGAGATTTTAGCTGAAATTTAAAAGAAGCCAAAGAAGCCAGAAGTTGAATATGAGGAGGGAGAATGTTCCAGACTTAGGAGATAGTCAAAGAAAAAGTCTGGAATCTGAAAATGGAAGGTCTTGTGCCACAAACAGTAAAGACACTAGTGTGTCTGGATCTCTGGTTATATAGCAAGGGGGAATTGAGGGATTGTGGAGGGAGTGGAGGGATTCCAAGCATAAGATGCTTGGAAAGGTAGGAGGGGCTTAGGTTGTGAAAAGCTTTGAATGTCAAACAGAGGATTTTATACTTGGTCCTGGAAATGCTAGGGAACCACTGGAAGTAATTGAATGAGGAGAGGGTGGGTGACATCTGTCCTTTAGGATGAGTTGATAAAAGAGTGGAGGATGAATTGCAGTGTGACTAGGAGAATAGTAATATTCTCAGTAATTAGTAGGGGAATTTGGAAGAGGGGAGAGGTTGGGGACAGGCAAAGATAATGAGTTCAATTTTCAACCTGTTGAGATTAAGATGTTTATGGGACATATAGTTTGAGATGTATAAAAGACATTGGAGATGCAAGACTGAAGAAAGGTTAGAGCTGAACTTTAGAGACGATAATTGAAGCCATGGAAACAGACTAGATCATTAGATAAAATATTATAGAGGGAAAAGAGAAGAGGGGGCAAGAAGGACCTTAGAAGACCCCCTCTATTAGCAGACATTATGTGAAGATCCAGTAAAGAATTAAATATCTAACAATCCTCTCATGGTCTTTATAATCAGTGTTGTGGTCTTGATTGGAACCACCATCTCTAGGTCAGGAATTAAGCTACCCAAGATAATTGGATGTACCCATGCTTCTTGCAAATTGTTCAGCTGAAGTTTTGGTTAATGCAGCTTTCTACTTCATTTTTTGGAATTACTTAACATTCTGTAATGTTGAGTGCTCAGTGTATGGAGAACACCTGAGTCAGAATACCACTGGTTCATCATTGGCTTCACATTCAGTACAGGCCATACACATTATTATATAGGTTACCAGTGTATAGCAGTATGAGAGAGTAACATGCAAAACTTCAAAGTCTGGCCCTCTAAGTTTTTGTGAGCCTGATTATTAATTTGAAAATAATCATTAGCTTGAAAAAAGAATAATTGGTGAGAGCTTACTTCATTGATCATTTACTTTCATCTTTGGTTTTTAGTCTTTTCCCATCCTGACCAAAAATATGCTCCCCTAATCCTTTCCTTGACTCCTTATCTTGACTAGATCTTTTTTTCATTGAACTAAGTTATCATTATTATTAACATAATTATTATTATTGGGGATGGGTTTTGGCAAAGCCAGTTGGGGCACACATTATTTTCCTACATTAGCGTCTATATTCCTGCACCTCCCCAGTCTTTTTTTTCCAACACTTTCATTAGTGGGAGTTTGGCTGAAGTCTGTTCCTCTTAAATCATTTCATTAACAAGCAATCTAATAATTGCTATGGCATCCACAGAATGTTTAAGTATAAAAGAGACAGGTGGCCAATCTTATCCAAAGTGCCAGTGAATCCTTACAATTTTTGCTAAATGATGGAGATCATTTTATTATTGAGTTAAAGGTAGAAGGTAATCCGGGATTTTTCCTTCCTAAATGACTTTCAAGCCTAGTAGTAGCATGAAGGCCTAGCTTTTCCTCTACTGCCTATCCCTTGGAAGAGACTGACCAGGAGAGGAAAAAAAGGATCTCTCCACCCAGGCTTTCCTTTGGGCACTTCAAAGATCTGGTTGCCATGGATCTGAGAGGCTGCCAGAAATACACACATTGTTGATTTTGAGGTCAGCTTTTCTTGGAAAGCCACAAACCATGAGGGCCATCTTAGTGGTTGTTGCCATGGCCCACAGACCTGGGATGGAAGTGGAAGGAGCTGAGGGGCCACTCCAACCATGGCAGGCAACCAAGGAAGCCCTTTCAGCCCCACAGGCATCCTGATTGCTTCTAGGGAGAGAGCTACTGAAAGCCCAGAGGAAGTGGCTGGGGCTGCAGAGAGAGGGGGGCTTACACCAGAGACTGCCTGCCTGGGCTTCCTCTGGAAGCAGGGACCATTGAAAGGGGCTGCCTGGGAAACCCTTCTCAATGTTACATTTCTAGAAAGAGCAGTAGTCTCCACTGCTGTAAAATGGTCACCTCCTTGTATTATGAACCCTTTGAGTAAAAAAATTTTTTAGAGGAGGTATTAGAGTGAGTATCCAGGGAATCATACCTGTCAGGGGACCCAGAATTAATGATTTTTAAGAAGAAGTTCCCAGGATAAAGAGATTCTACTTAGATTGTCGTCCTCTCCCACCTCTACCCAAACAGTAAGTTAGGATTGTCCTCCTGTGGAGGCTGGATTTCTAAGGGAGGACATTCCCCTGTCCAAGGGGAAAAATAAGCCACCTCCACAAAAAGGCCCGAGGGATGGCCCACCAATCCAGCATAGCACCCTACTGCTGCTAGACTGGCATCTATCTAAGTCCTGTTACACACTCCTCATGGACCCTCCTGCCTGCCTCCTCCACACTGCACAAAGGGGCAGGGAAGATAGTCAAGTAGAATCAAGGCAACCTTTCCTGATTTTTGCTTTTCTTGTTATATGGATTGCAAGTTAGAAGGAATCTTAGAAGTTGATGAGATAAGCAAGGCTTGAAAAGATTGAGCCACCTGCTTAGGATAATAGTCTGCTTAAATGACTGAGGCAAAATTGCAAGTGAGGTTTTTATGTCTCCAGGTGTGACATTCTATCCACTGTCTCCTCTTGCCCCCTTACTCCTCAGCTCTCTTGTTTACTGCATGGTAGTTAGAATAACTCTGATTTTACCTGAATGAAACCATCATCTGGCCCATTTTTTTATTACTTTTTCATGAGAAACTATGAATTACCTTGTGGACATAAAGATGTTCATCTTTTTTTTCAACTTGTAAATGAATTGGATTTAAGAGAGGTAGAGCTGCACAGTCATCAGCCTTACTCTCTCTTCCAGAGTCATCAAAGTTCAGGATCAGGATAAAAGTCAAGATGACTAATGGTTGCACAGGATGCCACAGGTAAGAGCTGGGTGGCAGAAGCAATGGAGCCAAAATGGGGGAGAAAAGGCAGATTCTTACCGGAGCTCTCCCCCAAACCCCTCCAAATTAATTAATATACTAGAACAGTGGAACTCCAGAAAAGGTGGAGTGAAAAAAATTTCCAGCTGAAGTAACTAGAAGGTTGGCAGGAAAGGTCCATTGCACCAGGGTGAGAATGGAGTTCTGTCCAATATGGTCCTTGCCAGCACAGACTGGGGCCTCAGCAATAGGGTGGGAAAGAGTTCTTGTGGATGCTCACAGACCACAATTCAGGAGTCTAATAAACACATCATCTTAAATCGTACCACCTTGGAAGAACTGAAAACTTACTGGTCCCCAGAATTACTTTAAAGAAGCTTGGAATGGTGACCCATCCATTCCAGAAGCAGAACCCCATTTTAGAATAAAATTAAAAGTCAAGTAAAAAGCTAAAAAAAATGAGCAAACAATAGAAAAATGTTCTCACTATCAAAATTACTATGGTAATAGGAAAGATCAAAACACCAGCTGAGAAAAAGCCAACAAAGTCAAAACTCCTACATTTAGACTACATTTAGAGTCTCAAAGAAAAATACTAATTGGTCTTAGATCATGGAGGAGCTTTTAAGGATTTTAAAAATTAAGTAAAAGAAGTAGAGAGAAAAGTAATGAGAGTGATATAAGAAAATCATGGGGAAAATAAGAGAGTCAATAGTTTGGTAAAGGAGGCACAAAAATGCTGAAGAAAATGACACCTTAAAAAACAGAATAGGCCAAATGGTAAAAGAGGCATCAAAATCTATTGAAAAAAGAAAATCTTGAAAAGCAGAATTGCTCAAATAGAAAAAAAAATGTACAAAAATTCACGGCAGAGAAGAATTCCTTAAAAATCAGAGTTGACCAAATGAGAAATGTAGTATAAAAATCCACTGAAAAAGAGAATTCTAAAAAATAGAATTGGCTAAATAGATAAGGAGGTACAACATTTCACTGATGAAAATAATTCCTTAAAATTAGAATTTAGTGAGTGGAGGCTAATGACTTTATGGGACATCAAGAAACAGTAAAATAAAATCAAAAGAAGGAAAAATAGAAGAAAATGTGAAATATCTCATTGGAAAAACAACTGACCTGAAAAATAGATGCAGAAGAAACAATTTAAGATTTATTGGATTATCTGAAAACTATGATAAAAAAAAGTCTAGACATCATTGTGCAAGAAATTATTAAGGAAAACTGCCCTTTTCTAAGAACCAGAATCAAAATAGGAATTTAAAAAAAAATTCCAGTGATCACTTCCTGAAAGAGATCCCAAAATGAAAATTCCTAGGAATATTGTAGCCAAATTTGTAAGCTGCCAAAAAAACCCAATTCAAATATTATGGAACCATAGTTAGAATAACACAAGATTTAGCAGTTTCTACATTAAAGGAGGAGAGGGTTTGGAATATGATATTCTGGATGCAAAAGAGCTGGGAATATAACCAAGAATCATCTATTCAGCAAAACTGAGTATATGAAATAGAGGACTACCAAGCATGACTAGAGCTGAATAGAAAATTTGAGTTTCAGATCTGAAACTGAAGAGAATTGTAAAACAGTAGATGAGAAACAGAAATAATGAATTCAATAAGTTTAAACTGTTTCCCTTTCTAAATGGGAAGATTATATTTGTAACTTCTAAAAACTTTATCATTATTAAAGCAGTTAGAAGTAAAATACTTAGGTAAAAACTATAATTTTGAATTGAATATGACAGGATGATTATCTGAAAATATAAAATTGAGAAGTGGGAAAGAAGAATGCATTAGGAAACAGGGAAAGAGACAGAGGAGGTAGAATAAGGTAAATTATCTGATATAAAAAAAGACCCAAAAGAGATATTACGTGGAGAGGAAAATAGGGAGGAAAGAAGGGAGGAAGCATATAAATTTTCATTGGAATAGCTTCAAAGAGCCAATAACATACACACCCAGTTGGTTTTAGTGTTGGTAAAAGTCAGAAGCAAACACTTTTGATAATGGACAGAGTGAAAGGAGAGAAAGAGTAAGATAAACGGGTAAAATAGGATAGAGGGAAATACATAGTTGGTAATCATTACTGTGAAAAAAAATTACAGCAAGTTTCTCTGATAAGGACCTCATTTATAAATTTATGGAAAATGGAATAAAATTTATAGAAATAATAGCCATTTCTCAATTGACAAATAATCAAAGGATATGAATAGGCAGTTTTCAGACAAAGTAATTGAAACTATCTATATAGTCATATGAAAAAATGCTCTCAATCAACTATTGATTAGAAAAACTACCATATACCTATCAGATTGACTAATATGAAGAAAATGAAAAAGACAAATATTGGAGGGAATATGGGAAAATTAAAACACTAATGCACTGTTGGTAAAGTTGTAACTGATTCAACTATTCTGGAGAGCAATTTGAAACTATTTCTAAAGACTAGAAAACCATGTATATCTCGACCAAGCAAGACCACTATTATGTTTGTATCCCAAAGAAATAACAAAAACAAAAAGGAAGAAGGCCTACATGTACAAAAGTATTTATAGCAGCTCTTTTCTCATGGCAAGGAATTGGAAATTGAGGGGATGACCATCAGTTGGCAAATGGCTGAACAAGTTGTATAGGATTGTAATAGAATAGAATGTGCTATAAGAAAAGATGAGCAGGATGCTCTCAGAAAAACCTGGAAAGATTTACATGAAATGATACAAAGTGAAATGAACAGAATCAGGAGAACATTGTAAATAGTAACAATAGTATTGTATGATAATCTACTGTGAATTAACTATTTTCAGCAATATAATGATCTAAGGCAATTCTAAAGGATTTATGATGTGTTGTGCATCTCCAGAGGAAAAAACTGGTGGAGCCTGAATGAAGTTTGAAGATACTTTTGCTTTACTTCTTAATTTTTCTTGTTTTTTATTTTTTGTCTGTGTTTTCTTTCATAGTATGACTTAACATGGAAATGTATTTTGCATGACTATACATGTATAATCTATAAATTACTTGATTTTTCATGAGAAAAGAGAATGGAAGGAGGGAAAAAATATGTAGTTCAAAATTTGAGCAAAGGATGTTAAAATTATTTTTACATTTAATTGGGGAAAAATATTAAATTACAAAAAGGAATTGGGTGGCAGGTGAACACCAAAGGTAGATGAAACAATTCTGTAAAAGGCTTAGTAAGCCCTCACACTAGAGGTGCTAGTCCTCCTTGAAGACATACTATGATTATTCTTCAAATGCTGCCAATTTAGCAATTAGATATAACGTAAGTGAAATTAATTTGATGTTTTTCTTTTAAAAATATTTCATTTATATGGCTACCATGCCTAGCACTGTAATTGCACACATAGTATGTATTTGATAAATGTTGAGCAAATGGATATTTAGTGGCTCTTTTAATATCTTTTCTTCTGTCTTAAACTATAATTATTTCTTAAGATTTGTTTTATATGACTAATATGGAAATATATTTAAAATGATTGTATATGTATAACCTGTATCCGATTTCTTGCCATCTTGGGAATGCCCCCATTCCAAGTTAAGGGAGTGAGGAAGAAAAGATTTGAAACTCAAAATTTTACAAAAATGATTGTTGAAAACTATCTTTACCTATAATTGGAAAAATAAAATACTATTGAGAAAAAAAGGAATAAAAACAATATTTATTTTACACTTTTTAGTTTGGTGGAGACGACTAAAGCAAAATGTGAACAGAATAGTTCTGCTTTCTCTCAGTCATCTGTTTACATAACACCATCTCCTAAGCACTGAGACTTTTTCCTCTTGTTTATCTTTTTGCTCAGAACATAGTAAAAAAAAATTCTTTTAGTTCTCATTCTGGGCTTTAGCTTTATTCACTGCATGCTTGGGAATGTTTGTTTCTAAGTCATGGAGAGAGCAGACTCTTTCTTTACCTCCTATCTGTTATATTCTGCTCAGAATGAGCTTATACTGTAACTAATCCAAATGAAGAATAGAACTGGCTTGCAAAACCTCTGTGGTTGGAAAGCTCTCCAAGTGGCCTGAACTCTCCTTTTCCCTAGAGCTTTCAGAGAAAATATCTGTGCTAATTGCTGGGGTGAGGGGGAATTTTAGACTATCCAAGCAAGGTGACATGATGGACACAGTCCAACTCTGGTTTACTGCACTTGGAAAGGAGATAATATCTCCTCTGTCTTCCCCTAGGCCATAAGAGGTCTCTTTTTACAGGCTTGGAAGAACTAGAGAGATAAAACTAATGTCAGAATATTCAGAATATTTAAGTTCATATCCTCACACTAGTTCTGATATTGCTTTTGTGCTTTTAGACAAATCATTTAGCATCTTTGTGCCTCAGTTTCCTTCTATGTAAAATGAAAAGGTTGAATCATGTGATTTTTGAAATCCCTCCCAACTCTAATTCTATAATCCCTACATAAAACCCTAATCTGCCTTTTTACAGTTTCTGCCTCTTGTATTTAATTCTGCACTCTAGAGCCAAGCAGAATAAATCTTGATTCCTTTTTCACATAACAACCCTTTCAAGTACTTGAAGCTAACCATGGCATTCCCCCTAAATCTTTTCTACAGTTGCATTCCTCATATGGCATCCTCCTAGACCCATTATCACCTTGCCTATTTTGCTCTGGATTCCTTCTATATATTAACATCCTTTCTGATCAGGGCAGAGTCCAGTAGGCCTATTATCTCTCCAGTCCTGTTAACTTTAGGTAGGAATTGCCATATTTCACTGTTGACATGTATTAAGCTTATGGTCCATGAATGCTAACTGATATATTTTTTTCCATGTAAATTGCTCTTTATCCATGCCTCTTCTACCATTTCTAAGTAGACTAAAAAGTAAATTTTTTTAATTCAAATGTAAGACTTTATCTATCTTTGGAAGCAATTATTAAGCACCTATTCTGTGTGGAATACTATATTAAGTTCTGGGGAATAATACAAAATTCAGATAAGATACAGTCACTACCCTCATCGAGCTTACAACCTTATGGTAGGATAGATCAGAAACATATAATCCTGGGCCCTCTCAAATATGAACCTCTGAGAAACACTGTAGGTTCAAGGCAGACTCACAATGCAAGTCACAAACTATTTTTCCTCTTTTATCATATCAACCCAGAGGACACATTAGTTCAAAAGGCTTAGTGAAACTGAGTATCAAAGTTGCCTGCTTATGGTTGTGAAAGTGGTAAGCATCTGAGAGGGTTTCAGTTCAGATCCTCCATCTCTAGAACTCATTTTCTTTCCACTGTATCAGGTCAGGGGTGAAGATCAAATTTTTTCCATACATATAGGGCATATTCTATGAAGTTACATTCTTAAGAAATGAGAGGGAAAAAAAGTGTTGCAATGAAAAAAGCTCTAGATTTGGAGTCAGAGGTTCAAAGTAAGGTTCTGCCTGCACTTACTTGAATAAGTCACTTGGTTCAATTTTCTTATCGATAGTAGAAAGAACTAGATTCTTCAGCTTCATTCCAGCATTCCATTCATGAAGCTTAGGTCCCATTTTTTGCTGCTGATATATAAATAAGAGCCATGGTTGATGTGATCTATTACTTAAGGAGTCTTGATATCACAATGTTTTAATTTTTAAAGTCAAACATTCTTGTTCTCATTGCAATTTGAGGTCTGATAAATCCTACTGATTTAAAAAGGGGGAGACAGTGGGTGAAGGCCATTATCATAAGTAGTTTTGAATACAAAACTAGCTAGCTTCTCAAGGTAGCAATTTAGAACATGGTTATAGTACTAGAATAACTTTTAATAATGATAATGGTAGCAGGCGTTTATATGATGCTTTAAGATTTGCAAATATCTCATTTGATCCTCACAGCAACTGAGAGAAGTAGATGCTATTATCATATCTATTTTACAGGTGAAAAAACTGAGCTAGAGATTGTCACTTATCCAACCACGCAGCTTGTAAAGATCTGAAACTTTGGTTTTCCTGATTTAAGGTCCAACATTCTGTCCAGGGTCCCTCTCCATGATGAGTATGTTCAAACCTTGAAAAGAATTATTTTGCCACAAATATACATATGTAAGGCCAGAAATGGAATGAAGCTGGAGACAGACAATCTATTTTGCTACTTCTGCTTAGCTTTTAAGCTTTTGTAGGCACAAAACATTTTGAGTTCTAATATTACTATATTTTAGACCCACGTACTATTGGGGGTAAATTAAATAACAATCCTTAGCTGGCAGTTCAGAACCAACAAGAATCATGGGACCAGTAGAGATATATTGAGCAGCAGCCAAGTAAGACCAGTAGGGAGCAAGGTCTGCCAGAGACTAACAGGGTGGGCTGGCCCAACATAATATCAGTGCCAGAAGGCACTGGCAGCTCTGCAGTATTGTAGACATGTGTTGACTCTATATATGTGTGTTTGGGTCACATGTGTTCAATATATGAATGCCGATGTGTGGACATCTCTACTCTTGTTCTATATGTGTTCTGTTCTCACAAATGGTGAGTATATTTGGGGGAAATTGTGCTTCAGGACATGTTTTTATTTCCACGATGTTATTTCATATTGCCTTTGCTTTTTGTCTTCTGGCTGACTAGTAAAGGTAAACATGTTGGTAGGGGCTCATGAGCTTTGATTTTGTGTGGATGAAGATCTACAGAGAATCTTGAACCTAGGGTATACTTGTCAGGTGAATCCACTTTATGGTAATACATTAATGAAATGAACATTCATATAACCAAGACTGTTCCCTTAGATAAAACAGATCCCTGCTAATTGTGTATTGACTTAGAACATCACTAATTAAAATTAAAATTTTATTTTTTAAAATTTATTTTGTTAAACATTTTCCAATTATATATATTTTTTTATTTAGGCTGAAACTTGGACTTTTATGCCTGGCTGCAAGTTTGACATTCTTGGTTGGATAACAGCCTGAAACTTATTCAGTGTCTTGATTTTCTTTATTAAAGCATCTGCTTCCTGTTTCTCAAGTTTTCTCACTTTCTTTAGAACGACTATTCTCTTAGGTGACATGATGAATAAAAATAACGAGGGTAGTGGTGAGACATAAACTCCCAAAGCAGAGTGAGTGTGACATGATTAAAACTTAAGTTAAGTTAGGTGAGTTAATTCTATTCAATTAGTATTGTTTTTAATGTCTTTTAAATGCTTAGTCCTGTACTAGGAACTTTGGAGGAATATAAAAGGAATATAACACTTAGCTTCTACCCTTTCAAATCTAAAAATTGAGCTTAGAAAATAAGACACATACACAATTGAATAATATCCTGGCTATTGCATATAAAATTGTGCTAAAATTGCATTTACTGAATGATATAAATAATCAATAGTTTAAAGTAAGTAGCCATGATGATAAAACATATTGAGCTCATACCTTGTAAGTGTAACAATAGGTGAGTTCTGACTCTACTGTTTAAATGCCAGATTATTACATTTTACAACTCCCCCAGGGTTTTCTAGTACCCTTAGGAGGTCAAGAAGGTCATCTCTTCCATTAGCTCAGTCTTCCCCTAATGATACTTCCTCTCCAATTTTAGGGGTCCAAGCACCCCAGTTTTATTTACCTAACATAATAGCTTTGAAAATGGAATATTTCTTTCAAAAAATGCAACAAGAGCAAACATTAATTTTCCTTTACACCTTGAGGAAATAATCCTCCTGTACCAACTTGGTCTCTGGAGAGTGGAGGGGGCATTAGGTTCACAGTTTAGCTTAGATCTTACATAGCATTAATCCTTACACGTTCCAAGTCCAACAACTCCTCTGACCTTCTCTTACATCCTGGGACCCTGGCTACTCAGACCTTTTCTTCTGGGCTGGTTGCAACATCTGGCCTGGAATTCTGAGTTCCATTTGATACCCTGTGGCTCAGGTTCCTAAATGAGAGATTCTGTTCCCTAAAACTAGACCTGAAAAAGAAAAAAAAAACTGCATTCAAACTTCAAGTCCATTTCTCAGACACGTGACCTAAAAAGTGGGGGAAAATAAGATATATTTTTTTGTGCAGTTTTTGAGAGAATTTGTTTTTCTAGACTGTGCACATTTACTGCAATAAATTTGTTTTTTTCTTTTCTTCTTAGTGGGGGTGGGATGGAAGGAGAGAAACTAGAAACAATTTCCAATCAGAAAATGGAGGGTCTTGCTAAACATGGAATGTTGCATACACTTTTACGTGAGGTCACTGTGTGGTCAGATTTGTTTTATTATTTGATTTCATAAAAAGATACCTCTCACAGAATAAAATTAATCTGTAAATATTTGATAGAAAAACAAAATATGTCAGTAAAATTTTAAAAAAAGAATTATAAGGATCATCTAAGTAAACCATTCATTTAGGCTGGATGAAGTTAGAAAAGAGACTGTCTCTGTCAGGAAGTTTTAAAAATGAATCCAGTTCTGGCTACACAACCAATAGTAAGGGGGTACTCCTCACCACATGGTAGGCTAATAATGTCCATGCATACTGCAAGTCTCTTGTATAACAGAAGCAGGTTTCTGTACCTTCCACATAAATAACTCCATTTCAGGTAGTCTGGGTATGCACCAAATCTTGTTACATAAGGATAAGTTGAAGTAAGGTAGAGGGCTCATTGGATAGAGTGAGCCTGTAATCAGGAATTTTTGAGTCCAGATCTAGCACCAGACACTTACCAGCTGTGTGACCTTGGGAAAATAATTTAACCCCCATTTGTCTTAATCCACTGGAGAAGGAAATGATCAATACCTTTGCAAAGAAAACCTCATGAACAATTTTGTGTGTGTGTGTGTGTGTGTGTGTGTGTGTGTGTGTGTGTGTGTGAAGGCAATTAGGGCTTAGTGACTTGCCCATCTCTAAGATCAGATATAAATACAACTAGTAAGTGGTAACTATCCAAGCCGGATTTGAACTCAGACCTCTAGCCTACACAACCGATGCTCTACCCACTGCCCCATCTAGCTGCCCCATGCATTCATGGGGTATTGTGATGATGCTAAGAGCTGGTCACAAAGAGCTGGACAGACTGAACACAAGCCAAAGGATCTGGGAATGGTTATTTAACATTTGGTGTCACTGTACAGTCTGAGAGTCTGTGGCAGCCTCAGTTTCATTAGCCTTCTCACCTGAGCTCACTTCCTCAAAGGCATCATGCTTCAATGGTTCAGTCTTTCAGGGGAAATCCAATTGAGTGTCACATTTAAGTTTTAGGGTTCTGGTTAGAAGAATTTATGTTATCATTCACAAAGCTAAACTTTGACTTAAATAGACTCCAGGGAAGTCTTAACTTAGAATTCTAGCATTATGGAATAAATAGTTTGTGAAATCCAGAATATCTGAGGGACATTTCTTGTGCATTTCTCATGCCAACAGATAATGAGGATAAACTAATTTATAAAAAGAGAATTAGATGTACAAAAAAAACAACCAGCAATGGTTTTTAGCACTTATGTGATAGATAACAAAACAGGACATACTTGTGTTTTTTTTTTTTTTTCCCCAGCACCCTGTAAAGATAGAGAGGGAAGGAAAAAGCAAGGAAAAAATGGCCACTGTGCAGTGTGTGAGGTAGGACTGGGGAGAGGAGATGGAATTTGTTACCAATCAGACCTTTCCTTCATTTGGGTTGTTTCTGTCCCACGATGATGCTGACCACTTGAGGGCAATCCCAAATGGTTTTCCACTCCATTAAATAGTCTCTACCCTGTTTCTCAATACTCTCAACTGCTTTTCTGCTTGTCTTGTTTGTGTCCCAAAGTTTGTGTGGCTGCCAGGTCCCATTTCCCCCTGGATCCAAACTCAGAACAGCTGGGACAAAATGACCTTCTCCCCAAGGGAGCCATTGAATTCTTCCCTAGAAGCTTGTGGGTGGAGCTACATTCACCAGAGTAGGAGGGACAGAATAGTTGTTTTCATGTATTAAGCATGGCTACTTTCCAAATGCTTAGTTGGAAGATAGCTTATTAGCATGTTCTATTTGGCTTTATATGGGAGAAGATCTCTGCATTCAGAGATTTTGATTTGCCAAAAGAAAAAATAGAAGTGTTTTCCAATGAAGGAGTGGGTGGCCTTGGGATGTATGTTGGGAATATGTTGACTTTGTTTCTTTAAAACTTTGTTCATCTTTATTGCTGATGAGAACAGCATATTCCTTAGAGAAAGTTTCCATTTGTAAATATAGTATGGTGTGCTGGAAAGGGTATTTGTTCTGGAGCCAGGAGATTGGACAATTTGCTGTGTAATACTGGGGAAGTCACTTTACAGATGTGAATCAGTTTCCCCATCCATAAAATGATGATCCCTATGATTCTTTTTTTTTTAAGTTTTACTGACATATTTTGTTTTTCCATTACAAATATTTACAGATTACTTTTATTCTGTGAGAGGTATCTTTTTATGAAGTCAAACAATAAAACAAACTTGACCACATAGTGATCTCTTATATATGCTTAAGTGTATGCAACATTCCTTTTCTAGTGAGACCCTCCATTCTGTTTTGAAATTGTTTCTATTTTCTCTCCTTCTAATCCCACCCCCATTGAAAAAGAAAAGAGAAAAACAAATTTCTTGTTTGTGCATAGTCCAGAAAAACAAATTCTCTCAAAAACTGTACATGAAAATATATCTTATTTGCACCTCAAATCCATCAGGTTTTTAAAAAGAGAATTAGATGTACAAAAAACAACCAGCAAGTACATAGAGGGTTTCATCATTAGATACATATTTTTGTACATATAGGGTCTTTCCAGTTTGATCTTTGACACAATAGACTGCTCTATTTAGGATTATTTGCATTTGGGGAATACAAGAGAAGTATGAAACATGAGACAGGCAATGGGGGAATTTATAATCTTGTTGGAGAGACAAAACTAATGCATGTGACAATTAGAACAATAATATAAGCTAGTATATAATTAAATGATAAATTATTTGGCAAAGCATTATAGGAATACAGAGAAGATATAGAACAATGAAGGGATGAAGGGATAAAGTAGGCAGCAAACATTTCGTGAGATTATGGAAGTTGAACTGATCTTTGAAGAAGTGATAGGATTTGGATAAACTTAGAGATGGGGAGGTATGAGGACCAAAATGACATTACTATGTTAGAGTTGAGTTACAGTGTATCCTACTGTGGTTCATCAGACCAATACAAGGTTGGAATGCTCTTCCACAGGTCAGACGCAAATGTTCATGTGAACATTTGGGGTAGCTTCTCTAATTTTGCACATTTCATGTTTCTTTTGGATTAATTCAATTCTGCTTTGCTCATAGAGCACAGCACCTTCTCTGATAAGGACATGCCATACAATCGATTCTAAAGTTCTTAAGAGATACCTTGAGACCAGGAGATCATTATATACTTCAGCAACAGCACTATATGATGATCAGTTCTGATGGACCTGACCATCTTCAGTAATAAGATTGAACCAAATCAGTTCTAATGGAGCAGGAATGAACTGAACCAGCTATACCCAGAGAAAGAACTCAAGGAGATGACTAAGAACTATTACATTGAATTCCCAATCCCTATATTTTTGCCCACCTGCATTTCTGATTTCTTTACAGGCTAACTGTACAATATTTCAGAGTTCGATTCTTTTTGTACAGCAAAATAATGGTTTGGACATGTATACTTATTTTGTATTTAATTCATAATTTAACATGTATTGGTCATCCTGCCATCTAGGGGAGAGGATGGGGGGGAAGGAGGGGAAAAATTGGAACAAAAGGTTTGACAATTGTCAATGCTGTGAAATTACCCATGCATATAACTTGTAAATAAAAAGCTATTAAAAAAAAGAGATACCTTGAGAGTGTTTTTGAATCACTTTTTTCTGACCATCTTATGAGTACTTGTTCTGTGTGAATTTTCCATAAAATATTTTTTGGGGGGCAAGTATACATTTGGCATTCAAACAATGCGGCTAGCACAGAAGAGTTGTGCTTTCTGCATTAGAGTTGGAATGTTTGGCATTTGGAATGATTAGTTCAAGAAAGGACCTCAGTGTCTAGTATCTTATCCTGCCAGGTGATCTTCAGAATTTTCCCAAGACAATTCAAATGGAAGTGATTCAATTTCCTGGCATGATGCTGGTAGACTGTCCAGTTTCACAAGTGTACGACAATGAGGTCATCACAATGGCTCTGTAGACCTTCAGCTTGATAGTCTAATCCCTCTCCTCTCCCACATTTTCTTTGGAGCCTCCCAAACACTGAGCTAGCTCTGGCAATGCATGTATTAATTTCATTATCAATGTCAACATCTCTGGAAAGAATACTACTAAGGAAGTGAACTTATCCACACCATTCAAAACTTTATTATTTACTGTAATTGATGGTTCCACATATGGATAGTGTGGGACTGGCTGATGGAGAACTTGTGTTTTCTTAGTGTTAAAATGTTAGGCCAGAATTAGCATAAGCAGCAGAGAATTGATCCATACTTTGTTGCATCCCAGTTTTAGAGGTTGCACTGAGTGCACAATCATCTGCAGACAAAAAAATCATGCACCAACACTCCCTCCACTTTAGTTTTTGCTTGTAGCCTTTTTAAGTTGAAGAATTTACTATCAGTATGGTAGCTGACTTTGATTCCTTATTTATCCTCATTGAAGGCATTTGACAACATGACTGAAAACATCATGCTAAAAAACATGGAAGCGAGCACACAGATTTGTTTCAAAATTGTGACTGGGAAAGCTCCAAAGATTGCCCTTTGTCCAGAATCTGTATAAGCATGCGCTCATGAAACTGACACATTATACTGATGAATTTTTCTGGACAATTGAATTTTGACATAACTTTCCATGAGTCCTTGGGACTAACAATATCAAAAGCCTTGATCAGATCTACAAATATTGTGTACAGAGTCTGTTTTGCTCCCGGAGTTTTTCCTGGAATTGTTGGGCAGTAAACACTATATTGACAGTTCCTCAGCCCCTTTAAGGGTCCTTTTCTAGGTGTAGGGTCAGCTTATTATGGAGCACCCTGGAAAGAATCTTGCCAGCAATTACTAAGAGAGAGAAGCCCCTGTAATTGTCACAGGACTGTTGTGATATGGGAGCCACCTGCCAGTGGCTGCTGGAGGTCTAACTCAGACCTGAAGAATGGATCTCTTCATGTGAGTGGATGGTGACGACAGAAGGAGACTGAGAGACATTTGTGTTGTCTGACCTCTCCTTTCCTCTGCCTCCAATTTATTTCATTCCTAGTTCACAAGTAATACCTGTGTCAGTAAAGGCTGCTTTGCAACTCCTTCAGATGTTATATGATCCACAGCTATGGAGGCTCTTGGAGAATTGACCTGCCCCTTCACCTAGTCATGGTCCTTAACACAGGACAGTATTTTCCCTTTACTTTTTTGAAGATGGATAATGGAGGCATCCTTGAACTCCTCTTGCCATATGATCTGGAAAATTTCTGTCAGCTTTTGTATAAGCAATGGATTCTCTACCTTGTAGCTGGAATAGAATCAGCACCTGATACTTTACTACACAAAAGTAACCTAATGCTATTCAAAAACCTCTTCTTCAGTTGGAGCTTCAGCTAGGGAGTGATTGATTTCAACTTGAGGTAAATGGTCAGTAGTTTCAGCATTGATTGATGATGGTCTGTTGAGAATACTATGGAAATGTTCAGCTCATCTCTCCAGGATTTGTCCTTATCATTGATCAATGTGGCTTCATCAGCACACAGTAGTTGTCCCTGGCCCATAAATAGCCTTCATTGCATCATAAAAATGATTTGGATTGTTACTGTCAGCATAAAACTGAATTTCATCTGCTTTCTTACTGAGTAAAGAATCTTGCATCTCTCTAAGTTTTGATTGTACTTTACTTTTGATGGAATTGAATGCTACCTTCTTAAAGATGGATGAATTATCCTGATGTTACACCCTGTGGAGTTCTCGTTTTTCATTTAGAAGCTCCTGAATTTCTTCATCATTTTCATCAATCCAATTTTGAGGTTTGCAAGTGTTCTGACCCAGATGAGCAAATGCAGTGCTATAACATCAAATCTCTGAAAGCTGCCCATTCCTTTGCTGCTCCATTGTTGCTAACTGTGTTCTTCCCCAATTTACCTTCCAAGTTGACAACAAACTCTTCCTTCTCAGATAAGCACTCTAATCTGTTAACATTAATTCTTCTAGTAGTCTTTTTGCCTCAGGGCTGCCACTTTGCTTGAATGTGAATATTTAGCTTGGAGAAGATAAGTCTATGATTAGTTCAGCACTGTACCACACATTGCCTTGGTCACATTTACATCCTGTATGTCTCTTCTTCTTACAATCACATAGTCTGTTAAATGCCAATGTTTGCTTTGAGGGTGCATCCATGAAGTTTTATTGTGTTTGGGTAAATGGAATACAGTGTTGGTGATGAGAAAGTCATGAATTGCACAAGTCTTCACTAGTAAATGACCTGTAACTGTTACTGTTTCCAACTCCATTCCTCCTGAGGACTTCCTGGCATGTCTGGTAGTCTGAGCCAACTCTGGTATTGAAATCACCTAGAATTATAAGCTTGTCCTTTTTTTTTTTTGGCATATTTATGATAAGGTCTTCATAAATTTTTTCTTTGACCTAATGAGGGTTCGTCATTGTCAGGGCATAGGCAATGATGATGGTAGAATGGCCTTTTCCTGCAAGTAGCAATCATGTTGTCATGAGCCTGTCATTCACTCCTTTCAAGCATGTAAACTTGTTTATTAGATTAGTTTTGATTGCAAAAACTACACCAGCTTTACAGAGTTCTCTTTCACTGTGGACACTCCAGAAAAAACATGTATCCAGCTACTCCTTCAGTACAGCCTTGTTTCACTTAGGGCTGCTATTTGGATGCGATACCTGTGAGTTGCTTTGCAATAACAACTGTTTTTCTTTCAGGTCTACTAGATCTTGTGTTTATAAGTGTATACACATTTCATGCACCAATGGTGAGAGGAATCAGCTTTTCAGAAACTTTTATACATTTTTTTAGTGCAAAGTAGATTCTTTGCTTGCTACAGTAATCAGACCAGGTTTGGGTAACAGACAATTTTTAGGGCACCTTTTCTAGCCCTTTCCTCACACATGGAAAAGAATAGTCTGATCCGTAAAAGGCTGCTCAGACACCCAGGGAGCTGCTGAATCCCACTATTGCTTCCAATGAGATGATCCTATGGTCTGGGCTTCCTGCTGCTTGATCATTTGTCTATTGCCACAGGGCTTTGAGATAGGTAGAAATGATATGGTGATGTCTTTTGATTCCTGTGTAAATTGGATTTAAGTAAAATAGAGTTCTCCTGAGTTGTAAGCCTCACTCTTTCTTTTAAAGCCTCCACTGTCCAGTGACAGGATAGAGTCAAGATGATTAGTGATGGCCAAGATGCAGTAGATGATCTTGGTGTCTTCAATGTCTAACCAAGTTTTAAGTGCTTCACAACACCTGCCTCATCTGTCTTCATGGCCATTGAAACACATTGTTTTCATCCGCCTATTCCATTAGGGGAAGTCTTTATGTGCTGCAGTAGACACCCCTCCCCAACTCACTGTAGAATTTGAGATTCTTTAGCTACTTTCAACCTGGTTTAGCCATCTGCTAAAATGGTTCACTGTGTGGTAGCCACTGTACATGCTTCTTGGAGCCACCGGTCATGGTTAGGCGGATCAGGTGGACACCAAGTCCTTTAAAAACAATCCTTCTTTGAACACATCCTAATGGTGTGGAATTAGAGAGGAGAGGATAGAAGAACCATAGGAGAGAATAGATGAGGAAAGATGCTGAGGGAGAATGAATATGTAATGAATGAAGAAAAGGGTAAAATTAAGAGAAAGTACAACTAACTAGATTATGGTTGAATTTGGGCAAGTTCTTTAGGTTGGTTTTAAAGACTATTTACTATTCCATTAGGTAAATATCTTTATGTACTTAAGTCCTGGAGTTTTTTTTCCTAAGTCTTGGTTCCTCAAGTACTCATAAAAATTTAAAAATGGGAACCTCATGGGTAGTTTAATATTAGTGAGGAACAATAGGAGAACGTTCCAAAGAATTTAGTGAGAGGAAAAAGAAAACTTATTTATTTCAAGGACCACCTAGAATTAAAATTGTTAAGACCACAACTTATCTCAGATGCCTTCCCTCCTTTTTGTACCTTCCTTTCTTTTTTTGGTAATCTACTTCATTTCAGCCAACACTATTGTGTTATCTCTGGCTGCCTCAAGGACCACATTATGTAATTCTGTATATGAAAAATTTTGTGGATCATAAAAGAGGGAAAAGGACCAATATGTGCAAACATGTTTGCAGCAGTCCTTTTTGTAATGACAAGGAATTGGAAACCAAATGGATGCCCATTAGTTGGAGAATGGCTGACTAAGTTATGGTATGTGAATGTTATAGAATATTATTGTTCTGTAAGAAATGATCAGTAGGCTGATTTTAGAAAGGCCTGAAAAGATTTATATGAATTGATGCTAAGTGAAGTGATCTGAAGCAAGAGAACATTGTACACAACAAGAAGAAGATTATATGATGATCAATTGTGATGGATGTGGCTCTTTTCAAAAGCGAAATGATTCAAGACAGTTCCAATGGACCAATGATGGAGAGAGCCATTTGCACTCAGAGAGAGAACTGTGGGGAATGACTATAGATCACAACATAGTATTTTCACTTTTTTGTTGTTTGCTTGCTTTTTGTTTTCTTTCTCATTTTTTCCCTTTTTGATTTGATTTTTCTTATACAGGATAATTGTGGAAACATGTATAGAAGAATTGAACATGTTTAGCATATATTGCATTACTTGCTGCCTAGAGGAAGGGATGGGGGAAAGCGAGGGAGAAAAAAAGTTTAGAACACAATGTTTTTTTTTTTTTTTTTACAAGGGTGAATGTTGAAAAGTATCTTTGCATATATTTTGAAAATAAAAAGTTTTAATAAAAAAAGTTTTGTGCTCTGCTCCTTCCCCATATGTCTCTCAAAGCTATCATTACTAAGACACTAATACCACTACTTACCAAACCTATGTTCCATTTTGAGAGTCCATCTCTTTCCTAAATCCAGGCTTCTTAAACTTTTTCCACTTATCACCTCTTTTCTCCTGAGAAATTGCAACCCCAAGTATGTAAAATAGGTACACAAATCAAACATTTACTGATAATAAATCAATAAGAAATTTATTTTAAACAATTCTTTGCATCTACATATAATTTTAACTTTTATTCAAGACAAGAGCAAATTTGTATACTGGAATGGATGTACTTGTTTATTTTTACATAAGAATTACATCTTGGTGGAATATTTGATATCTTTACTGCTGTCAAATTTCTCTTAATCTCCACATTTAGTTACATTGTTCATATGGTGTTGTGAACCACAATTTAAGAAGCATTGCCTTAGGTGACAGCTAGCTAATCTGAAAAGATAGGATATATCCATAGATAAAAATATGAATCTGAGTATTTCTTCAAAAGCTTTTCAATTTGATATAGCTAAAATTATCACTTAATCATTATAATTGCCTCTTATTCCTTGTTTGGTTAAGATTCTTATCTCCAATCTATATTATTTTTTTAAATATGATTTTAATGTAAAAGGCATGAATCCATTTAGAATCTATGAGTAATTTGATATAAAGTGTTGGCCTAAGTCTAATTTCTGCCAGATTTTTTTTCCTGATTTTTCTAAGCAATTAAAAAACTTGTTATATTAGATTTCTTTATTCTTGATTTTCTCTTATCTAGTCTGTTCCATGAATCTACCTTTCACTTTTTTTTTTTTAAACCAGTAGCAGATGGTTTTGATTCTTTATCATATAGTTTGAGGTCTGGAAATGATATTCTCCCTTCACTCCTACCCTTTTCCATTATTTCTTCTGATATTTTTGATCTCCCTCCCCCCTTTCAAAATATAGTACTTACTATCCTTATCCTCATATAGATTTAATGTAACAGTTTTCTGGTATTCTTAAGGAGGTTTGGAGTCCAGGGGTCCTCAAACTACAGCCCGTGGGCCAGATGCAGCAGCTGAGGACGTTTATCCCCCTCACCCAGGGCTATGAAGTTTCTTTATTTAAAGGCCCACAAAACAAAGTTTTTGTTTTTACTATAGTCCGGTCCTCCAACTGTCTGAGGAACAGTGAACTGGCCCCCTATTTAAGAAGTTTGAGGACCCCTGATAGACTCTGCAAATGGCTCTATCCTGTACTGACAATGATTGTACCTGTATCCCAGTCCAGTTAGCCACTAATAATTGAATTGGCATTTTACAAAGCTATACCTTATTCTAAAAAATATAATCACAAAATATACAAACTTCCTCAATGTGTAGGAGATATAATGCCCCTTCCTTATTCTACATCAGTCCCTGGGGAAGGTGAGAGAATTAGATTCCATTCCTTAGTTAAGTTTTTAGAGGATAAACTTTGTTCCATCACCAAAACCCACCTCCAACTCAAGTCCCAGGTTTCACTCCACTAGGGATCCCTGTTAGACTTAACACTCCAGGCTGTCCATCTTGCTGGGATTCTTGACTTCAAGGTCATTATGGCTTAAACTTGAGGATCTGGTGGGAATCACTGCATACACCTGAAATAGGACAAATCAAACAGAATAGAAATAAATATCCCAGATTTAATTTTTTGGACAGAGGCGTGAAATCTTTCTCTTACTGGATCAGTTAATAGCTCCAGCACTGTGGGGCTGCCTTCTGGAAACAGCAGAAGATGTCTGCAAGAAAGAGCAAGAGATAGAAAAAGCAGCAGCAGAAGCAAACTTCTCAGTTTTAAAGATAGCCTTTCTGGCTGGGTAGCCCATCAGAGAAGGTACACTTACTTGTCCATGTGGTAGGGGACAAAGAGTACCTCCATCTCAGGAGCTTAGGACTTGCCCAAGCAAGCTCTCCTAGGGCTAGAAGAGGTGCCCTAAAAATTGTCTGTTAACCAAACCTGGGTCTGATTACTGTAGCAGGCAGAGAATCCACTTTGCACTAAAATTTCTTCTGGCAGAAATTACCAGATTAAGTAATCTGGGCTTGCTTCAAAGTAACCCTTAACACAAGTGAATTTTGTCACTATTTTTTCAGTTACTGAAAGATATCTCTTTTTCAGTTTGACTGATAGTGTTCAAAGTATAAATAAACTTTGGTAGTATTATAATTTTGTCATGGTGACATGGCCCATTCATGAACATTGAATATTCTTCTATTTGAGTTGTTCTTTATTTCTTTAAGGAACATTTAGTAATTGAATCTATATAAATACTTTGTGTGCTTTAGTAGATTGATTCCCAGATAATTTATGCTTTTTTTTTTTATTTGGAATGGAATTTCCCTTT
This sequence comes from Sarcophilus harrisii, assembly GCF_902635505.1. Lineage (NCBI taxonomy): Eukaryota > Metazoa > Chordata > Mammalia > Dasyuromorphia > Dasyuridae > Sarcophilus > Sarcophilus harrisii. The sequence goes on from NC_045430.1 coordinate 103,868,690, forward strand.
CTATTACTCCCTCTTGGATTTTGTCATTATTATATGCTATTGCTTTTTGAGCTTTTATTGTGTAGCCTAAAACTCTGCCCTAGCTATTGTCTCAATTATTCCTAAGTAAATTGATTCTTTTACTTTTTCTAAGTAAACTATCATGTCATAAATAGGAACTGTTTTGTAAATTTTACCTGGTTTTATGCTTTTAATGTCTTTTTCTAATCTTATTGCTATTGCCAGCATTTCCAGATCTATATCAAATAATAATGGAAAGAATAGCACCCTTGCTTTATCCCTGTATATATTGGGAAAGCTTCTAAAATATATTCATTACTTCTGATGATTGCTTTTGGCTTTAGAGAGATACTTTTTTAAAAAAAAATTAAAGTTCTCTGCTAATATTTTGCAGAGTTTTCTTTTCAATCATTAATTTGTTATCATACTTTTCCAAAGACTTTTCCTGCATCATTTGACCTACTTCTGTAGTTTTGGGTATTTTTATTTTTAATATCATTAATTATGTTATTGTTTTTCTTCTATTAAACCATCTTTGCATCCTTGATATAAATCCAACTTGGTTATAATGAATTTTCTTGTATAAATCACTGTTCTTGGTTTGATGGAATTGTATTTAAAGTTTTAAAAATTGATATTTATTAATAATATTGATCTATAGTTCTTTTTCTATGCTTTGACCTTCTCTAGTTAAAGTAGTGTGATTCTACTCACCTACTAAAAAGAATCTGGTTAGAATACGCTTTGCCCTCAATTTTTGAGAATAATTTTTATAATATTGGTATTAATTTTCTTCAAAGATTTGATAGAATTCTCCTTTGGATCTATCAGGACCAAGAGTTTTTTTCTTTGGTGTTTCTTTTACATTTAGTTCTTCTTCTTTTTTTGAGATTGGATTAGTTAGATTTTTTTATTTGGTATTCTACTAGGTTTTTTTTTTATATTTTTGAAGGCATTCCTCTTTTTCTTTTACATTCTCAGCTTTAGTAGCATATAACTCTATATAGTAGATACTGATAATTCTTTTTAGTTCTGATTTTATTTTAATTTCATATTATTTATTATTTTATTTGATTTCTCTCTCCTTTTTAATCAAATTAAAGTTATCAATTTTATTAGTATTTTTAAAGAACAAGCTTTTAGTCCTATTTATTATTACCATTTTTGTGTCATTTATATATTTCTCTTTTAATTTTTAGTATCTCCTTTTCATGTTTATTTTAGCTTTTTTGTTTTTTAATTTTAAAAAATGCATTTTTAGTTCATTAATCCTCTCCTTTTCTATTTTGTTAACAAATGATTCTATGGACATATTTTCCCCTCTAAGAAATATAGCTTTATCTTTATCTATATCCCAGGAATTCTTTAGCAATATCCCAGGAATTCTTTGGATATTGTTTTATCATTATAATTTTATTTCACATAATTATTGTTTACATAGTTGATTCTTTGGTTCATTTAATATTTAGTATTTCATTATTAAGTCTCCATTTGGGCCTATATTATTTGTGCTCCTTGAACCAATTACTATTTTATTGTATTATGGTTTGCAAAGGATTTAAAAAAAAAATTACTTCTGACTTTTCACATTTGTTTTCAGTATTTCTGTGCCATGGCCAATTTTTGCCAAAGTTTCCTATAGTGCTGAAAAATACTGATATTCTTTATTTCATGAGACTTCACTAATAAATTTTCAATGTGAGCATTGATACCCCATCAATTTTACAAATCAGTGCTTGATTCATTGTTTTATTGATTGTTCAGATTTAGGAAAGTTTCAAAATGCAGATTAATTATACTTGTGCATGCTCTTTTCCCTTCAGAGATCCTAGAAGTTAACATTTATCAGTACACCTTGTATTGCTCTATAAACATTAATTGAATTCAACAAGGATACAGTAGAAAATTCAGGGAATGAAATCATCATGAAACTTGAGAACTGGTGACTGTTGTAGGCCTAACAATAACAACAATAAACTTGCATTTATATAGCACTTTAAGATTAGCAAAATGCATTTCCTACTTTATCTCATTTAAGTTTTGTAACACCCTTGCCTTAAATCCTTTAACTCTAGTTTCTGCAGCAATTTTTTCTAATTCTGTATTTTCTCTTTTGTTTATCTTTCTGTCATATTTGTCCAAAATGGAGACAAACATTAGAGTCGCTTGACATTTGCATAACTCTTTGTGTCTTGTAATTCAGTTAATTTTTCCTCTGTGAATTTAGGTACTAAAAGGCACTTGGAACATATATGTTTAATATTGCTATTGATTTGCTTTTATACTTCCTTTCAGTATAATGTAGTTTCCTTGTTTCTTTTTATATTGTGAATTTTTGCTTTTGTTTTATTTGATAACATGATTGAAACTACTTTTTTATTGTTTTTGATTCATTTGATACACAGTAAACTTTATTACAGCCCCACATTTTTATTCTATACATGATTTTGTTTTTAGGTATGTTCTTGTAAGTAAGGTTTTTATTTTCTTTTCCAGTCTGTTACTCTTTAATTTTATTGGGTTAAGATATTTGCATTTAAAGTTATGAGAGTTAGGTTTATGTTTTTCTGTTTCACACACATACACACACACACACACATTCTGAATTAGGATAACACCCTATGTTTGTAAAGAAAATATTTTATTTCTTCAATAATTTGACTTAAACTACTTTAAGCCAACCCTATATACTAGCTATCTCTCCTTCAGCATCAATTTTTCCTCTCCTACTTGTTAACCCTTTCCCTAGTTTTGAAGTTTTACTTAGTTTCTTTTTCTTTATGCCTTTCATTTATTTATTTAAAACAGGGATACTTAAGCATTTTCCACTCGTGACCGCTTTTCACTAGAGAAATTTTTATATGACCACATCTTGAATCTGAGCCAAGGTGTTTCTGGCTGTGTTCTTGCATGCTCAGTGCAAAGTGCACATGTTATGTGTTCAGAACCAAGGTTGCAATGAAGTCAAGCAATGCAACATGGGCAAGTACTGCCATAAAAACCTCAGATGCGTTATGTGTTTGATTTTAAATTAATTTTTGGTTTTTGCGTTCAGAAATCTTTTACCACTGCCAATTTTTTTTGTGATCCCTATATTCAGTAACATGACCCTATATAGGGTGGAAAGCCACAATATAAGAAACTTTGATCTAAATGTTCATTCTTTTTTCTTTCAGTTTATAGTCAAGTAAAATTCTTCCCCCTCTCCTCTCCTTCAACTTATTTTGTTTGCTAGTATTAACATTTCATTGGCTATGTCTTTTTTCAACAAAAGGATTTCTTTTCCTTATTCTCTTCATTATTTATCTTCATTTTCTGTTTATTCTAGACTTTTTTCCTCTAATTCATTCTTATTTCTACTTTTTTTTTAAAAAAAGTCTTTTCATTCCTCCTGGAATTAAAGTTTTTATGATACTGATTTTGATTTCCCTCTTCTAAAGAGTTTCTAAGTTATTCTCATGTAGATTACTCCCAGCCCTCTTTTTCTGTTCTGCCTCATTCTGTCTCAATTCCTGCAAGCAATAAAGAACATAGAATTGTTGCATGGTAGGAATTTTCCTAAATACTTGTCCTTTTCATTAATATCCTTTGCCTTCTTTCCATGATCATTATTCTCTCCCATTTGCCAAGAATTCTTCTTTCTGGGTCTATAACTTCTCATTATTCTAGGTTTCCTCCAGGAAATCATTTCCTGAGGTAAGGCAAGTGGTCCCTCTAAGCACCACATCCCTGCAGATTATCCCTTATAAGGTTCCTATGTTGATTATAAAATATTTCTCTTCACCCATGGGAACATTCAGTAGGACCCTCTCCCACCACTGAAACAATTTTCCTCTTTTCCCCATTTCAGTCTCTCCTTTTGTCTTTTATCCATTCTCCTTTAGGCCTTCTTCTAGAGATAGGATTTATTTTCCCTTCATTGTTGACCTTTAACTTTATTAGAGCACATTTAATATTGTCTTCTATCTTCTTTCCCCTTTCTTCCTTTTTATGTACTTTACCATTATTCAACTGTGCTATTCCTGGATATTAGGGTGTTTATTTCATGATGTTTCAGGTTTGTTTCTCTTATCACTTTTTCTATTTGAGTTATTCTTTTACTCTTGTCCCCTTTTGTGCATTTAGGAAAAAAAAATCTTTTAACGGTCTCTGTTTTAATATCATTGTTGTTACTACTAAGGTGTCTTTCTCATTTTAGATTTTTTTTTTAATTTTGGGGAAAGTAATTTATTTTATTATCTTTTATTTTATTCGTACTATGTGAAAAGAAATTTTTTTCAGATCAGGTTTTCTTTATGGAATGCCTCTTTTTATTGGAAGTATATCTTTTTTCAACAATAGTTGGCTTGAGTTTGTAGAATGTGTCATGCTACATTGTATTATAGCTCTTTTGTTCTTTGTAATACATTATTCCATTTCCTCCTGTGGGTTCTTGTAGGTGCAGTATAGTTTTGTGTTATTCAAATTTCCTTTTCTTTTTATTTGAAGGTATTTTTTTTTTTTACTGATTGCTTGCAGAATTTGTTGTTTCTCTGTTGATTATCTGATAGTGTTTACTGTCTTTAACTGAGATTTCTTCCTCCTGAGATCTTTATTTGTCTTTTCCCCTTATTTTCCCTTATTAGTTACTTTCTGCCTCCTTTCCAGGGGGCTGGACTTAAAAGATTTCAGAGTCTCTTCCTATGCTAGACAATTCACATTTCACTGATCTTAGCTCCTGAAACAAGTGACTTGGAGAGAGAGAATTGCTTCCAGATGAATGCCAGTTTGCTTTCCTTCAGGCCTAGTAGAGTATCATACTTATTGGCATCTTGCCTCAGTTTCCTTTATTCCTTAGTTTCCTGAGTATTACTGTAGCATGGAGCCCTGCCATACTGCAGTTCCAGCTAGTGAAAACTTCTCTCTTTTAGTTTCTCATTGTACAGGAAAGAGTTTTTCATTGTACAGAGCCCCCTTTTTCTCTCTCTTTCTCTCTTTCTCTCCCCCCACCCCCCCTGGACTTGTGACATGGAACTGGGTAATGAGCAAGGGATGTGCCATGTGGTACTTGGTCCTGTACCTAGTGCCCACACAGAGGTTCCCTGTAATTTCTTATTGCCTCTGGATGATGATAACTTCTAATTCTGTTTCTGCTGCTGTTGCTTTATCATAGCCTCCAAGGCCCACAGTTGATGTTTCCACTCTCTGTGCTCCCAGGCCAACCCCCATGTTAGAGCTCTCTTTTGCTTTTCTAAATTGTCTTGGTCCAGAAAAATGAATGAGATAATATTTGTAAAACACTTTGCAATTCCTGAAAGTACTATACAAATACTACCTATTATTATTATTTACTCCATTCTAATTGTCAAAGAATTTCTTGCTTTCTTGGGTAAGGTTTTGTACCTTTTCTGCAAGCTGTTAATTCCCAGCCAAATTCTTCCTAATTCTACCCTCCCCCCCATTTTCCTTTAGTATTCTCATGTCATTTATTTTAAAAATATATAAAAACTTTCAAATATTTCATTTTATCTCTCAAAATAATTCTAGTTGTACTTGTGGCCAAGCTGTGTTTTGCTTTGAGGATTGGCTTATAGATATTTTGGAGTTATTCTCTTCTTTAGGGTTGTGTCTTAAGTGTCAAAGTCACCATAATAGCTTTTTATATTGGAATTCCTTTTTCTTTTTTCTGGCCTACTTACTTTAGATTTCATGTTAGAGATGGACTGCTTTGTACAACAGAGCTAGTAGTACTTTTTTAGGCTAGTGAATGTTAAATTATTCCAGGATATCCAGAACAGCTCAGGCCAGGAACCTACAAATTTTCAGTGCTTCCAGAAGTGATCTAATCCAGAACAAAGTCTGATCATTGTTCCACTGGCCTGAGATCTGCAAGTTACTGACTTAGGTTTCCATCTGAGGAATACACTTATGGGATTGTTCCTAAATGGAGTTCAAGTACACCGCTTCTGGACTTCACTTCTATCAATCAGCTAGAAAGATGCTGGTTCAAGAGTGACAGAACTACAATCTTCCCATTTGTTTGGAACTTCATTCTGTTGCAGGTTTCATACTGGACTATAGGTTGGAACTGATACTTCATTGTACTTCTTCATTCAAAACCATACAACTATTTATTTTTTTGAATCTGTTTCTTGTTTGGTACACTGCCCAGGGTCCTCAGCCTGCTCTTCACCTTGCTCCTCACTTTGCACTTTATTCTGGACTACCACTCTTAGCTGTAGGACCCCCGGGATCTATATCCTAGATCTGAGTAGTAAGCAACAGAACTGCCATTTTGGCATCTATTTCTGCATCCAGTTGAGCAGCACTTTTTGCTTGTTTTAGAAGAGGCACAGGGTGGAACAAGTATTTATTAAGTACCTACTAAGTGCTGAGTACTGTAAGAAGTGCTTTACAGATATTATCTCACATGATCCTCACAAAAATCTTGTCAAGTAGTTAATTGCTATTATGATCTTCTTTATGCGGAGTCCATAACCTTTTCCAGGGCTGAAATGCTCTATGCCACTGTTCCTGGCTGGACCTTGTTCCTATTGTCTGCAGATCTGTCCGTTTCCTTATGCCAACTTGGGTGGGAAAAATGATTCACTGTGACTTAAAAAAAATTTCCCAATCAGAATGTAGTCTGGTGGACTTTCTAGATCTGTTTGCAGGTGATACAGGAGGAGGGAGAGTTTTATTTTACTTCTGACAATCTGCCATTTGGCTCTGCTCCAATCCCAAAGTTTTACTACTTCCCTGATTTTGCACATCTTGACTCTCTTAATGTATCCTAAGACTGTACTGGCTTTCCTGGCTACCATGTGATATTAGTGACTCACTCTGAATTTGAATTCCATTAAACATTTCAGATCTTTTTTCAAATCAATCATATTTTAACAACGTTCCTTTTTGAATTATAAGCTTTAAACTCTCTTGGTTCTGAAGTCATACATATTGTCATAGTTTGTCATGAAGATGCCTATTCTCTAGCAAACTGGAGATCAAACTCAGTAATGAAATATTTAATGCTGAATCTATAACATATATCATCACTCAGATCTAATCTTGGATGTATTCTGTGTCCTAATTGCCAAGACCTTATAAGATCTGGCCAGCCTTGAACCAAATTCAGGAAACACACAAATTCCAGATCAACTTTGTTTTTAATATATCCCCTCTCCCCATTTAACAAGAATTTTCTTTCTTTTTTTTCTTCTTCCCCACTACACCAGCTTCTTATTGTTTATCCTCTCTAGAAAAGACCACATATAGCAATGACAAGGGAGAAAAATCTTGGACCACCACAGCTAAAAAGCCAAAGTTACTGAAATCTCTCTTGTCAACTACTTCCCCACCTTAGGGGGCTCTGATCCAGGTACCCCAACACTGGAAACAATGCAAAGCTGGCTAACATAATTTGATACTAATCAAGCTTGTAATATCTATCTGTCAGGTAAGTTAGCCTATGGCAAAGTCCACTTTAAACATGTTTTCTACACAGTTGTTTGAAGACCTTATCTAGTAGATTCCCTTAGAGCTTCCCCTTCACTTTATATGAGTAGATAAAGCCCATTTGTCTGATTCTCATTTGAGCTACAATTCTTAGTTCTAGCTAAAATACGAAGCCAAACCCTTGCTGCTGAAGTCTATAATTAGATCCTTATGTGACATGACCCAGTTGATTTTTCTGACGCATTTACTCTGTTATTTGCCCTTTCTGAGACCTCTAATGTCTCCTTCACAGTTGGTGGTACTTGGCTCTTCCTGTGGAGGGAGCCTTCACTTCTTATCCTGTCTTATAGGGCTGCACGTATGTTTCAGAATTCATCCTCTGATTTTTGAAAATATATGTCATTCTACATGGAAGATGGCTATCTTAAAGCAAGAATTTTTTTTTCCTTCTTAAGAATGGCTAGGAAATGTTTCTTCAGGAGCCCTGTAATTGGGCAGCCAGCACTTTTGATGTCTTCTTCAATGATGTCACCAGCTATTGCCAGGATAGGAAAGGCAGGGTCTCCCCCTGGAATGATGACAACACTTGTTTCAAGTTGAAGAACCTGTGGTTCTTTTTCCTGCACTCTTGGGAAAGCAAATACACAATGTTCATTTCCTCAATATGGGATGGGATGTGCTGGGCTGCACAGCTAGCAGGTCATTTTCCCGTATGTCACATCCTTCGGGACAAGGCAGCATGGGGCCAGAGGCAGGAAATGGCATATTCCTGGAATGAGGCAACGTTTTCCCAGGGTAGCTATTGGTTCTTCCTAACTATAAAATATACTCATCCAGAAACAGCTCAAGATTTTTCCTTTTTGGAGGCACCCAGAAGCAAAGAAGGGTAAGTTGGAAGCTTGATGTGATATTTTTAGAGAAAAAATAGCCTTTGGGGTTCTGTTAACATTGAGATTGTATTTATCAGTTTTTCTTTCTTTTGATCATCTTATTGAGGCATTTTCCTGGAAACAGAAGACTAATTTGGGGTACAATGGATGGGGAATATTACTGGCAATGAGAATCCCAGTTTAAGCTCTGTTAATTATTAACTGGATGCCTTTGGATGGATCACTAACCTGCTCTATACCTGTTTCCTTATCTTTCAAGTGGAAAGAAAATTTACTTACATTATCTGCCTTGTAGATTATTGTGAGAAATAAGAGAAGCTATAAGTAAAAATTTTTTTGGTAAGTTTGAAAAGAAAGTAGAGGGGCTATTTTAAAAGCTTTAATTATATCATTATCAAAATATCCTGCCTTTCCTTCTTATTCTTTAACTTTAAGAAATTCTTCTTAAGGCATTTAATAAATGTTTATTGACTGTTGATTAAGAAATAAGGCCTATATATACTGAGATAAGAATCATTGATTACAGTAGGAAGTAAATTTTCTTTGCTGAGAACATCTTTAATTTGCTCTGTTGTTCATGCTAATGACTATTTTATTTGTGTTATTTTGTTTTTGTTTTTGTTTTTTTTTTATTTAATAGCATTTTATTTACAGGATATATACATGGGTAACTTTACAGCATTAACAATTGCCAAACCTCTTGTTCCAGTTTTTCACCTCTTACCCCCCCACCCCCTCCCCTAGATGGCAGGATGACCAGTAGATTAAATATATTAAAATATAAATTAGATACACAATAAGTATATATGACCAAACCGTTATTTTGCTGTACAAAAAGAATCAGACTCTGAAATATTGTACAATTAGCTTGTGAAGGAAATCAAAAATGCAGGTGTGCATAAATATAGGAATTGGGAATTCAATGTAATGGTTTTTAGTCATCTCCCAGAGTTCTTTTTCTGGGCATAGCTAGTTCAGTTCATTACTGCTCCATTAGAAATGATTTGGTTGATCTCGTTGCTGAGGATGGCCTGGTCCATCAGAACTGGTCATCATATAGTATTGTTGTTGAAGTATATAATGATCTCCTGGTCCTGTTCATTTCACTCAGCATCAGTTCGTGTAAGTCTCTCCAGGCCTTTCTGAAATTATCCTGTTGGTCATTTCTTACAGAACAGTAATATTCCATAATATTCATATACCACATGTTATTTTGTTTTTATCTTGTATTTCTGCTATTACCATTCTGTCACTTTTTATAGCTCTCTATAAAGCTTTAGTTTTTAGTAAAACAGAAAGATAACTAGGTAAACATTTCAGATCTCTCATCACAGAGCTGAATTGACTAGGGAAGAAGTGCTATTATGAGAAAACTGAGGAAAATTGACTATTTGTTATAAGAGCAAATGAAACAAAAAAGTCCTATATTTTTAGATTGAATTCTGAGATTAAAAAATATCCTTATGGAATCTTCCCCCCTCCAAAAAAAAAAAAAAAAAAAAAAAAAAAACAAAACCCAAACCCTTTTAATTACCCAAAGAATGGATCAAATACTCAAGATCTGAGAGTAGAAGGAGATTCTAAAGGGGATCAAAAAGGGGAGGAGAAAGCCATTATTTTTTGTTCCTCCTATACTTTTACCTCTAGGTAAGCTATTTAAATCTATAATACAATTCTCTGGAAGCTTCCCTTCCCCCTTTCCTGTGAGGTAACTAGAAGACAGTGTTATTCTTACTTACTTGTGAAGAAAATGAGATCCTGACTTCCTTTAAATATCTTGATCAAGGTTAAAGTACTCCAGTGGTGAACAAATGAGCTTAAAATAGAAGTCCTGTTTGAAAGTCTTGCTGATGAGGAGGAAGACCATGGTCAACTACTGGCAGTGTGGTAGGGTGGATAGAGAGCTACTCTTAAAGGCAGTAAAACCAGTTTTAAGTCCTGTTTCTGATTGTGACACTCATCTATGTTAAATCCTGTAGATTTTTAGTGTCCCCCAGACAACTGTCTGAGACTATAAATTGCAGGGCATTTGTTGATCGGCCTTGATTGTAGATTATTTTTTCCACCTGAAAATTCTCTACAGTCTTCAGGGATCATGGCCTGTGTTGGTGACATTTTTATAGTATATTAACATTTCTAAGTGCTTTTTTACATAAGTTTCCCACTTTTGAACTTCAGAGTCATCTGTGATAATACAATATCATTATTTCCATTTTACAAATGAGGAAGCTCAGGCTCATAGACATTAAGACTTCCTAGGGGTCATACAGGAAATGCAGGAGTTAGCATTGGAACTCAAGTTTTTCCTGAAGCAGGGAAAATATTGCTGATAGCAATCATAAAGATAATAACTATCATTGCATACCAATCTTTGCATTGATCCTTTATCTGTTTCTTAACAGTGTCATGGAAAGGCTGATTGTCCCCCAGCCCCAAGCTGTGGATTCTCTTCGCCGTTTCCAGGTGTTGTTGTTGGATAGAAGGAGCAGACTTCATGGCCAAATCCGGAGCCTCCGGGACATCATCCGAAAGATCGAAAAGCTTCGCAAACGGTCGCTGCTGGCGTACATCACCGGCAGTTCCCTGAGTGCAGCTGGAGCCATCACGGCCATTGTGGGGCTGTCCTTGAGTCCCATCACTCTAGGGACCTCTCTTCTGGCCTCTGCAGTGGGCCTGGGTGTGGCCACTGCCGGAGGGGCAGTTACCCTCAGTTCTGACCTGTCTCTGGTGTTTCGCAACTCCAGAGACCTGAGAAGGGTGCAAGATATTGCGGCAATTTGCCAGGATCAGATGAGGGAAATTTTAGGATGCTTGGATTTCTTTTGCCGGGGACAGGGTTGTCTGGATTTCCAACTTCTCCAGTCTGGGAAGAAGGCTTCCATTGCTCTGTATAATTCGGTCTATTTTATCGTGTTCTTCGGCTCACGTGGCTTCCTCATCCCCAGGCATGCAGAGGGGGCCACAAAGGTTAGCCAGGCCATACTGAAGGCCAAGATTCAGAAACTGGCTGAGAGCCTGGAGTCCTGCACCGCTGCCCTGGATGAACTCAGTCAGCAGCTGGAATCGAGAGTACAACTCTATGCAAAAACCAAACATGAAAACCCCGCTTTGGACTCAAAGGAATCTCTGGACAAATATGGAGGGATGTTTTTTTGAGAGCAAAGACCTTGGAGCTGAATTGAGATGATGGGTAGTTGTACACAAAGAATGGAAAGAAAAAACCAAACGTGACTCTTGTTGTAAAAGGGATGTATACTTTGGGTATGAGGTGGATTTCTGAGATTCTGGTTAACACTGAGGTTTTCTGAATATATGACTTGAAATGGGTGGGTCCTCATAGCCGTTATTTTCTTACCATTGTGATATCCTGTGAGGAAAAGGACTGGGATTTAGTGCTGGAGACTTTTTCCATGTTTAGTAGTAGCACATGTGAATGGGCGATGTTAATGTATTGTGTGCTAGCAAAATGTTTTCCTGTCACCATCAAAAGTTTCCTAGTCACCAATGCCAGCCAAAAGCTAGTTAGTTCTTCCTTGAGAACCCAATGGTTGCAAAATTACCTGGACTTTCAAGATGGTTCCAGTTCTGCCTTGAGGGTACTGGTCCATACCAAAGAGGGTCTGAGAGACTTCTTCAGTCAGGTTAGTTTTTAGGACTTCACTTCAAGTTCAAAGTAATTGAAAGGCCCCTAAGATGACTTAATGAGCAGGGCAGATCTAATACCTCCCCCTTTTTGATTCCAAAAAACCCCAAAGGATCTAAAACAAAAGCCCAGTTACAAAGGCCAAAGACGACTTCTATCTGCTTGCTCTTTATGACCATACTCCCCACAACCCAAATAAATAGAAGTCTCTGTTTCAGAGTTCAAGGAAGGTATCTGAAACTAACCTGACTCTTTCCCCTGTCCCCCAGCTTTCTCTGTTTAAGAGTTCATTTTGGGTTTAGAGAAGACCCCTTAGAGTGACTGTAGACTTAATTTACCCATCCTGACCTAATGATTTCAAGGATTCCCCAAAGTTATCACTCCAATATTTAGTGTGCAGTCCAAGGAAAGGTTCCCCTTTTTGGGTCACCTGTCTATGCCAGATGGCAAGCTCAAAGGCAGTCAGCATCCTTTGGGTTAATGGAAAAGATGAGTTAACTGGAAAAGTGGCAGGTCATTATAAGGGGAAGGCATAATTGATCTAAAAATCCCTACATATCCTCAAAGGATATGACACATTCTATCCTTTAGAGGGCAGCATTGTCTATATGTTGTAAAAACTGGTACACCAAAGAATGTAATTTTATTGAGAAATTAGCTTTTCTACCTTTTATTTTAACACCACATAAGGTATTTTATTTATTTATTTAAATCTCATAATTTTATTGCTTTTTATTATATAACAGAGTTTTATAGAAGTGACATATTTTAATAATCACCGGAATAGTCAATTTGGGAAAACTTGGCTGCTATCACTAGCTTCATTTCCGAGGAGTAAAGTATAGCCAAATGGTTTCTGTAAAGTGGATAGGAGATAGGTAAATGGTTGCTGGAGATGGCATTAATCCCTTTAAGGAGTCCCTTTTTGATCTATGAAGAGAATTTATTTTTCAATGTTTTTGTTAAGTAGGTAAGATAGAGGGACCAAATAAATGGATGTTTAAAAAAAAAACAGCCTTTAGGAAGAAAAAGTAAGGTAATATATTTTTGATTATGTAAGTGATTAAAATAATGTTTACCTTTAAAGTACACATGAGAACATATAAGACTTGACCTGGAAAGAGAATGTGTTAAATGTAGAAAAGAATAACATAAGAGGAGCCGTGGTATAAATAAGCATCTGCATTCAGAAAGCCTAGTGTCCTATGAAGTTGTGTCTTATAGTTGATGGACATTGTGGTTGGTGAGGTTTTAGTGATATGTCTTGGTTTCCTTTGTTATAGGTACAGGAGATCCTGGTATTTCTTTCTTTCTTTCCTATTTTTTCTCTCTTCCTTCCTTTCTTCCTTCTTTTCTTTCTTTTGTGTTAGTTATCCTTTAGAAAACTTTTAAAGTTTCTTGAATCACCCTCCCAATAATTGCAAACAAATACCAAAAATAGGTTGCAAAATATTGGGTCCTACAAAAAATTCACCTACCAATGATGGCAGTGAGCCTGAGGAAGTGAAATTTCAAAGCTATGGGGCATACTTCCAATTTTTCTGAAAACTTTGACTCATATTTTATTGTCTTTTTTCTCTTGCATCCTGGGCCAGTTGAAGAGCCTGTGTTTCCTTAACTTATTTAAATAGCTGCTGGCAAAAATTTGGTCCTAACATCATTTTTTATCAGTGCTTAATGCTAAATTAGATTCTCTCAGTAATTAATCACTCTATTGAGCATCTTTGGAAGCAATATCAATCTTTCTATCTACTAAATACTTTAACTGAATCAAAAATGTAACTTTGAGTTACATCTTGCATGGATCAATTTATAAAGGAGCAATGTCTAATTTGCAATAATAATATGTACAAAGTAAGGAATCAGTAAATATTATTGAATGAAGAAGTAGCTTCATAGCTTAAGCAATAAGTACATCTAGCTTATAAACCAATGGAGACTTTGTAGAAAAAGATCACCAGCTTTCCCTATGTAATTGTTATTTTGAAATTTAGAAGCTCTTTGGGGCTTTAGGTAATTTATCCTTAGTCAAATGTAGCTATATATTAATTAGTAAGAGAAAATAATTTTTTTTTGTGGAAAACATACAGAATATTGTTTTGGTAAATCTTCATTCTATCAGAAATAAAATATAATATGAAATGTTGTGGGGAAGGATAAAGGAAATCCTTAGATAAAGGTGCACATCAGAAAAAAACTATCAAAAATAAACTTGCTAAAAACAAACATGCTGAATGTCTAAGTGCTTCTCTAGTTGCTTTTCCTACTATTCTATACTGAAAACATTTGAATCTGTTGTTTTCCTAGTGCTGAGAACTAAGTTTTGACTCTGCATTGTTGTGTTTCAACAAAACTATATATTGTTCTATTTTTCCAAAAATGCAAACTATACTGTATGTGAATCAAATTACCTGACTGGAGGTACATTAGAACAGGGATAGTGCATATAATTAATGTCCACTTATATGGGAATCAGACTGTAGGAGATTCATTCCTTTAGAACATTGTGAAGAACTGGGTTATAGAAAATCTGAAGGAATCAAATTGAAATCTAAAAGTTCATTAAAACTAAAAATTAGGGGATATTGTTGTTAGGCTTCATTCTAATGAATTTATTATGTTTTAAGTAAACATTTGTCATTTCAACCCACAGTACATAGAAAGAAGCAAATGTAAAAGTGATAACAGCTAAAGGCAAGAAGAGAGAGGTTTCACTTTTCATTGCCAGCAATGATAGTGAGAACTGACAACTTTAAAGGATCAGACAGAAATAAAAATTAAGAGCACTTCAATTGGATCCACTTAGTAAAAAAAATAAACAGCTCTATTCTTCAAAAGCTTCTGAGGTTAATAATTGGTGTTTGTAATGATGACCTTACATTATCAACAAAAGATTAAATTATGTAAAGTATATTCTCATAAGGCAGAGAAAAGTATATATTTCCAAAAGATTTTCATTATGAATGTTTAAAAGAAAAATAATTATTATGTTTAAATAGAAAAATGTCATAAAATGAGTTGATACCCATCATTTGGGGAATGGCTGAATAAATTATGAAATTTATGGCTGAAAAAATCATGAAAGTAATGAAATATTATTCTATAAAAAAAGATGAACAAGCTGATTTTAGAAAGGCCCAGAAAGATTTATATAAAGGATATTGAAATAAGCTGAACCAGGAAAACACTGTACATAGCAACAGCAAGATTGTGCAATGATCAACTATGATAAACTTGGTTCTTCCCAGTGATTCAGGGATCCCAGGCTAGCTCAATAAACTTTGGATGGGAAATGCCATTTGCATCCAAAGAGAGAACTATAGAAATTAAATGTAAATCGACATGCTGGATTCACTCCCCGCGCCTTTTCTTCTGTTTTTTCCCCTCTCATGGTTTTCCCCTTTTGTTCTGACTTTTTTCTCCCAGCATGATTCATGAGGAAATATGTAAAAAAAAAAATAATGCATATGTATAACAAAAAAAAAAAAAGCAAATGTCAGCTAATTGCGAAACTCAGTTGTATTAAGCATTACCCCGATAGGGCCATGTTATTTAGAGAAATTTCAGAAATCATCTAGTCTAAGCGTTTTATTCTATGGATGAAGAAATGTGGTCCAGGGAGGTTGGGGGACTTGTATAAAGATATTCAAAAAGTAAGAGTGAAAGACATGATTTGAATACAAGTACTCTGAGTCAGCTGGTGCAACTAAAGTGGATCTCTGTGAGTTTAAATCTGACCTCAATTGCTTCCTAGTTTGTATGACCCTGAGCAGTCACTTAACCCTGTTTGCCTCAGTTTCCTCATCTGTCAAATAAGCCGGAGAAGGACATGGCAAATCACTCCAGTATGTTTGCCAAGAAAACCCCAAATGGAGCCACAAAGAGTCGGACATGGCTAAAAAATTACTAAACCTCACTGAGTCCAGAGACTATGTTGTCTTTTCATTCTTTTTAAAGCATTCCTCCTGTAAATCAGGTATTGCTGCATTCATACCAAAATATTCAAACACTAATTGATTAACAGCCTTAATTCAATAAATAATAAAGCATTGGACTTTTATCATTCTAAATATATGAATCTGCTCTGCTTCCATATTTATAGAGATATGTATGATTTTAATTGTATCATCACGGGCAAGTCACGAGCTCCCTGATACTCAGTTTCTTTTTCTCTAAAATGGGGAAGTTGGATCAGATTATCTCTCTAGTGTTTCCTGATATAAAAAAATCTATGATACTCTGAGAGTCTGAGATGTATTCTGTAAAACTTCAGTTAAACACAATTTTGAGGACTGTTCAACAGAATCATTTAGAAAACCAAAAGAGGAAACCCAGTAACTTAATTGAAAATGAAATTTATGCCTACAGAGATACTGATGCCCAGTAGGTACAAAAAGTACTTGATAAATTGCATGTGCTGATTTGAATGATGACATCTTGCCCTGCTCCTGCCAATTAATTTATTATGTATTTGGGAGGAAAGGAAAAGAATGGGGATATAGAAAGAATAATAGGATCTGGCATTTGGAACACCCAGATATGTCAAATATACAATCAAGGCTAAAGGATATAATGTAAGAGAAAGTTTTTGGAAAAGTACATGGCACTAAAGAAATGATGGACATTTTATTTTCTTCTTTTTGGAATTAGTCAGTGGGATACTCATTAGAAATAAATTTTCAGCTAACTAATTCTCTTAAGTGTCTATTGAGTTTTGAGAAAGGTTTTTTTTTAATTCATAAACTCACAGAATATTGGATCTTAACTCTATAAATTTAGAAAGTCATCAAATTGGAGCAGCCTCATCTGATAGATGAGGAAACTGTAAACTAAAGGTCAAATTACTTGTATAAACTCATACAGCTGAGTTAGGATTGAAACCTGGCATTCTGATTTCAAAGTTAATACTCTTTCCTAAATGACCTTAAGCAACCTTTATTTTTAAAGATGTGAGAGGCAGCTTGTTATAGGAAATAAGGGAGCTGGCTTCAAGACCTGGAAGATTTATGTCGAAGTCTTCTTACACATAACTTCTGACATAGACTACATGATCCTAGGAAAGTCAATTAACTATTCAATATTTTAGAAAACTTTAAAAGGCTAGGTTTCAGAGAACATATGGACCTCTATTGGTAGAGGAAATTTCCTTACCAAAAGTTCTCTATTTCAATGAAACCACAGGTAAAAACTATATCCTATTTTTTTCTTCCTTTTTCTTTCTTTTTTTTAAATTAAAGCTTTTTATTGACAAATAATATGCATGGGTAATTTTTCAATATTGACCCTTGCAAAATCTTATGTTCCGAATTTTCCCCTCCTTCCCCCAATCCCTCCCCCAGATGGTAGGTAATGTAATACATGTTCAATATGTTAAAAATATATGTTAAATCCAATATATGTATACATATTTATACAATTATCTTGCTGCACAAAAAAAAATCGGTATAATCTTATTTCGTAAGATATTTTATATCAACTTTTAAGAGGTCTATCTATGGCAGAATTCCATTGGTCCTTTTTCATTTATTAATTCACCTTGAATCTTGGCTGTAGCAAAGCTCTTCCTGAGGATTTGTCCTCAAGCTTTGGACTGAGTTAGTGTCAGAGCCTGCCAAGCTCTGCTCATCTCTCAGCAGTTAGCTATCTTCTTTGTGCCTCAACTACAAGTGATCTATTCACTCTGCGTGGGCTGTTTGAGCTAAATACAGGGAAAGTCTTAGTTTATTTTTTGGACCTCTGCTCTCAGGGCCCCAGTTTTCCTTATCTATGCAAAGCAGAAGAGTAGAGGAATAGCCAGGGAGTACAAAAGCTCCTGTATTTGCTTTCCTTGAGCAGAAAGAGGTATTTCCAGGTTCCTTGAAGAAAGATATGAAGCAACTTTTCCCCCACCAGGCCCTGTCTCTCTCTTAGACCAAACTGGTTATTTCGAATATAAGGGGAAAAACTATACCTTATAGCTGTTGGTAGATTATCTCCCTTAACAACTTTTAATTCAATTCAACTCAACAAACACTTGATTGTACATATACTGATAAAGCAGAGATATAAAGATGAAAAACTACACAATCTCTGCCCTCATTGAGTTTATAATCCAATTGGAAGATACTTGTGAATAAGATAAAATTTATTAAAGATGCAAGTAAATTTAACCTGTATAAGACTGCTTGCCATCTGGGGGAGGGGGTGGAGGGAGGGAGGGGAAAAATAGGAACAGAAGTGAGTGCAAGGGATAATGTAAAAATTTACCCTGGCATGGGTTCTGTCAATAAAAAGTTATATATATATATATATATATATATATATATATATATAAAGAAATATAGATTAAAAAATAAAAAAGATGCAAGTAAAACAGAATCTAAGGATAAAGGAAGGATTTAAGCAAAGATCTGTAAGAAATTTAAGAAACAAGAAATCACTTTCATAAATTGGAGAGAGAGGGGAGCTTTATGGAAGAGGTGACAGACACTTAGCTAGGTACTGCAAGAAAGACTTTTGACAAGGAGAGATGTAGAAGAAATGTATTCCAGGAATGAAGAACAGTCTGAATTCATGCATAGGAAGGCTTGAGTTAAATTCAAAGGAAGACAAGAGCTATGGCCTTTAATACAAACTGCCTCAAGAAAGTATCTTTTATATAGAATAGAACAGTACTTCAATGGATCAGCGTTATGGGCCCTTTTCCAACTTTCATGCTAAGGTCTTATGGATCATTGAATCTCTGAATTGAGACTTCAGAGGCTTTCTATTCCCAAATGAGGATCCCATGTACAACATACCAAAGAAATGATTATCTAGCCTGGGCTTGAAGACTTCCAGGGAAGGAAAACTATCTCCTAAAGCAGCATATTTGGATAACTATCTGCTAAACCAGGGATAAGAAACCTTCTTTTCTGCCAAGGGCCATTTGTATATTTAAAACATAATTTGCAGGTCATACAAAATTATTGACTTATAGAACTTAAGCGCATCATCACCTGCACTTGCCTTGGCAGGGTCAGACCAAATGATTTTGCAGATCTTATATACCATTCTACATCCCTGTGCTAAACAGTTCTTCCTTTATTTCAAACCTAAATTTACATTTTTGCTTTTTCCATCTCCCTCTGGAGTGGAATAGAAGCCTAAATGATAATCCCTGAAATAAAATACATAAAAAATAGGGAGGCAGGTAGTGGCTCAGTGAATAGAATGCTGGGCCTGGAGTCGGAAAGAACTGAGTTCAAATCTAGTCCCAGACACTTACTAGCTGTGTGATTTGGGGCATGTCATTTGACCTCTGTTTCCCCTAATTCATTGGAAAAGGAAATGATGATCCACTCCATTATCTTTTCCAGGAACAGTGTTAGCATGTTATAGTCCATGGTATTATGAAAAGTTGGATGCAACTAAATAACATAGCAACAACAACAGTAACAGGGAGTATAATATTGCGCTTCCTCTAGGTCTTCTCATCTCTCAGCTAATTCTTCCCATCTCCTTTAAATGATTCTCAGACAGCATGACCTTGTGGAAGAACATGAGGAAGAAAGCATTTATTATGTACCTATTATGTCCCATGCATTATACTAAGTGTTTTATAAGTACCTCATTTAATCCTTAGAACCATCCTGGGAGATGGATGTTATTGTTATCTACAGATGAGGAAACTCAGGCAGACTGACTTTCTTAAGTGTCTTAAGTTTGGATTTAATGTCAAATATTTCTGATTACAGACCCAGCTCTCTGTTCACTGCTCTACCTTGCTACCTTGAGACCCTTTACCATCCTGATTGTTCTCTAAATGTTAAATTCTCAAAATCCTTCCTAAAATATGGCATCTGAAACTAAACATCTCTTTTTAGATGTGATCTGGCAAGGATAGAGGCTTAGTTTTAGACATTCTGACTCTCCTACTACAGTTCAAGACTATGTTTAATTACCTGACTTTCATGTTACATTGTTGAGTTTTTCAACCACTTAAATCCCCTAGATGGGTATGTGCCAGAAAAGGTTCAAAAATTGGCTCTCTGAAGAAAAAAAAATGCATGCATGACATACTTTTAAGTTGAACCAGCATTATTAACATCAAATCCATTACTTTTTAAAGCTTAGACAACCAACAATATAATTAATCAAGACCTGACTTGTGGCATTTGCCAAAGCACACCTTTGTAGTCCCACATCATCTTTTTTCAGATGAGTTACTATCTAGACACATCACTTTATACTTAGGGTATCTTTTTCATATGGAGTTGATTTTTTAAACTCAGATGTAAATATTTACATTTATCTATGTTAAATTTCATTTTAATATATTTGTTCCATTGTTCTAGCCTGTCATGATTTTTCTGGGGGTGGGGGGTGGGGAATCCTGATGATGTCAATTGATAGGTCAATGAACCCTACTGGTTGTATATTTTATGCATATTTTATTATTAAGCCACCTATACCTTTATCTAAATTATTTACAAAAATGTCCAACAGCTCATATATCCCTTAAGAACTCTATTAGGAACTCACTTCTATTTTCTACACATCTTTTGATATGTAGGTTGCTTGGTGAGTTTCTTATGATTCTTTGATCTTTTAGACAACCTTCCCCTTTCTTCTTCCCCTTCCTTCTTCTCCCTTCCTGAAGAGAATTGTTTCTCTTCATGTTTTCAGAATTTCATTCTCCACCTTATTTCCTTTATCTGCTTTTTAAAAAAATGTGTTTATCTGGGAACTTTTGTAATTACTTTTAAAATAGGCTTTACTATGCCTTTTTAAAAACATCACAGTTATTTTAAATCACTTTATCCAGATTGAACTCTTTCTTTATCTTAAATTCTATATCTTAATATACAATGCTAACTCTATCCCTTATTAAAAAATTCTTCTGTTACTTTTGAATAATATATATCCTTCCACAGCCATGAATTCCACACGTGAATCTCAACCTACCAAGATTCAGTTATACTTTTAGGGGCAAATTTCCCTCTTTTCATTCATTTTGTGAAAAAAATGTCATAATTCCACATATTTTTGAACCTAAGCTGGAAAACTTCCCATGATCACCTAAACTTCAACAAGGTTTCATAGAAAGCTAATAACTTTGGGGGCAAAGAAGTGAAGCAGAATCTTTAGCAGAGAAGTGTTCTAAAGTAGGTTGTAGGATTTATTTTTCCTCTTTCAACTGTGGGATCTGTCTTTTCCTTCCACAGCACCCAAATATTAGTCCCAAGTTATCCATAACTAAGATTTGGCTTTAATGCTTGTTATGGGCTATTTTTGCTTAAGCTTACCTGGTTGAATTCTTGGGAGTTATTTGCCAATATGGAGGCAGTATGGACAGACTGATAATTGGTGGAGAGTTTGTGTGAAAGTATAGAATATATATAGAAAATATGGAAGAAGCTCCAAAGCACAGGCACACATGAAGGTTAGTGTTTGGCTTTAACAGACACTTGTTTGGGTAAACTGCAGGTTGATATGAAGGACCTGAATTGAGAAGTCAAAGGAAGACAAGGTTGTGTCTGTGAAGGGATGAAATGGTCTGAACTCCTCATTAAGGCAGATAAACTGAGTAGGTGACAGAAGCTTTAGCCAGAAGCATGTTTAATAAATTGAGTGAGGATAAGGACCAGAAGCAATGGAATCTCAGCCAAGCAAGTTGCATTTCTCTCCATAGTGATATTTTTTAATTCAGAGTTTATGAAGCTTTTTCCAATCGCAACCTAAGAAATTTTTATGCAACCCCAAACATACAGTTATAAAATAAGTACACAAATCAAACATTTACTGATAATAAATTATAAAGAAATTTATTCTAAAACAATTCTTTGGTGTATACATATATAATTTTACTATTTATTAAAAATGAAAGCAAACTTGCATATTGACATGGATGTGCTTATTTATTTTTACATGGAAAATAAAATCTTGGCAGAATATTTGATATATTTTATTGTTGTCAAATTTTTTGAATCCCCACATTCAGTTATACAATTCTATATGGAGTTGCAATCTCTAATTTAAGAAGCTTTGTTTTAAGTTGTTACAAGGTCTTCCAAGGAACCCTGCCTATACAAAGGATCTGCCCTGACAACCCAATAGAAGGGGGTTTGGTTCTTAATCAAGCATTCTCCAAATTTCTCATTCTTGGAGTTCTCTGAGTTAGACCTGAGAAGTAATGCTACATATTTGGAGCAGATGGAGATTTCAGTGGGGTTCAAATGTACTGTTCAAGTGAAGCTTGAGATCCTATTCTCTCAGTCCTTAGGAAGGAGGTTGATTCAAGAGTGCTAGAGTCAACTCATCTTGGCTTGCTAAAACCAATTATTAAATTTTCAATATGATCATATTTACACTTAGGAAATTGTCAAATGATACAAATCAGGGTTTGATTTATTATTTTGTTGGCTGACTTAAGAAAGGGTTGGTGAAAATGTTAACACAAAGAGAGACAGAGTCTCTGTATAGAGACATACACATACAGAGATAGAGGAAGAGGGAGAAAGACAGAGGGAGGGAGAGTCAGAGAGACAGACAGACAGAGACAGACAAAAAGAGATAGGAAGACAAAGAGAAAGACAGAGACAGAGAGAAAAAGAGAGAGAAAGAAGGGAAGGGGAGAGAATGTTTATCATTTATATGAAGTTGGATATCTGAGCCCTATGAGCATCAACTAGACATTTTAGGGTAAGAGTTCCAGAGCTAATCCCATTTTTTAGTTTAGGGATTTGAAAATATGGCCCCCAAGTCCTTTTTTTTTCTTATTCCAACTCCTAAACTGAAAATTCCTAGTAAAAGAGAACAAATAGTTCTTTGAAATGTTGATGGTAAATGCAAGTGAGACATTTAGACTAAATTCACTAAAGGCAGGAAATGTAAAACACAGTGCTCCAGTTCTAGCCTTGTTGGTGCCATGCTATATATATTCCTTTCATGGAAAACCTCAATCTCTGGTTTCAGGACCAGCCCACTAGCTGAATCTGCAGTGAAGGGATAAGCAATTTTGACTCATTTCCTGACTTCCAAGTTATGACATACTTCCTTCATTTGTGCGTACATTTAAATGTGAATACTATTTAAAAAGAAACATATTATTAGAACTGGAGAATTCTGTGAGTTTTTTAGTATGCAGTTATTGCTTTCATGACAAAATAATAAATGAAATAAAACTAAATTTCCAAGCCAATGACTTAAGAGCATAGGTGCCTATGGATTTTAGGTCTGAATGTTTTAAACAGAAATAAACCATCCTCAATTCAGCAACTTAATTTAATTTTTTAAAAATAGTGTCTTCTGTGTTGCAAGTCAGTAGAGTAGGAATTGAGGATATGAAAACAATAAGTCAGGTCAATACAAGAAGCATTTATTAGGCATCTACTATTCAAGGCATTGTGCTAAGAGCTAGGGATACAAAGAAGAACAAAAATATCATTGCCTTCAAGGAGCTTTTACTGATCTGGATGGATACAACATGTAAAAAAGATAAAAACAAATGATTTGAAGAGGGAGAGAATCAAGGAATTCTTCCCAGGAGAGGGGACAGATTAGTATTTGGTGCTATTCAAGTAAAACAGTCAAAATGGTTTGCAATAAAAAAAAGTACAAAACACGCTTTTTGTCTCTATACTTCCTAAAAGAAAGATAGCAATATGTATTTTTATTGTGGTCATGGACCAAGAACAGTCTTCGGCTCTCAGTGGCTATTGTGAAACTGGAAAGTATAAATATCCAGGAAGAAAAGAAACTTCAGTCGTGAAGATGAGGTGACATGGTGATTAGGCAAAAGAGGAAAAGCTTGAGGATTCAGACAGTTCGGAGGTAGGAGAGAGGAAGAGAAGTGCTTTGGTGCCATAGGGTGATGAGGATGCCAGAGGTCACAGTCTCCATATGGTAGATGCAGAGGAAGAGGGAGAATATTCCAATGCTGGTAGAGCCATAAGACTACCTTATGGAATTGATTTTAGGCCAGAGAATCTACACAGTTGTTCTGCGAGGAAAATGGAGTTTCCAGGAATGATGCTTTCTCTTCGACCTGTGATCCATTGCCCTGAGTTGTGGTCTCCTCTGAACTGGATCTAATTCAAATAATGACCATAGAACAATCACTCTATCTTTGGCTTGTTATGCCATGACTTAAAAGTTTAATCTGGAGAATATCCGAATATTGCTTTTCTAAGTCATTCTCACACATGGGTAACAGGGTTCCTAACTTCCATACAAGAATTCAAGATAACACATGTTTATTGGATATAAGATAATCTTTATTTTACCTGACATAAAATTAAAAAAAATCTTAAATACTTTCAAAAGTCTACAAAAAGGAAGAAAATACATAAAGTGATTTACAATAGTCCATGTCCAATCAAGAAAAATTTTCATTTCTAATGGATTTTATTTTTCTATAAGATCTTTCCACAGATCTTCCATACTCAGGACTACACCATAGTTTTAACACATTTTTGACCTGTTAGATAGGTAATCCCCTTCCTATTGGATCTGAACTGACTAAATGAATAATGGGGAGTAAAAGCAAAGCCTTTTTCTTTCCCTCACTGGTTTTAGTCCCATATTGGTGCATCAATAATATGTTTTACAGAGGTTATTCTCTTTTTCTTGGAATTCTGCCATTCAGGAAATTCCCCTTCTATAGATAAAAGATAGGATGATCAAATTCTCGAACTTGGAATTATTATTGAGTTCTTTCCTAAGACTGTGCAACCCATTAAATCTCCCTTTTCTGGTTAGAAAACTATATTCTAGGATTGTATTGTCCAGGAAAGATGCATTGTCCATGAGCTCTCTCACACCACACAGGTAAACACATGTATCTTTTTGTATTTCTCCAGGACAGTCCATCATTCTCTGACTGCTGCCATCTCTTAGGCTAGAAAAGTCGACTTTCAGGGTGATTTCTCTTAGAGATCATTTATTCCCTGACCTGTACTCAAAGGAGGAAAGAAGATGCTGTTCTCTTTGGCTAGGTATGTTTGGACAACTCCATCCAGCTCTCATGTGATTCTAATTGAAGGCAGCCAGTAACAGTTCCTGAGGACCAACAGGGAGGAGAATAAATCTTCTCCCCAACCACTTTCCAACCTGATATGTCTACTCCAGAAGATGCAATGGAAAAGGCAAAGCACAGCCCAAAGTTGTCAAGTAGATGTGTTTGCTTATTTTGTGAGCTAGTACAAAGGGTGGCTCACTTTTTTTTTAGCATAGGCATTTTTTTTATTAAAGCTTTTTATTTTCAAAACAAATGCATGGACAATTTTTCAACATTAACCCTTGCAAAATCTTGGGTTCCAAATTTTCCCCTCCTTCCCCCCACTTCCTCCCCTAGATGGCAAGCAATCCAATATATGTTAAACATAGTAAAATATATATGTTAAATCCAATAAATGCATACATATTTGTACAATTATCTTGCTGCAAAAGAAAAATCATTTAACAAAGGAAAAGAAAATAAAATGCAAGCAAACAACAACAAAAAGAATGAAAATGCTATCTTGTTATCCACACTCAGTTCCCACAGTCCTCTCTCTGGGTGTGGATGGATCTCTTCATCACAAGATTATTGGAACTGGCCTCAATCATCTCATGGCTGAAAAGAGCCATGTCCAGCCGAATTGATCTTCATATAATCTTCTTGTTGTCGTGTACAACAATCTCCTGCTTCTACTCATTTCACTTATTATCAGTGTATGAAAGTCTCTCCAGGTCTTTCTTGCTGATTGTTTCTTAAAGAACAATAATATTCCATCACATTCATATCCCAAAACTTACTCAGTCATACTCCAACTGAGGGCATCCACTCGGTTTCCAGTTTCTTGCCACAACAAAAAAGGCTGGAGTGGCTCATTTTTTGAAAGAGAAATTCTAGTGACTCAAATGCAAAGTACTAAGAGATATCTCCACACTAACCAATTCATCCTGGGATAGCTTCAGTATCTGAGACTTAATCAGGAATTATCTTTCTCTTCTTAAGTTGCCCATGGATGTATCAACATCTTCTGTCTGTAAAGAGAGTCATAAAAGCTTCGAATTCACTTTCTAGGAGCCATTTGGTAAATACTTATGGGCTGATTAACTGAGGGGAAAATCAATCAACCCTTTACACTAAAGGTTGCACTGTGATTTTGCAGGGCTTGTGCTGAGTCTCAGAGAGAAGGAAGGAGGCTCACCGACTGGACTTTTTATTATTTTTTTAAGAGCTCAAAACCGATTCCTTTTTTTTATTCATGACCGTTTCTTTTCTACTTTTCTTTACTTTTCTACTAGTGCTTGTGGATTTGTGGGAGAGTTGAAATCTCTTTGAGGGAAAACACTTGCAAGAGTTTGAACCTTAGTCTCCATTGCCTCAAAGCTGGGTATGTTGTATTTTATTCTGCTTCCTGGAGAATTTAAGACTCTTAAGAGCTTGAGAAAGTCTTATATCCTATCATTAACTCAACCTTCCACTAATTGTGTTCCTCAATTTTAGGGGTTTAATAATTAAGGGGTTTTAGGAGCTACACCTTTATTTTAACTCCTTATTAGTCAAATTAGCTTTTGTGTGTGTGTGTGTGTGTGTGGGGGGGGACAATTGGGCTTAAATGACTTGCCCAGGGTCACACTTGTAGCAAGTGTCTGGGATTATATTTGAACTCAGGTCCTTTTGATTCCAGGACCAGTACTCTATATACTGTACCACCTAGCTTCTCTTAGATTGTCTTTTAGAAAGCAATATTTCCTTCAAATATATAGCAAGAGCAAACAGTTTTCCAAAACACCTTAGAGGCATTATCCCCCCCATACCACTTCAGTCTTGGGGAAGAGAGGGAAATTAGGTTCACAGTTTAGCTCAGTCCCTACATGGCATTAGTCTCAATAAATCAAAAGTCCCAATCCCCCTGAACTAGAAGCTCCAAAGTCCTCACAATTTAAGCTCCCAGGTCAGGGAGTCTATTTCCTACACTTAGAACTCAAAAGTATGAACAAAAGACCAAAATTCCAAGTCTGTTTCTTGGGGTCATAGGGCTTAAGGAGGAAAGAGTCCTCAGGCCCTTCACCTTAACTGAATAATGTTCATGAAGAACCTGCTATGAGTATCCTGTACTTCTAGACTCCTTGGAAAAAGAGTGACTCTTTTTTAATCAGACAGATTTAAAGATGCTGCCAGTTTGGCTACATAACCAATGGGAAGAGGCTGCTTTTGATCACATGGTAGGTCAATTATAGGATGCTCAGACATGCACCAGATTCCCTTCCTCAAGAAGCAGGTCTCTGGCAGCTGTCATGAAAGTGCTTCTATTTTAGAAGGTCTGCATGAACATCATTCAGTTAAGGTGAAGTACCTGGGGACTCTTTCCTCCTTAGGCCCTGTGACCCTCTCCAATCCATTCCCTGCATCACATGGATAATGCTAAGAGAGATCTGATCAAGTAAAGCTTCTCTGTTCAAGAAACTCCAGTGGCTCCTTCTTGTCTCTAGAATAAACTACAGCTCCTCTATTTAAGGTTCTTCGAAAGCTGGTTAAAGCCTGTCTTTCCAGGCTTATTGCCAGTTCTTCTTCAGGTACTTCTTGTTCCAATCCAGTTGGCCTATTTTCTATTTCTGATACACATGTCACAGACAATAACATGCTAATTACTCACATTTACATGGTGTTTTGCAGGCTACAGACTGCAAGTGATGTCATCCTTATTTTACAGATGAGAAAACTTAGAGAGTTTAAGACATTGAAGATTACACACTGAAATGGCAGCAATATATTTTTGGACAAAAGGAATTTTAGTTTCCTTTTAGTATTTATATGCTATCAAGTGAATCTATAATTACTTGGTTGGAGAGTCAGGGTATATTGTTTGAACAAGCAACTATTCTCTGCTGAGTAGTTTCATTCAAAACAATAATTTTTGATCTGTAGATTGCTTTTTGAACCAATTAATTAGAGTGAGAGCAAAAGGAGTTGTATGTTATTATAGATATATCTCCCAAGCTCCTTTGGTAAAGGATCTACCCACTGTACCATGAACTTATCTCTCTATCTTTTGGAATTCTGGCATACACCAACAAAAAATCAGGGTTTCTTTTTCTTACTCTCAGTACATGACCATTTCACCGACAGAATCTTAGCTCTGCCACTTAGAACTTGCGTGAGCTTGGGTATGTCACTTAAATTCTCTGTGCCTCATTTTGCTCATCTGTAAAAGAAAGACTTTGGATTTGACTATTTTTAAGAGCTTTCCAGTTCTAAATTTTCATGTTATGATCCTAATTTCAGAATGATATCCCTTACATAAAGAAGCATAGAACAGAAGATGGAGTTGTGGGCTTGGAGGACAGATTAAAATTCTACTTCTGATACTTACTAGCCGTATGACACTGAGAAAATAATTGGAACTACTCTGTGCTTCAATCAGCTCCCTAGAATTGGTCAGTAAGCCACAGATAGTTTGCAATCTGCATTAGTGGATGGAGATTCCTTTCATAGATTTTTCACATTGATGTAATCCTTGTATCATTCTTGCATGGAAGACATTGGTCATCATTGTTTGTAACATACTCTATTATTCTCGCTATAATCTTTCCATTGCCCTTTGGGTCATGTATAACTTTGATTTTTCAAAGATTACCGTGATCATTGTCATGGAGTATACAAAACTTCCTTGCCATCTGTATTACTACAAAGAGAACCCTCAAAGATGAGATCAAAGATCTATTGGCAAATTGAGGGTTTAAATATCCTAACAAGCTATGGCAAGTTGAAGAACTCCTCTTCGCCATCCAGCAATATTTCCGTCTAAAGAATCACAACATCTTCCACAGACAGTGTTTAAAAAAACAAAGACAAAACTGACAAATATATAGTCTCCTTTTTTGTTTCCATGCAGACCATTTATCCTTCTTTTCTCATGTGCCATCATCCCATTTAGTTTCCTTTATTTCATTATATTTTCATAACAAATTACAACTCCTAAGTTTTCATATTATTTTCACTTGATTACAATAGCCCTTGACTTTGTCCTGAAAAGCACAAGTCATTTCCAAATTACTCTCCAAGTTGGTTTACTTTTCTTTATCTAACCACCAGGGGGAAGTGGTGGGCCAGGAGAGGCAGCGGTAGCCGCTCTCAGTTCCTATGGGATGCTCACTCCCGCCAAATGGTACATGCTGTTGGTGCGCCTTCTGCTGGTCCAGCACACTTAGGGGATTCTGCGATTTTCTCGCTCATCTCACAGAAGCAACGGCTATTTCCGTGCCATTTGCTGTCTGTGCCCCTCTATTTCCCTTCCCCTACCGCTCTCCAAAGCAAAAAGGAAGGTCCCTAGGAATAGCTCCCATAATTTGGCAGGGCTTGTGAACATCTAGCTCTGGTTATTTAGTCAAATGTTTCACCTTGGAAAGAACTCCCCTTCTTTCTCTCTTCTGTTTATCTGAGCATAAAATAAAATGCAACAATTGGTTTTTGGTGGCAAAAAGTTTTTTTCTCTTTTTATAACTTTGGAGTGAAAATAATTTCTACCCTTCACATAAGGTTTGCAAAACGCTTTACATATTACTCTATTCGATTCTTAAAACACCTCACACAGATTTTATAAATATAGATATATCCATTTTATAGATGAAGAAACTGAGATTGAGAGAACTTGGAAATCTAAGCAGCCTAGTAAATCATTCTCTTCTCTGTGTTTATAGTCTGTGAGCTTGGCTTAAAGACTGGATACTTGTACAAATGGTCTTACCTGAACTTGTCTCTGAGAATTCATCTTATTTGGGAGAGGTGTGTTACTTTCTAGATACTGACTATATTAATATGCTCATAGGCCATAGAAGCCCAAGGTTGAAAGCCTCCTGTTCTATATTTCTTTAGCCAGAGAAAGAATAATACACTTTAGAGTCATTCCAGTGGGAATATTGTTCCTGGTTTCCTTTTGTTCCATTACTCTAAGAATTTATTTAGATTTTTACTTTGTTCCTCATTGTTTGGGGAAGACATGATATGACAGCAGTTACCAGAAGAATATGTTGGCCCACCATCATTTCTATCATCAGAAGGCATAATATGTTAGTATAATATGTAATAGTCAAGCATAACAAGATTCAACAATTTTTTTTAAATCCTCACATTAGAACATAATGGCCAATAAAAAAGAAAGAAAATCTTTAGTCAGTTTTAGAAATGTACCAGTAGACAACACTTTGTCTTAAAACATTCTTTTCTAGAACAGCAGCCTTTGTAAGATTACTAGTGTAGTTTTATGTTGCATTGAGAGGCACAATGTTCAGAACAAGGGAGGTAATAATCTTGTTGCATTGTCTTTGGTGGGCCATATATGGAGTGTTCAGCCCATGTCTTAGCAACACATTTTTGGAAGCATACTGATAAACTGGATTGTATCTGGAGAAGAGTGAGGGTGGTGGTGACCATGCTACACAAAGATCAGTTGAAAACACTGGGACTATTTAATTTTTATAAGAGAAGATTTGAGAGGGGTGGGGAGACTGGGGAGACTAACTAGTTTCTTTGAGTATTGTCAAGTAGATGAAGAATTTCACTAGTTTAACTTGGCCCTAGAAATAGGAGTAATGAGAAGAAGTTGCAGATCTACAGATTTCTCCTTGATATAAGAAAAAAACTTCCTAATAATTATAGCTACACAAAAATGAAATCATCTATTTTAGGAGGTAGGAATGTTGAATGACTAATTGTTGGGGATTTTGTAGTAGGAATTCCTATTCAGATGTGGATTGGACTAAATGACTTTTGAAATACCTTCCAACTCATATTATACATTTGAGAAAAAGAAATATTTTAATAGTGCATGTGTAAGTTATTTAAGAAAAAATGGAAGTGTTTCTCAATCTGCATATGTTGGCTTAAGGAAAATTGTGTTTGATAATTATAGTTAGAGGTGAAGTCAAGATGGTGAAGTAAAGGCAAGACTCACCCAACTCTCCCCCAGACCCCTTCAAATTCCTTTAAATAATGACTTTAAACAAGTTTTGGAGTTTCAGAACCCACAGAAAGATAGAGTGGAGCATTTTCTAGCCAAAAACAACTTAGAAGGTCAGCAAGAAAAGTCTGTGGCACCAGGATAGGAGTCTAATACATAATCCTGCTCAGGACACACCAGCATAAACCACTTTGCCCTAGCCTCAGTGCCAGCAAAGCAGAAATGGGCTTTGGGGACTCTGAATCAGCCACAGTACTGGCAATTTCTAGACATCTCAGCCCAGAGACATTAAAGATGACATAGAAGTTTAGAAGGAAAGGTTTGTTCCAACTAGGGTCAGAGAGCCTTGGGAAACCAGCAAATCAGAAGTGTGCATGGGTGGAGGTGGCAGCAGCAACCCCAGGGGCTTCAGTTTATAGGAGGCCTCTTTATCAGCATTGAGAAAAGATTCTGTTATTTTAGTATACTAGAAATTATAGCTAGAATGGAGTGGGAACACTCCTCACAATTCTAGGGCAGAAAAGAATGCTTATGCTGAGGTCCCTAGAAGTGTCTCTGAAAACAGCTGCACAAAACCCCTAAATCTTAGAACAATGCATCCTTCACCCTGGAAACAGAACGCTCATTTAACAAAGAATTAAAAGCCAAATAATAGGGTGGGATAATAAGTAAACAACAGAAAAAGATTCTGACCATAGAAAGTTACTATAGTGACAAGGAAGATCAAAACACATTCAGAAGATAACAAAGTCAAAGGTCCTACATCCAAAGACTCAGAGAAAAATAAGAATTGGGCACAGGCCATGGGAGAGCTCAAAAAGGTTTTTGAAAAATAAAGTCCAAGAGATAGAGGAAAAATTAGGAAGAGAATTGAGAATGAATACAAAAAGCTAAAGAATGCCTTAAAAAGCAAATATTGACCAAATGAGAAAAGAGATACAAAAGCTTATTAAGGAAAATAATCCCTTGAAAATTAAAATTGAGCAAATAGAAGCTAATGCTTTTATGAAAAGTCATTAGTTTCCATTTGCTCAATTCCAATTTGAATGAGAAATCAAGAAACAATAAAATAAAACCAAAAGAATGAAAAAAAATATATAGTTGAATGGCTCAAATACATTTCCTTTCAATGTACCATAAATTTCATTGAAGTAAAACAGTCTTTCCCCAAGAAACTTATGTGATTTTCCTTAAGCTGCATTTTGTCAATATCACAATATCCAATTTTCCTTAAGATCTACATCATGCAAATTTCTTTTTGTCCTTTAATCATTTTCATCTGAATTCCCTTTCTTCTCCTTTTCTTTTCTCATCCTGCCCATGTTGTTTCTATTTTCTGTTCCCATTCCTCTTATACTAAAGGAAATTCAGTAGCAAATATACGATAGAATAAATCTTTCTATTTCCATTTTATTTCTTTAATGGTCATTAGAAGGATTGTTGTTTAGACAAATGCTGGATGTATTACTCTGAAAGACAAATACATACATTTTGCTCTCACCTCTTTCTCTGTACTGGGCTGCTGCCATTCAGAGACATCTGGGAGGTGGGAAGAACTTGAAGACTAAAGTGTGCCTCTCCTTCTTCCCTGCTTTCTTCTTTATCTCCTATCACAATCAGGCTGCTCAGAAATGATCTGGACTACTTGAGTATTTAAATGGCTTTGATGAATCAGAATCACCAACATCATTCATTCTGATGGGATGGATGACCACCAAACCTTACCATATTCTTTTATTAATACTGTAAGATCTTCCAAGTTTTATCATCTAGCTGTCTCTACATTTTCTGGACTATTCTCTATCCCTTCCAGACAAGTGGGGATATTTTATCTTAAAAGTACAAGAATCCTTTTGTGTCGAGGCTGAAAACAGTTGATTTAGTCATCTCCAAAGGATCCTTGCACATCCTCAAAAGTTCTAGCACACAGTCATTTGGAATTAGGAAGTGTGACTTTGCTCATTCTCTGTTCAATATCTGATTGTATTCATATGCATATATCCTTATACAGATTGTATTTTTTAAAGGCTAGATTTAGGGATAGACTTTTTTGTGAACTGCTATAGCATAATAGACTTTAACTTCTCATTCACCTCATCAACTGAATTATTATATGGCAGCTTGGTGGTACAGAAGATGGTGCTGAACTTGGATTTAGGAAGATCTGAGTTTAAATTCTGCCTTAATAGCTGTCTGACTCTAGCAAGATAGTAAACTTCTGTTTGCCTATTTCCTTATAGGGCATTGGAGGAATTGATGATTTAATATCTGTAAACCTGAAGGTGCTACATAAATGCTAGCTATTACTATTATTATTCCATGTCAGGGATGTTACAGAAGATTTTTTTTTTGTAAACAAATAACCTTTTTAAATGTGTAAATCTCCAACTCAATACTGTAAAGTAGTATAAATGTTTTTTTTACAAAAATAGTTTTATTCTTAACATTCTTATATAGTTGAACCAGTTCTTTCTATATTTTTGTTATCAGAATTGTATAAAAGAAATCTGGTGCAAAATTTTTTCACGGTTAACTCTTTCTATTTATATTTTGTTTGTAGAAAACCTTCTAAATTTTATATTATCAAAATTATCCATTTTACCTCCTGAAATTCTTTCTATCCTTTATTTGGTCAAGGATTCTTCCCTTAAGCAGGATTGTAAAAGATTTTTTCCTATTCCACTAATTTGTTTATTATTGTATGCTCCTTTGGAACTTATTGTGGTATATGGTGTGAATGATAATCTAAACCTAATTTCTTTTAAATTGCTTTCCAATTTTTCTGGTAGTTTTTTAAGTTTATTTTTTAACATTAAGAAATTCTGAGTTCCAAATTCTCTTTCTACAGTCTCTCCCCCACCTACTGTGAAGGCAGGCAATATTATACTCATTATACATGTGAAATCATGCAAAATATATTCCCATATTAGCCACATCACTAAAAAAAAGCAAGAAAAATAAAATAAGAAAATTATACATCAATTTGCCCTCAGAGTTCATTAGTTTTCTCACTGGAGTTGGATAGCAATTTTCACCATGAGTCTTCCCAAATTATCTTATATCATTGTATTGAACAGAGTAGCTAAATCTTTCATAAGGAATCAACATTATATTGTTGTTACTGTGAACAATGATCCCCTGATTCTGCTTACTTCACTTTGCATCATTTTATATGTCTTTCCAGATTTTTTTTTTTAAAACCACCCTGCTCATTACTTCTTATAGCACAATAAATATACCACAACTTTTTCAGCCATTCCCCTGTTGATGGGCATCCTCCCCATTTCCAATTCTTTGCCACTACAAAAAGCCATTATGAATATTTTTGTACATATGAGTTCTCTTCCTTTTTTCCTTCAATCATTTTGGGATATAGGCCTAGTAGTGTGGTATTGTGGGATTAAAGGGTATGCACATTTTTATTGTCCTATAGCCATAATTCCAAATTGTCCCCCAGGATAGTTGGACCAGTTCATACTTCCACCAATAATTCATTAGTGTGCTTATTTTCCTATCTATCCTTAAAAAACATATCCTTTTCCTTTTCTATCATGTTAGCCCATCTTATAGGTATGAGTTGGTACCTCAGAGTTGTTTTAATTCACATTTCTTTAGTCCATAGTGATTTAGAGCATTTTAAACTGCCACTTCATATCCTCTGGCCATTTATCAATTAGAAAATACCTTGTGTTTATAAATTTGGCTCAGTTTCCTATTTATTTGAATGTTGGGGCTTTTAACAGAAAAAACTTGCTGCAAATGTCCCTTTCTCCCCACTTTGCTGCTTTCTTTCTGATTTTAGTGGCTTTAATTTATTTACTTTCATATAATCAAAATTACCCCTTTTACTTCTCTTGATCTTTGTTATCTAATTTGCTCATAAACTTTCCGCTTAACCATAGATCTGCCTGGTTCATTTTCCCATGCCTCCCTAATTTACTTATGCTGTCACTCTTTACTTCCAAATCAGGCACTTATTTTGATCTTATTTTTGGTATGAGGTGATAGAGCCTTAATAATAAATAATATAATAAACTAATAATAAATAAATAATAAACTAATAATAATAATAAATAAATAAAATAATAATAAAACTAATAATAAATAAAATAAACTGCCTCAATTTCCTATCTGTACAAGAGTCTAATAATTGTTGTTCGGCCCTGTCAGACTCTTGATGGGGTTTTCTCGGTAGACGTTGGAGTGTTTGAAATTTCCTTCTCCAGCTCATTGAACATAGGAGGAAACTGAGGCAAAGAGGGAGAAGTGACTTGCTGGGATCACCCAGTCCAGTCCCGGCGCGCTGTGCACTATGGCGCCATCTAGCGGGCCCGGGGTTGTTACAGAGGATTAAATGAACCTGTTTTACAAACCTTGGCGCTACATAAATGTTGACTATTATAATTATGTCCTAAGAAACGAGTCTGGGTTAGTCCTCGGACAGAGGACTCCTGCTTTCTCTGTTCCTTTTAGAGATCCTTCACTCTAGCCCATTCTCTAGGAGACTTTCAACTCACTTAAAAACAAACAGCTTGGGAGACAAGAAAGACCCACACCACGAAACTTTCCCACGGGAGCGGTGCCCTGAGGGCAAACCAAGGATGATGGGCGGCCCCGGGGAAAAGGGTGGCGAGAAGGAACGAGAAACTACACTTCCCAGGATTCCGTGCGGGCATGGGATGGGAAGTGGGAGGAGGAACGACAGAGACCGAGAAGAACTACATTTCCCAGGATCCCACGCAGCAGTTGTAGCCTCCGAGCGCAAGCTCAACATGGCGGCGACCACTGAGCACGATTCTGCGGCCGGCTCCTCGGAACCGAAGGAGGCTGAAGTTCAGGAAACTAAAACATTTAAAGATCTGGTAAGGGCGGGAGCGGGCCGCTTTTATTTATCCTTTTTTCCTTTTCTTTTTTGTTAACTCCTGGGTCAGACTGAGAGTCTACGCGACCAGGTTGGAAAGATTAGGCAAACAGACCATAATAATAATGACTTATTAAGCGACTGCCGTGTGCCGGTACTACGTATTAAGCGCCTTCTGTGTGCTACGCCATCGGCCTGGGGAGTCAGTTTCTAAACACTTATTAAGCACTTACTGTATACCAGGCCCTGGGGAAGCGCAGGGGATACGAGCCCCTCGTTTCCCTTCTCGGCCCGTCTGGCTTCCTGGGGCTCAAAGCCTGGGGAGATGTGCCTTTCCGAGCTCACTTGCGGCTGGGTGAGACGGGCCTTTCTGAAGGGATCTACCCTTGTAAGGGCTTGCACGCGCGTCTCCCTGTTCCCCCCTCCCCACGGTTTAGTGTCTATGTATTTCTGTATGTCTGCGTGTGCTTTTGTGTAGATGAGATAAGCGGTAGAATTATCCCATGAAATGAATTGCAGGGTTCTGTGAGAATTTTCCCAGATGTCTGAGATGAATTACAGAATGATCCTAGATGAATTGATTCTCACACAAACATATCTCTGCGCTACATATAAGAGCGTTATGGTTGTTCAGATATGTTACAGTCGTGTTCAACTGTGAACCCATGGCGGGTTTTCTTGGCAGAGATGCTGGAATGGTTTGCCATTCCCTTCTCCAGCTTGAAGATGAAGAACCTGAGGCGGATTGGGTGAAATGACTTGCCCAGGGTCATGCAGCTAGCAAAGTGCCTGAGGGTAGATTTGAACTCCGGGCACTGTATCCAATGTGCCCAATTTGCGGCTTGATACAATGTATCCTATATATGTAGATATCCCTTATATATGATACATGTTGGAAAACTCCACCATTTAGTCTATGTTTATATATAGATTCTAATATAAGAATATATGTAGAATAAATCCAAAGTTTTTCATATGTCATGTATGCGTGTGTGCCCAACTTGCAGCTTGATACAATGTATCCTTTATATGTAGATATCCCTTAGATATGATACATGTTGGAAAACTCCACAATTTAATCTGTGTTTATATATAGATTCTAATATAAGAATATATATAGAATAAATCCGAAGTTTTTCATATGTCATATATGTGTATGTGTACATACATGCATTTCTATATACCTATATATATATATATATAGTCGTGTTAAGATACATATTGGATAAATTTACAGTTTGTTCCATTTGTGTGCTATGTATATATAGGATAATTGTGCATTTATCCTATGTACATGTTTGTGTGTGTGTGAGGTGCATACACATCCTACATTTGTGTGTGTATATACATGTATAATGGGCTGAGGCTTGAGTTGATGCACTGAGGTCCCAAGCACCTGAAGCTAAATAGTAATTGGGCTATACTCTATTAATATACATGCTTGGATAAAGAATGGTCCCTGCCCACTCTCTGTGCAAGTCC
Source organism: Sarcophilus harrisii (assembly GCF_902635505.1). Lineage (NCBI taxonomy): Eukaryota > Metazoa > Chordata > Mammalia > Dasyuromorphia > Dasyuridae > Sarcophilus > Sarcophilus harrisii. The sequence goes on from NC_045430.1 coordinate 103,905,911, forward strand.
TGATGTGTTGTATAGGAAATTACGGTTTTGGTGAGTGGAGGCAGAGAGAGACAGGAAGAGAAGCTGGGGGAGATTGGGCCTGGGTTCTATACTCCGAGCTGCTGGTCTTGTGGCTTCTGGTCTAGCTAGCTTCTTGACTCAACTATACACATTGCTATCGTCGATTCTCTTCCACCTCCGATCTTTCTTCACTGAGAATAAAGACTGACGATTTTCCCCTAACCTGAATTCCTGACTCGTGCTGATTTTAAAATACGCGATCTTCACACTAATTACTAGGGATATTAAAAAAGGCAAATAGTCCCTGCTCTCAAGAGTCTCACAGTCTGATGGGGAAAACAACATGCAAAGAAGTATATGCAAACATGTATGTGAAGACCGCGTATTTTAAAATCAGCTGGAGTCAGAAATTCAGGTTAGGGGAAAATCGTCAGTCTTTATTCTCAGTGAAGAAAGATCAGAGGTGGAAGAGAATCGACGATAGCAATGTGTGCAGCTGAGTCAAGAAGCTAGCTCTACCAGCAGCCACACAACCAGCAGCTCTGAGTATAGAACCCAGCCCCAATCTCCCCCACTTCTCTTCCTCTCTCTCTCTCTCTGCCTCCACCCACCAAAATCATCATCAAAATCACATCAGGACTTGCACAGAGAGTGGGCAGGGACCATTCTTTATCCAATCATGTATATTAATAGAGTATAGCCCAATTACTATCTAGCCTCTCGTACTTGGGACCTCAGTGCATCAGCTCAAACCTCAGCCCATTACAATTAGCACATAGTAGGTGCTTAGTAAATGCTTGTTGAGTGAGTGAAGTGATATTTAAAAGTATAGGAAGGAAAAGAGTTTTGGAGATTACAGCTAAGGCTTATTTTCTCTGAACTCAAAGGGTGTAACAGAGGTATTGTGCGATGCCTGTGACCAGTTGGGATGGAAGACTCCAACCAAAATCCAGATCGAAGCTATTCCCATGGCGCTAGAAGGTAAGTCAAAATGAAACAGTATATAGTAAATGACAGAAAATAGCACAGCAAGGGAGGAGCCTAGATTAGATTTTTTTCCCCTTTCTTAATAGCAGGAATTTTTAATGTATGTAAACTTACTAAAAAATATTTGGATAACTATTTCAAGATAATTGGTTTTCTTAGTAATCTTAGATATTTTGGTTTATGCATTTACAAGCATTATTCAGAGGTCTAAGAGGTCCTTAGACTTCATCAAACTGTCAAAGTGTTCCATGATGCAAAACCCAATTCTGAACCCTTTTTCAAAGTCCATTCCAGTTAGACCCAACAACAGGAAGAAGCAAGGTGGAGAGTCCTTTAAGGTCCAGAAAGCAGATAATGTGCATTAAAGATATGCTTTGTATTTAATACACAGAACAGTAAACCAAGGGTAGGATGATGCAAAAAAACAACAATTAAGAATCTCTAATGTGCCTTAGGTTGGAAATGACAATCTCATCTTTAAAAAGCTTACTATGTTCTGTTTGGTGGTATGATGGAGAGATAGCATTTGCAAAAGCAAGAACTGAACAAAATAGAAATATTTGACGAGAAACATTTTTACATGGCAGTAAATCGTGGGAGAAGCGAGGTTGAAAAATTCCTACTGTGTTCTGTGACTATTCCTTGTCTTCTGTGCTTGGTCTCCTGATGCTGGAAGCTTGCAGCTCCTGTGGTAGGAACAACAGGGAGACCTTATTGGCCTCCAGGATACTTTGTGAATCCCAGGGAATTCCCGCTTTATCTGTTGTCTGTGATCATAAATGACATGCATGATTCATATAAAATGTTGCTATTATAATCATAAATATAAGGAGTTGAGTAACAATATAGAGTTTTTTCTTGTTGGTTGGGTTGGAAGGAAAAAAAAAGTACACTCACCCAGATTTGAGATTAAGAAAATTTGTTTCTATCTAGTTAATTACAATTAGTTTAGTGTTATCCACTATTCATCCAAGTACCCTGCTAGTAGCTTTGGTTGGAGAGACTGAGACATTAAGTAACATGAAATAATACCATTCAAGCAATGTTTATCAGTTGCTTACCTCTAGGCAGTGCACTCTCCCAGGTGCTATGGAAGATGTCAATAAGAATCAGACAGGTCCTTGTTCTGAAATAGTTTTCAATCTAGCAGGAAGGGTAAACACACACACATACACTCTATCTATCTCTGTATATCTACACACATATATGTACATATACATGTTCACTTATTCAGAAGTTCTTAAGCTCTTGCTGTATATAGAGCATGCTAGGTGACTGGTGATATGCACAATTTAGAAGAGACATTATCCCTCTTATAGGCTAGATAGAGGAAGAGGTACAAACAATTACAATAGATGTTTCATGATGAATATATTAGGTAATTGCAAAAGAAAATACTAAGTGACGTCTGGGGGAGATGATCATTACTGATAAGGAGGATCAAGGAAAGTTTCATGGAAAAGGTGATGACTAACAATTAACAAATTCCCATTCTACAAAAAATGATCTCAAAGTATATCGGAAATTCAACCACTAAATTACTCTGAAACTGGTTTATTATCACACTATGAACTTTCCCTATAATTTATCAGGTATAACATTGATCCATAAAAGCTAAAGAACATATCACTAGGATGGTACCATCCCCCAAACTCACAATCCCCAAGTTGCATGGAAAGCTTTCAAAATATAAAAATTTAGCAGAATTTGGGTAAGAGAATGAAATATATATCATCCTTGTTTCTCTATCTGCTAATGGTTTTGAAGAGAGGATGATTTCGGTAAGCCCACAGGCAGATAGGTAGATGAGGTAGATAAAAAAATAGATGTGTGGAATTCTTAGTCATGGTGGAAGAGGAATGACATTTCTGGTGTAGGGAACAGCATTGGGCAAAAGCTAAGAGGTGAGAAAGTATTCCTGCTGTTATGGTAATGGAAAGTCAGCTGATTTCCACAGAGAGTGAGAAAAGAACTGACAAAGTACCAGATTGTAGAGGACTTTGAATAGCATCAAAAGAAATTTGAATTTTATGTAGTAGTCAGGAGGGAACCACTGAACATTTTTGTGCAGAGGAATGACATTTTCAATTCAATTCAGCAAACATTTATTAAACCCCTACTACGTGCCAGGCACTTGTGCAAAGTATTGGAATTCAAATAAGAAAAAGACAGTCTCAGCCCTCAAAGTGCTTACAGTTTAATGGTGGGAAGGGGCAACAATACACAAAAGGAGGCAGGGAAGACTACATTTATAAATCAGTACAAAGATAAATTCAGGGTGAGCCAGAAGTTGCTGAAGTTTTGATGTAGGTTTAAACTCTAATGGCTTAACATTGAACTAAGATTTTTGGAACCTATTGTACAGAGAAAATGGAAGATAACCTCAGAGGGGAAGGCCTTTTAGAGGAGATGGTACTTACTTGGGTTCAGCTTTAAAGGAGGCCGACAATTCTAAACTTTGGAACAGAGGAGGAAGAGGATTAGACTATAAATATAAAAAGGGACCAGATTCTAAAGGGCTTTATATACAGCTCTTAAGTATAAATTTGATTTTAGAGACTAAAAAGGAGCCGTTGAGATTTATTGAGTGTGGTGAGGAAGGACAACATGGTCAGGCTTTTCATTTAGAAAAATTACTATGACATAATAGAGGATGGCTTGGGATGGAGAGATAGTTGGGGACTATAATTAGGAGGCTATTGTAGTAGTTCAGGGCAAGAGGTGGTGGCTATGTGAGTAGGGAGAAGAGAATATCTGCAAGAAATATTGTAGAGAAAGAAATATGGCAGTTGATTGATATGATTGGTTAACTGGTGTACCCTCAACAGTAATATCAATAGCCATTGTTCTGGTCAGAAATCCTGAGGGTCAAATTGGCAAACTTGGCCATCTTTTGCCTCACTTCTTTACCTCGCCTTAAATCATGGGTGTTGTCTCAAACAAACTCGAAACCTAGGAAACACCTTAGTTTAAAAAGGTTATGGTTTTCAACTACATCTGGGCTTAGCTCCATTTGTCCTGATTATGTCTTGCCACTGGGTTCAGATGACCCTGGAAAAGAGTGAGATTGATGACTTTGCTCAGTTCTGCTTCAAATCTAAATTCTAAATGTAGTTCACTTGGAAGTCAAGACATCCTTCTCCTGATGTATTGATCCTCTTCAAGAATGAAGGGCAAACAACAAAGAAAAATAGTCAGTAAAACATTAAGCACCTACTATGTGCCAGTTATTGTGCTAAGCTTTGGGGGTACAATTAAGAAGATTGGTACTGACTTTGCCTTTTAAGAGCTTGCAGTTTAAAGGCAAAGTCAGTACCAAAGGAAGCTGCAGAAAAGGGGTAGGGGTACCAAAGGACTGGAGCAGGGTGTTGGCAGAGTTGTAACCAAGAAAAGGTGGGGAGGTTTGGACAGAAAGATAATGGGTAGGCAAGTGTGAAATGCCCAATAAGTGTTTGGTGGGATGAGAAGAGCAGAGGAAGAGACCAGGGCTGGATATTTAGATCTGGTAGTTGTCATCTTCGAGGTGATGATTATACCCAGGAGAGCTTAAGAGACCTCACTAATGGTCTTGGGGTACACACACAGAGAGCATGATATTTGTGAGGGTCCAGCAAAGGGTTGTGAGGAGAGAGAAGAGAGTATTGAGGTGCAGGTGCTACAGAGGGGCCCAGGAAGATGATGAGCACTGAGAAAAGACCATTTGTTCTAGCATTTGAGAGATCATCAGGGCTTCCAGCCTAGGTGGTGTCTCAGAAGGAGGCCCAGAAAAACTACTCGAGGAAATTCCAGAAAAACCTTGAAATCCAACCATAAATTCAGTGAGAAATGACAGTGACTTCTTCCCAGAATTGCCAAAGGAGTGAGCCACGAGTGGGAGTGGAAAGAGGGCCTTCCAGAAAAGCCAGCAGCAGAACAGGGCCTGAAAGGCAATGGACTAAAGGGCTGAATGAGACATACAGCTTTTGGAGGTGGCCAGTGTGGGGATTTTATTTCTCCTGCTATGTGAATTCAATATACAGGTTTTGTGTAGTATTTCTTTGTATTGGGAAGGAAAAGGGGATAAAGAGGGAAAAGTAGAAGGGAGACAAAAGAAATGTTTAAACAAACTGTCCCCTGTTACTATTACTACTACTACTACTACTACTATTACGACTACTACTACTATTATTACTATTACTATTACTGCTACTGCTATTGCTACTGCTCTACTACTACAAATACACCATCATCACTACCATTACCAATATTGCTGCTGCTGCTACATCATCTCTGGCATTTATTTCCTTCTCTTTAATTACACAATCTATTTTAGGCTTTCATGACCTCGTGTTTGGATTATTGTAATAATCTCCTAATTAGAGACTCTTTCTGTTTCTAGCTTCTTCCTTCTCCAGTCTAGCTTCCAAGTTAATGTTTGTAAAGTAGACATATTTCTGTCACTGTCTCTTGCTCCAAAACTCTTTTCCTTATCACCTCTAGATTAATGTTCAAACTTTTCAACCTGTCATCCATAAAGTGCTATGTCTGATTTTTTTCTCTCTTCTCTACTTCATGCCCCAGATTCTAGCCAAATTGGCTTCACTAGTTGGTTTCTGAAGCTGAAATCTCCTGTTTGAGGATCTTTGCATAAGTGACTCTTCGTGCCTGTGATGTTTCCCTTCTTTCATTGCCTCCATGAAGCCTTTCCTATTTTGCGATCTCCTCTCCCCAAGCAGCTTTCTTTCTGCTTAGGTTACCCTTATAGGCTAATTTAAAAAATTAATTTAAACAATTAAAGATTGCTTATTTATTTTACTTGTCAGTAGATACTTTCTAAGTATTCATTGAGGTGAATTGAATTAAATTTCTTGTTCTCACTCTCCTTTATTGTTAATCTTCTGCTTACAAACAGTGAGTTCCTATTATATACTGATTATAGAGTCCTTAAATTGTCCTTCAAGACTGTCTGCATTGTGGCTTCAAGTTGCTTTCCCAATATCATTTCTCACTACTCATGTCCAGATGTATTAGATCACTGGACTACTCATTATTTTTTATTCTCATCTTGTTGTCTCTTAAATACTCCAGACTTGAATAGGTTCTCCTTTTCCCTTTTCTACTTGTTGAATTACTTCCTCTTAGAGTTCATGTCAGATGGCAACTCCAGGAATCCTGTCATTTTTCTCTTCCCAATCTTTCTTCCATGTCTGTTCAACTCTCTTTGCCCTCATCACATTTTATTGTAGTTATTTGTGTCTGTGTTCTTTTGTGCTCCTAGAAAGCCGAATCTATGTCTTATTTCAATTTTATATCCATAGTGTTTTGCATGATTTTAACTGAATTGACCAGAGTTTACCTGAAATACTGTGTTCAGTTTGAACTGTCATATGTGAAGAGGCTTACTGTGGCTTACTGTCTAACTAGAGGACTCCTAAAGAATGTAACTAGAATGTGAAGAATCTGGAGATCATGTGACATGCAGGACAGTTGAAAAACTTGGGCTATTTATCCTTGAAAAGAGAAAACTAGCTGGGACATTATAATTTTTAAAAGATTTAATGGCTATCATGTGAAGGAGAAATTGGGATTTTTATAACACCAGAACAATTATAATTTTTTTTTTTTAAACAAAGTTGTGCTAAAAACCAGATTGGATTTGACTGGTTGCCAATAGTTTGCTAATCTCTGCTCTAGAGCATTGGTACAGCTGGTTTGTGGAAGTTTTAGGAGGGCAGATTTGGTTTTTATAGGTAAGAACTTCTAATAATTAAAATTGACTAAAATTTATTAGGCAGTGGGATCTTAGTCAATATAAGTATCCAAACAAAAACTAGGTGACCATCTGCCAGAGATATAGAGAAGATTCTCACATCTATTGGGAGATTATGCTAGTTTAGTTAAAAATAATGCTAAATAGAAACTCAAATAGAAATAGGACCTTTAAAACGGTATATCCCAGGGGCAGCTAGGTGGCACAGTGGATAGAGTACCAGTCCTGAAGTCAGGAGGACTTGAGTTCAAATCTGGCCCCAGACACTTAACAGTTCCTAGCTGTATGACTCTGGGTAAGTCATTTAACCCTAATTGTCTCAGTAAAAAAAAACCAAACTCCCCCCAAACAAGCAAAAAAACCCCTATACATCCCTGCAGGCTGCATATTGACTTAGAAAACCACATACTAACATTATTCATGTTCTATTACATTTTTATTTATCTTGCTAAATATTTTTCATTTATATTTTAATGTGATTTGGGTTGTACTTGGGGCTGTTGTGCATATTTGACACCTCTGTTAGTTTATCTTCAAGTGAAGTTCTATGATATAATAATTCAGGTAACATTTATGAGAGCTACTTCTAGGGAAGAAAAAGATAAATAAGAGACCTGGGTAATCTACATTGTGAATATTACCTTATTTTGATAAATCATTCCTTAGCATGTTATCTGACAAACTTTCTATAGCAGCGCTAAAATTATTTTATCTACCAATTAAAATTTAAATTGTTGTCTTCTTTTCTTGTAGGTCGTGACATCATAGGTCTGGCAGAAACAGGCTCTGGAAAAACAGGGGCCTTTGCTTTACCCATTCTGAATGCTTTGTTAGAGACACCACAACGTTTTTTTGCTCTGGTTCTCACCCCAACTCGGGAATTGGCCTTTCAGATCTCAGAGCAGTTTGAAGCTTTGGGATCTTCTATTGGAGTTGAATGTGGTGAGTGAACAAAGAAGAAATGTAGTAGTAAGGGTGACAGGACAGACTAAAAGGGTATGAAAAGGGATAGTAGGAGGATATATTAACTTAGTATTAAGCTATTTAGCATAATTTACTTTAGTATTAGATTAATATTAAGTAATATTATATTATTTTTGTGTTAATTAGTATTCATTTAGTATTAGGGATAGCCTTAAATAGCTAATCGATAATTTATAATTGTTTTATTTAAACCCAGGAGAAAATATCAGGGAATCAATTGTGAGCAGTTTCACATTAGCTTTGGAGCTTCTTCTTGAACCCACTTCATATTCTTTTCTTTTTTAGCCGTAATTGTGGGTGGAATTGATAGTATGTCTCAGTCTTTGGCCTTGGCAAAAAAACCACATGTGATAATAGGTAAGCTGATCTTTCTATTTGTAAGACACTATTTTTGCTGAAATCGTGTGGTGATGATGGTGAAGGGGAGAGTTTATTTTTTTCTTGGGATGTTGAGGAATATCAAGACTATTGTTTTCTTTGTCCCCGGGAATGCTTTTGTGAGGTACAATTAATTCTCTTTTGATTTTCTTGAATATAATTATCTTTTTCTTCAAACCTTTCTTGGTAGCAACACCTGGTCGACTGATTGACCACTTGGAAAATACAAAAGGTTTCAACTTGCGAGCCCTTAAGTACTTGGTTATGGATGAAGCAGACCGAATATTGAATATGGACTTTGAGACAGAGGTGAGATTACTTATACTTTGTCTCTCCTTCTGAAGAGTCAGGCACCTAGGAGAAAGGCCCTGAAGTTTATATATAACATGTATATATATAATTAAACACCTCTTGTGTCTAGGATTATATACGAGGTTCTATGTTCCCAGTCCATCCAATTTTGGATCTTTGTTATCTATTTTATTTCTTCTCTCTCTCTCTCTCTCTCTTTTTTTTTTTTTATCTAATTTCTCTTAGACTTGAGCTTCATGATAGTTTAGCGTGCGCTAACATTTGTGTCTGTTTATATTAATAAATATGTTGACCATATTTTCTTTTATATTTTGTTGAAGTAAATCTTCTTAGGCAGTCTGGAGAATCTATTCTTTTAACCAGTTATTATATCTTAAAGTACTTGGTTATCATTAATTATCTCCCTGTTGATGATGAAGATGGGGATGAGTTTGATGATGACTTATTTATTTATACCTACTATTTATTATTTATTAAATTACCTACTATGTCAGACACTGTGTTGGGCATTGGAGATACAAAAGTGAAACAATCCTTATTTTCAGAGAGCTTACATTCTAATGTGTATGGCAACAAGTAAGTCTGTATATTTACATAGAGTAACTATAAAGGGAATAAGCACAGAATCGCCCAAAAGTCTTTGTGCAATTTAAAGCTTTAATAAACTTTTAGGTCATCTTGTATAAGGCAGTTAGGAAGGGTAAAATAAAAAAAAAGTCTAGAGACAATGTCTCTTCAATTGTTCAGGTGATCAAATATGTGCCGACTGAGTTCTTTCCTTGTGAGTGACTGTCACTCAGTCAACAAGCATTTGTTAAGTACCTATTCTGTGTCAGGTACTGTAGTGGACACCAGAGAGACAATATCAAAATACTTACTATTCTTTATTCTCAAAGAGCTTTCATTCTATTAGGTGAGACACTACATACAGATGTAATTATATGTGGAATTAATTAAAAAGAAATACAAGGCATATTGAATTCAGTATAATTAGAGATAGATGGATGGCACTAGCAGTGGGTAGGATTAGAAAAGACTTCATGTAGAAGATGGTATTTGAATTGCATCTTGATGGAAATTAAAGTTATTCTTTGAGAGAGAAAGAAGGAAGGTTGGCATTCCAGACCTAGTGGTTGCCTCAAGAAAAGCCCAGCAGTCATGAGGTGGAGAGCTATGTGTGAGTGATATAGTTTGACTAGATTATGAAATGTAGGGTTGGGGAGAGAGTAGTGCATAGAGATATGTAGGCCCAGCTTGTGAAGGGTTTTAAAAAGCTAACCTAAAGTATTTCCCTATGATCCTAGAGACAATAGAAAGCCACTGGAGTTTATTGAGTAGGGAAGTGACATATTCAGTCTATACTTTAGCAAAATCCTGTTTTCAGCAGCATTGGAGAATATGAAGCAGGAGACCAGTTAGAAGGCCAGTGGAAATGATGTAGGGGAGGGGTATTGAGGATTTGAACTGAGGTTGTTGCTCTCTGCCTGGTGAGAAAGGATCAAATGTGAGCGACATTGTAAAATCAGATATGGTAAAATCTGACAGCTGATTGGAGATAGTCATCGTGGAAGAATAAGAAGTTGAGGTTAAAGCTGGAGTTATGAATACTATTAGGTATATTATCTGCATTTTACAAATGAGAAAGCTAAAGCAAACAATGACAGTGTCTTGCTGGGAGCTCAGTGGAGAGAGCTCTGGACCTAAAGTCAAGAAGACCTGAGGTTCAAATCCAGCCTCAAGCACTTTCTAGGTAGGCAGAGGACTTAATCTCTGATTGCTTGACAGGACAATCCAATGGAGAAGAAAAGGGCAAATTGCTCTTTGCCAAGAGAACCCCATGGATGGTGGTCCTGAAGAGTCAGACAGGCTCATAGATGAATAACACAATGGTCAATCAGCTAGCAAATGTCAGAGGCAGGTTTTGAATCCAAGTATTCCTGATAGGAACTTCTTTCTCCAAGTCTTAACCTCTCTAATTGTCATTGAACAGATGTGTATGTATTGTTTTTGTTTTTTCTCATAGATAAACTTTATCATTTTATTTTCTCTGATGACATGGAAGTCATGGGTTTGTACTATGTCATCAGACACCAAATATGGTATCAGTCATGCACTCCATCTCTTTTCATTCCACAACCACTTGGTCCCAGCACTTGTGAGAAAACAATTAAGAATTGCTGTGCTGAAGGGAGTAACCCAGGGCAAACCAAGAGCAAATTCACATTATTCTTTAATTTGTACTGTAGGTTGACAAGATTCTGAAACTAATTCCGCGAGATCGTAAAACATTTCTTTTCTCTGCTACCATGACTAAGAAGGTGAGTCTTGTATCATTTATTTATCCATGAATTGACTTGTAAAGTAACCTTGAGGCTAATTTTGATTTTATTCATTCAGGTACAAAAACTTCAGCGAGCAGCTCTGAAGAATCCTGTGAAATGTGCTGTATCTTCCAAATACCAGACTGTTGAGAAACTACAACAATATTACCTCTTTATTCCCTCCAAATTTAAGGTCTCTATTTCAGTCTTCTATTTATACACACACACACACACACACACACACACACACACACACACACACACACATATTTTAGCTCAGATAAATTGTTAATTTTGACAGTTTGTGCTCAGTTGTAAGTATTGTAGTACAAGCAAGTCTATATTTCAAAATAATTTGTATTTAGCTTTGGAATGCATTGTACTTATATTTTTGTTGTGGCAATGGTAAATGTTTGAGAAATAGCAACATTTAAGACAATAAAAAGTCTCAGTTCAAGAAGGAAATAGAAACTGATCAGCCACTCATCCTTATACTGACTTTACTCCCCACTTAGTGCTGGTTAAACATAACATCACTTAATACAAATTTTGAGATACTAGTCTTAGTAAGGTTAGCTTCTCTCTTTAAGCTTATTGAAACTTCTGTAAAGAAAAAGGAATAATTTGCATATTTTGATTTAAAAGGCCTTTCCTAGTACCTAAATATGATTACTGGGAAGGAAATCTCAAACTGTGTCCTCTCTATTGCTAGATTATATCTATGAAACAAATTATTCCTAGTGTCATTGAAGAAATGGAGAGGAAAGCCAGATACCTTGCTTTCCATTTCCAGTCGTGATTGAGAACTCGGGTATAAATAAGAACCAACTATATGCTTTTGTCTATTTCAGATATAGGAATAAGATTTAGAGGTAGCAGGAAACTTAGAGGTTTTCTTGTCCAACAGTTCAAATATATTAATCATCAATTTTGTTTCCTGGTCCTTACCACTTGCCTCATTTTGTGTGATCTCTAGGACAGTTACCTGGTTTATATTCTGAATGAGTTAGCAGGAAATTCCTTCATGGTATTCTGTAGCACCTGTAACAACACTCAGAGGACAGCCTTGCTACTCCGAAATCTTGGATTCACTGCCATCCCTCTCCATGGACAGATGAGTCAGGTGAGGATTCTTTGATTCTATTAGGTAAAACTGATGCCTTGGTTAGCAATATAAGCTTGATTAGAGAGTTTACATGCTACCTTAATTGTTTTTTAAAATATATTTTATTATATGCCATCTTTTTTGAATAGGCTATGAAGTTTTGCCACTGAGAAATAAATATTTGTTGTTTTTTCACATGGGTTTGAGGGAACTCAAATTAGTGAGTTCTGTGAAGAACTTTTACCCCTCTATAGGGAATACTTTGAGGACCAGATAGGAGTTTATTCTGTTCTTAGTAGAGACAGCGATCAGTCGGCCATTGGGCATTGTTGCTAAGTTAACCCTCAATTTTGTTTTTTTTCCTTAATGCAGCAAGCGTACTACTTGTGTATTGGATACTGGAGATACAAAGATGAAAAATGACATAATCCCTCTCTTATATATATTTAGGGGAAAAGATATACCATATATACATATAATATGGATAAATAGACTCTTGAAAGGGCAAAGTAGGAATTCAAAGCCCTACTTGAAAGCAAATATGAAAATTTGAGGACAAAAGAGATTTTTCATTTCAGTGGATTGGGGAAAGAGAGCCCTATAGGAGATTGCACCGGATTTTGGATGTGAATGTCATTAAAGAAGTGCGATCTTCCCATGAATCAGAAATACTTGGATTTAGCTGGGGTGTAGAGGAGGGGAGTAGGAAGATGGTATAGTTTCCTTCATGAGTAAATGCTTACTAAATTGAATTGATGTGAGGTGGCAGCACATTATAGTCTAGTTTGGCTTGAACATAGAGTATATGAAAAGGTGTCTGTGGCATGGATACAGCTAGCTGGCAGCTAGTCTTGTGTTGGGAAGCCCCTGAGCTTAAATCTAGCCTCAAACACTATTTGTGGGATGCTGGGTAAATCATTTAACTTTCTTTGGCTCAGTTTCCTCATCTGTAAAAACTAGCTGGTGAAGAACCTGTCAAACCATTCTAGTATCTTTGCTAAGAAAATCCCAAATGAGATTATGGAATTGGACACTGAACAATATCAATGTGACATCAAGCTGGAAAAGCAAATTGATGCCCAGTATGGAATGTCTGCTTAAGAAGTTTGTCTTTTATCCTCTTTGTAGTAGGAAGTTCATTGAAGTTTTTGAGAGTGGAATGGAGAGAAGTCAAAACAAATTAAATAGAAAGAATTGTTAAAAGACCATCTCATCTAACTCAGTTTCAATTGATCAATGATGGACAGGAGCAGTTATACCCAAAGAAAAAACACTGGGAAATGAATGTACTGTTTGCATTTTTGTTTTTCTTCCCCGGTTATTTTTACCTTCTGAATCCAATTCTTCTTGTGCAACAAGAGAACTGTTCGGTTCTGCACACATATATAGTATCTAGGATATACTGTAACCTCTTTAACATGTATAGTTCTGCTTGCCATGTGAGGGAGGGGGTGGAGAGAGGGAGGGGAAAAGTCGGAACAGAAGTGAGTGCAAGGGATAATGTTGTAAAAAATTACCTAATTATGAAAAAAAAAAAAAAGACCATCTCAGCAATCCAGAGTAGAGATAACAAAGATCTAAAATATAGTGATGACAATCTAAAATGAAGGAAAGGGACATGAGAGAAACTGTGGAGATAGAATTCAATAGAATTTATTAACTAATTGAAGGTAGGGCAAGGGAGAGGGAAATTCAAAGATCACTTAAAATATATGAATTGAAGATTTCTAAGCTGGGATGAAGTAGACCTATCAAGCACTGCTAAGGAAATATTTTCCTGGAAGCTTGCAAATGTAATCAGAAGGGCTTGAAAAGGTTGGTAACATAAAATGTAATTACAGTATAGGAAGAAGAGACCCAGATTTTCATAAGACAAAATCTAAGAAAAGATGCAATAACAAAAACTTTTAACCTCATGTTTATACATGAATGTATAAATCATGGGTAACATGAAGGAAGAATCAGAAATTTGAATTCATGTACAAATTTAATCATATAGCTATCATTAAGAGTAGATAAGATGAGACCCATGAACAGAATATTGCTTTGGAAGAGTGTACCTTATTCAGAAGAAATACAGTAGGTTAGAAAAAATGAAGGGAGAGTGGTTAATATTATGTAATTATTAATCATACAATACCAATCTCCCCTCATTTTAACAACCAGAAGTCCCCCAAGTTGAAGAGCTGTTTTGGGAGGTGTTGGGCTCCCATTGATTTGTATTGTAGAGAGAATTGTTTCTCAAGTATGGGTTGGACTAAGTAGCCATTGAGTTTTTTTCCAAACTCCAACATTCTATGATTGATGTGATTTTGAGTCTGGGTGACTGAAAATATCGTGATGTCAATGCAGAAAGTGTCCTGTGTATTAGAAATTTTTGGTCGCTAAGAGTTTTTCCTTCAATAAAAGTAGGACAGTTGGAAAGAGGTTTTTTGAAAGAAAATAATTTTATTCAGATTTTGTAGACATGATTTTCTTTAACATCTACCATTTTCTAACCCTAGTTTTAAACTGCATGGTATTTGAATCAGGACCTGACAAATTTTAGTATACCAAGTTGATTTCTATTTGCTTTTTGTGTTCTGTTCTTCTGTTTACCGATCCCAGTATTTCAGTCTTTCTTGTAGTCATTCACATAATCTCATGTCTTTCTTTTATTCTCCTAGAATAAACGCCTGGGATCTCTTAATAAATTCAAGGCAAAAGCAAGATCCATTCTGCTAGCTACTGATGTTGCAAGTCGCGGTCTGGACATTCCCCATGTGGATGTTGTAGTCAACTTTGATATCCCTACCCATTCCAAAGTAAGTTCTTTTGAATTGCTCCCTCAGATTAAATAACATGCTTTTAAATGGAAATATTTTCTGATTTCACCTGTTAGTGAATGTATAAAATTAGGAAAGGAACAGTTGTAGAACAAGAAAAAAACCAAGTCCGTATGTATTTATTAAACTATGTGCTAAAAAAAATGGTAATCCAGGTCTTGATTGGAGAATGCTTACTGTGGGGGTACAAGCAAGAGTTAGCAAAGGTTTCACACATCTTCAATCAACTAGTATTTCTCTAGAGGAGCAAATAGAATATTGGGCTGTGGTTTGGGATTTTCATTTTCTCATAGCTTTAGACATAATTGATAGATTGTCATCATGCAAAAAAAAAGGGAAAATGGGATCCTAGTTCATTACCCTTGTAAGGGCTTTATGAGGAACAAAAAAGACAAAGCAGATGCCAGAAGTGGAAATACAATCTCAAACCAGTTTGCCCTTTTGTAATAGGAACTCTTTTTCTCTCTAATAATATAATATAATAATATAATATAATATAATCTTTGGGTTTATACTCTTCTAGTAGGGTTTTTCTTAGATCTGGCTTCATGTCACATTTATTGCCCCTGTGCTGGTGTAATTTTTGTTTTTGATGAAAATTCTTTTTTTTTTTTTTAAGGATTACATCCATCGAGTGGGTCGGACAGCTCGAGCTGGGCGTTCTGGCAAGTCAATCACCTTTGTCACACAGTAAGCGATCCTACTTTCCCTCAGCCTCTAGAACCAAAGAACCTTTACTTTTTCCTTCTACTTTGAAATGGTTGAAATATCCGCTTCATTTCTTAGTCTTCTTTGAGAAGCAGAGAATCTTACATGTACATATGTTTTTTTAGGTGGGTAGTAAGTTTGTTATTTCCAGGAAAGAAGGTAAATATTCTCATGGGCATTGCCAAAGGTTTTTATTTGGCCTGTACTTATAACTGAGGAACAGATAACATATATATATATATATATGAGAGAGAGAGAGAAATAGATAGATATAGATATAGACTTTGGGTTGAATTATTTTGAGTCTAAGATGTTCCAAAGTCATACCAGTTTCCCTTTTTTGCAGATATGATGTGGAACTCTACCAGCGTATAGAACACCTAATTGGAAAGAAGCTTCCTGCCTTCCCAACTCAGGAAGAAGAAGTCATGCTGCTGACAGAGCGTGTGGCAGAAGCCCAGAGATTTGCCCGCATGGTATGGAACTTTGTATCTTCTTCTTTTCCAATTTCACTGTTTATTAGACCAGGTCTTGCCCTTTAGTGGAGGAGTTTTAGACAAAGAATCATTCTTGGATTCTTGGAGGTGTTACCCAAGGATTTTTGCCTTGGACGGATGGAAAATAGAGGTTTTTATTTTTTATTTTTTATTTTCCACTAGCCAGGGAAGGTTTTGAGGTCATTAAAATGCAAGTTTAAAACCATTTTTTCTGCCTTACTTTTTTTTTTTTTTTTTTTTTTTTTGTAGGAGATGAGAGAGCAAGGAGAGAAAAGGAAACGTCCGCGAGATGATAAAGATGACAATGATGATACGGAAAATGCTATGGGTGTAAGGAACAAGGTCACTGGAGGGAAAATGAAGAAAAGAAAGGGCCAGCGGCCACATTCATAAAGACTTGTTTTGATACATTTTTGGTAAAAGAGGACTTATTCGAAAAAGGAACCCCACCAACAGTACTCTTCAGACTGAAAATTTTTAAGCTGAACCAATTCTTTGGTTAACTGCACATGTGCTAATTGTCTCTGTTTGCTAATACTTTTATTATAGAATATTTTTTTCTCAAAATAGCTGATTCCTGTTTATTATCGTACCACTCACAACCTTAAGCTCCTGCTCTTGTGGAGTACATGTATTTCCTCCCTTTCCTTCACCTTCTCCCTGCTTTCCCTGATAATTTCCATTAGGCCTATTCTCTCTATATAATGCCAGTCATGCATCATCAGTGGGAAGGAAATCTCTGTCTAAATGTCCCATTGTAATTTCATGCTGAATATGTTAAAATTGGAACTCTTTATTTTCTTCCAAATTCATCCTTCTAAACTTAACAATTTCTGTTGAAGGTCCCATGGTCTTTGCTTTCAACTACATTCATAATCTTGTCATTTATCTTCATTCTTAATAATAAGTTGTCAAGTCGTGGTTATATATTCTTTTAATATACTACATATATATTATATATATCCTATATAGCCAATTAATAGCCATTTTCTCTAGACAATTTTTTTGACAAAAGCTAAGCCGATGAAATGCAACTTTTCATCTTGAAAAAGATGATTTTTAAGGATATATGTGTTTGCTTCTCTGATTATAATAAAAAAAGTTAGAAAATTTCCTCACCTTTAGAAGGAAGAAAGTAAACCAAACCTTTAATCTGTCTTAATAATGGTAATGCAAGAATAAATATAAATATTTTTAGATTAAATTTTTTTAAGCTGAGTGCCTCAAAGATAGGTGCTTTTAGGGTTAAACAGGGCAATCTCATTGATATCCTGTTGAGGAAATTACAGATGTGTGAAAAATCCCTTAGTTGCATTTACAACTAATTAAAAATGTTAATCATGGCTTATTGAAAATGAACAAAGCATCAAGGGGATGGACTTGGGGAAAGTGTGGAAAGAAAGAAAGAGGGAAGCAGAGAGAGACAGACAGACGTGTGTGTTCATCCTGAATTTAGGAGGGATTAAGTCAAGTCAGCATTTTGCAGAAAAGGGCAATGTTTCAGGCTAGAACTTCTGGAGAATGTGTCTTCTATTCATGTATCTAGAGATGATGACTCTTAAGAATGAATGTTTCCTAGGCCAGAAGATAAGATAATCTTGAAGTGGAAACTGTAGGTCATATGTAAATAGCCATTTGTCCCATGATAAGGTAGGGCTGCTTTGGGAAGTATATCTAATTCTCTCTTGAGCATTGACTTTTATCTTTAATTTATCTTTTCCATTCTCTCTTTTCTGCTGCCTACAATCATGCTAAAATCTTCCCCATCCTTTAGAATAGAACCCTTCAGTTGGTCCTGTCATCACATTAAACTGGCACATGTACTATTTATAGCGAAACAGTTAGAAATAATCAGCTCTTTTTGTTGTGTCAACACTCACCACATATAGTCAGGGTTTCAGTCCTATTATGCAGTTGAAAACTAGAGTCTCAGAGATTACCAGTGAATACCAAATGGCTTAACTGCAAAATCCAGTGGCTTTCTTTCTGTTCTCATTCTAGTGACTCTTGACATTGTTGGTTCATTCCTTTCTTTTTTATTTTCTCTTTTTCTTGACTCTTTTTTTTGTTGTTGTTCTCTTGCCTATCTGAATGCTGCTTCTCATTCTCTTTTGCTGTATCATACTTAGCTTATTCTTTGGTCTTCTAAGGCTGTGCTGAACTCTCTCCTCTCAGCTATATTCTTGGTGATACAGCTATATAATCTATAGTTTGAAAGCTATAGTGGCTTTGGCTCTCAAGGATTTAAGAGATAGAATCTAGGAGATGTAATGAATAAATCACTGGACTTGAAGTCTGGAAAATCTGAGTTCAAATGTAATCTCAAAACATTTATCTACTAGTTGTGAGATCCTGGGTAAGTCACTTAATTATTATTTGTGATTAGTCTTTGAAATTAATTTTTGATGCCTCTTTTATCTTAAATTTTCTTTTGAGTTCATGTTTGAGACAAAATCCTGGAAATCTGATAGTTTTTTTAAACTATTTAACATTTTTTTTTAAAATTCATTTTTAACAGTTTAATATTGTACTTAGTTTTGCTGGATATAAGATTTTCAGCTGCAATTCTAGTTCTTTTGATTCTTGATATATAATATTCCAGGACCCTGTAGTCTTTTATTGTAGCTGCTGCTAAGTCTTGTGCAATTCTTATTGTAGGTCTAGGAAATTTGAATTTTTGTTGTTGTTGTTGCTTGTAAAATTTTATTGGATATGGAAGTTTTGAAATTTATCAATGATATTGCTGTTTTCCTTGTTGCAGGGATGGAGAATCTTTTTTCTGCCAAAGGCCATTTGGATATTTATAACATCAATTGAGGGCTATACAAAATTATCAACTTTTAGAACTCAAGCATAGGAGGTTCTTTTACCTTGCTTTCAGTTCTTCATCCCTGCTGTTGATTATACAATGATTTTGTGGGCCTTAATTGTGGGCCAGAGGTTTTGCACTACTGCATTATAGGATCTTTGAGATGATAGTGAAATTTTTTTCTATTTGTACTTTCCCTCATTGTTCTATCACATCAGGATACATTTCTTTCCTTATTGTATTATTATGCCATGATTTGGTTTTTGGTTGTATCTTTCAGGTAGTCCAATTATTCTTATGTTTTCTTTTCTTGATCTGTCTTCCAGATCTGTTATTTATCTTATAAGTTGTTTAGCATTCTCTTCAATTTTTTTATTATACTTAGTTTTATTATTTCTTGATCTCTTGCAACTTCACTAGTTTCCCCTTGCCCAATTCTGGTTTTCAAAGAATTATATTCTGCTTTAAGACTCTGGATCTCCTTTTCTAGTTAGTTAGACTTTCTTTTCATAATCTTGTTTTTCCTCAATATCTCTCATATTTGATTTTTTCAAAGTCTTTTTTTTTTTTTTTTTGTTCTTCTAAAAATTCTTTTGGGCCTGTAGTCATTTAACAGTACTCTTTGGAGGGGACAGGTTTTTTTTTTTTTTTTTTTTTTTTTTTTTTAACTTTGATATCCTCCTCTGAAGATAAATTCTGGTTTTTTCACTTCCCATAGCAACTTTCTGTGGTTAGGTTTGTTTTCTTTTGTCTGTTCAGTTTTAAAAAAATAAGAACTAGTGCTGGGGTGAGAGGGTGCCTCTGGCTTCACTTCAGCTCTCTCCTGACCTGGAACCCCAAACCAAGAACTCTACCCTTCTTTAAGTGCCTGCTTCCAGCAGCATCTCTGCCCCATGGCTTCTGCACTCATCAAGTGCGCTGCCTCCTTCTCGTCAGCTTGATCTGATATTCTTTATTAGGAGAGGTTTTCTCAGAGTTCAGTGACTCAGAACCCCAACTCCCCAGGCTATCTGAGAGATGAAAGTTCCTTTTGTTCAGGCCGAGGCTACCTCTCAGAACCCAGCTAGTCCCAAGGCTCCCACCTGGTTTCAGAGGAGCTAACCTAGGACTCCTTTTCTGCCCCAAGTCTTATTTGTTTTTCACAGGTATATGTTAGCCCTGAAGTGAATTTCTGGGGGAAATCTGGAGAGCTTGGGATTTTCTGACCTCCTCTTCTATATCCCCAAAAGTCTCCCCCAGTTTCTTAACAGTAAAATGAGGGTAGTAACAGCACTTAACCTCATAAAATTATTGTGAAGATTTGATGAGATATTTGTATAATGTCTAACACCCAGTAAGCCCTATATAAATATTTATTCACTCCCCTTCTCTGAGATTCCCAGATCTGCACTCTAGAATGCCAGTACGTCATCAATGGGAATTCTGGAAATCTCTACCTAGGCGTCGGATTGTCATTTCACACTGGATATGTTGAAATTGGACCTCATTTTCTCTCAAACCCATCCTTCCAAACCTAATTTCTGTTGAGAGGATCATATTTTCTTTAACTAGATTCTTAATCTTCACATTTGTTTTCACTGTCAATGATCTAATCAGTTATCAAGTCTTGGATGTACACAGGGTTCTTAATTTGGAGTCGACAGGTTTGACTGGGGAAAAAAAAGTTCATCTTTATTTTTACTAACTTCTAAATGAAATTTAGCATTTTCTTTGATAATGAATGTAGCCAGCAAACATTCATTATTTCAAGAGGGGCTCCATAGATTTCATCAAACTGCCAAAAGAATGTGTGATACAGAAAAGATGAAGTTCCGTTTGATAATATGTTTTCTCTTCTCCAGACCCTCATTGCTTCTTGCCTGACCTGTTATGACAAACTCCTGTTTCCAGTCTTCCCCTTTTATAATTTGTCCTCCATAGAGCCACTACATTAACATTCCTAAGACACAGGCCTGACCATTTCATTCCTCTGTTTAAAAAAAACCCAAAAAACAAAACTTCATTGTCTCCCTCCTATGATCTATAGATTGGATTATAAAATCATTTTTTTATTAAATTCAGAAATTTAAATTTAAAATTTTTAAATCATCTGGATTTAAAAAATGTATACTTAGTCACCTACAGAATTCCTCAACAAAGAACAAAAGGAGATTAGATGTAAAATTGAACTTGTTATATATAGTTTGTTTCTATTAAATATGTTAAATTTTAATAAGAGAAGAGAAATATTCTCTTTCTTCCTTCTGAAATTTAAGTTTTTAAGAAAACTTTTATACTCTTCTATTGTAAGTGCCTTTGTCTTCCTCTTGTTTAATCCTTATCACTTTTCTCTAACTTTTCCCTCATCCCTTTCCCCTACCCTATGCAAATCCTTCCTTGTATCAAGTTGGTATAATCAAGAAATTGGCTGTATCTGAAAATATGTCCTGTTCTGCACTTGTAATCTTGCCTCTTTGGCAATATTGGCAGGGTGTTTACAGCCCTCCACAGTCTGGCTCCCACCTTTCTCCTTCATAATAACCAATATTTGTGCTGCACTTTAAATTTTGTAAAATTTATGTACTCGCATTGTCCCATTTGAGCCTCAACCCAACCCTTTCGGGTATTACAGGTTTTTTCTCTCCTCTCATTTTATTGATGATCGAAGCTTAGAAAAATGGTTACTTACTCATAATCATGCAAGACCAAGGCAGAATTTGAACTCTGGTCATCCTGGCTCCAAGTTCAGTATTGAATGAATACATAAAGCATTTATTGGGTACTTACTATGTACAAAGTACTGTGATAAATTCAAGGAATACAAATGGAAAAGTCCAATCCTTGCTCTGCAGGACCTCAAGATTTCCTCTACAAGTCAGACAGAAAACACCATTTTCCAGCAGCAAAGCAATTTTTAAAGCCTCTAATGTAATTAATGATAATTAGTGATAAGATGATATCTGTTGCTGATATTGAACAACAGTACTAAGGGCTTGGGTCACAAGAACTTTCTTTTTTCAGACTTTAGTAATTGTAATTGTGTAGCATGGGTAGGAACAGGTACCAGCCTGTGAATCTCCAGGGTTTGCTTCCCAAGATGATGGCTGGGGGCACTTGGGAATAACATTTCCAAATTATTGGAATTTTAAGTTTTTAGGAAAACTTTTATGCTCTTCTATTGTAAGTGCCTTTGTCTTCCTCTTGTTTAATCCTTGTCACTTTTCTCTAACTTTTCCCTCATCCCTTTTCCCTACCCTATACAAACCCTTCCTTGTATCAAGTTTGTATAATCAAGAAATTGGCTGTATCTGAAAATATGTCCTGGGCTATGTTCATGCATCAGGTGGTCACGGTGGTGATGCTTGTGGTTTAGTTTGCCAGACAAACTTTATCTTCCTCCTTCCTCAGGTTGGAAGCTGCTCCAATAAGGCTCACTTTCCTGCTCTAAAAGGGGGAATGTTGGCATTTGATGAGAAGTTGCTAGTCTTGCTACTGTTTCTCACTGCCTCTGTGTTCCAGACAAACTGGCATACTTTGTTGCCTCAAGTCAACATCTCTTTTCATAGGTTGCTCCCTTCCCTTACCAAGAATGAACTTCCTCTTCACCACTTTATTTTAAAAAAATTGTATATGAAGGTAAAGGAAGACATGCAAGAGGGTGGGTCCAAAAGTAGAGATGAGAGTAGTGTTAGATCTGGAAAAATACTAAGTGGAAAGAAAAGGTTCTAAGGAAGGAGTGTATCTTGGGAGTTTCTGATCATTCCTAGCAAAAACATCCTGAAGTGACTCTAGAAATTGGGGCTGTCCGTAGGTCAGAAATGTAGATGGAAGTATTTTAGGTGAAGTTGATGACCAGGAAGAAATAATGCAGAGTCAACTGGTAGAATTTTGTCAGGTTGTCATGTTAGAATTTCTAAGATGAAAAGTTAGAGATGTTGTCTGTTGTCAACCCAACAGAACTGGCCTTTAATCTGTAGGTGGCTGGAGCTGAACAGCACAGGCTAGAGATAGGAGAGTCAGGAATCAAATAAAAGTTTAAATTAATTAAATTAGGGAGGGGAACATGTGGCAAGCAAGGACACATGGGCTAGACCCCTGCCTCTAGTGGGGAGAATCCATTTTGGAGATTTCAATACTTATACCAATGGCTTAACAGGTAGCTGTAGCCCCAACAATGAGGGATAACACCATCAATATGACAAATTTGTTTCAAAGCAGGGCTCCATGACCAGAAATAACTCTGGGATTTTTTTGTGGCTGAGATCATTCAGAAGATGAAAGCAAAGGATTATTGCTATATCAAGCTCAGAACACAACTTGCTTACTGTGCCTTAACTCTGGAAAACAGGGTGTCTTCTAATATTTTGACATTGTTCTAGGAAAGGACTTGTTTCAGTAAGGAGACAAGGTAAGAATTTGGTTACTTGATGCTGAGATACAATGTGAATAATCATTTTTTTGGATATAAATCTGTAGAAAGATGTGTGTGTGTGTGTGTGTGTGTGTTTCAGTGGTTGGGATTATTTTAGAATCAAAGATTGTCCTAGGTGCTAGGCATATAGAAACAAAAATAAAAATCGCTGCTCTCTAGAAGCTTATAGTAGAGACAATGTGTACATAAATAATTACATTCATTTTGTATTAGGAATTTCATATTTACTATGTATGTGTAATTATATATGCATTATATAAACATACAGTTTTGTATATAATGAATACAAAATAAAATGTAAGATTTTTTAGTGAGGGAAAGTACTAGCATTACTCAGTCTTGAAATCAGTAAATAATTTATGAAGTTTTAAGAGTATAAAGTATAAAGCTTGATAAGCTGGGATAGTCCTGCCCTACAGGACTTTGGAAAGTCCGTATTTCTAGGCAAATCAATGAAAGGCTTGTGTTAATTTTTTGATAATTCATTAATGCTTTTCCTTTCAATAGTCTAGAGGCTTCCACAGAGCTTGTTAGGTTTCAGAAAATTGTCTTTGAAAATGAGGTAAAATGAAATAATATTTATAAAACTCTTTCCACACCATGAAGTGCTACATAAATGCTAGTATTATTATTAGCAGATAGTAGTAGGGAATAGGATAAAATGACAGTGCTCTGGAATCAGAAAGATCTGTGTTCAAATTAAGCCTCAGACACTAACTATGACTCTAGGCAAGTCATTTAATTTGTATCTGTTTCAATTTCCTCATCTGTAAAATGGAGATAATAATAGTATCTACCTCCCAGGCTTGCTGTAAGTTCCAAATGGAATAATATTTAAAAAGTGCCTTAAAGTGATATGTATTTTTTCCATTACTTTCATGAACATGCCCATAGATTTGTTAATCTGTGTTGTGTCTACCTGTATGCTCTCCTGCTATTGGATTCTCAGTTTCCTTTCCTTTAGTTCTCTTCTCCCCAAGATTTGCTTTGCCACAGAAGGCAGACTGATTTCTCACAGTACAGTTCATGGTGACTAGATTAGAACCAGAGGACGCTAAAGATATGGGGTGATAACCTTGAGAGCAGCTTCTCCAGCGGCTCCCTATCTTCAAATCCCACTCACAAAGAGTTTGCTGGATGCATTAGTTGGGACTGTGGGCAAATATTCCAAGCATCTCTCACTTGGAGTATGTGCAAATATGCCCTACCAGACAGGGTGTGTGTCTTGCTAAGTGCATTCTCAGAGTGTTATAGGCTAAGGAATATGAAGTTGAAGCACTGTCAAGAGCCAAGGGTTAGTAGAAGAGTGGGAGTCTTCCTTGGATAAGGGAGAAGTAGCCTTGCCTATAAATACCCTTGTAAAAGTTGGGAGTTTTTAATAGGAGGCTGAAAATCTCAGGTGGGGGTGTTGAATGAAGATTGGAGTATTGGTAATAAAGTACAAATTTAGAGTCCAAAAAAAAGAGCATCTCTACTAATTGGTGTTTGTCTTAGAGAGATGAATGAATGGATAAAACATTTGTTAAGCACTTGCTATATGCAAAGCACTGTGAGAAGTGCTGGAAATACAGACAGAAAAAACTAATGCAATCTCTGCTTTCAAAGATTTCATATTCTAATTGGGGAAACCTATGGGAGGTTTCATCTTGTAAATCAAATGATTCCAATGGTCCTGTGGTCCTTAGAGTACATTAACAAAGCAAGGGAGAATCAAATGTCATTTCCACTGATAAAATGGTATTGGTTGCTAATATTGAACCCTTTGACAATGCTGAGGACTTTGTTCATAATAATTTGGCAGGCTGCATCCCTTCAGAGTTTGCTTTCTGGGATAGTAGCTGAAGTATCTGGGCTGAAAGCATTGGTTTTTTTTTTTGTTGTTTGTTTTCTGAGGCAATTGGGGTTAAGTGACTTGCCCAGGGTCACACAGCTAGGAAGTGTTAAGTGTCTGAGATCAAATTTGAACTCGGGTCCTCCTGACTTCAGGGATGGTGCTCTATCTACTGCGCCACCTAGCTGCTCCTGAAAGCATTGTTATTCCCAAAGCTCTTGGGTTTAGGACCCTAGGCTGTGTCCATCAGGATCTGATGGGAGAAAATGGTCAAGTTGATAGTGATGGTTCAGTTTGCCTGGCAACATGCTGCTTTCTATCTCTCCTGTAGGGTGCCCTGTTGCTTCAGCTATGCTGGCTGGTTTGGTCTGTGAGTGCCTTTTGGTTGGCAGTTAGTACCAGACATTGACATGTGTGTCAATGGATATGATATTTCATAACTGTAGTTCTCCATCTTTGCAATTGTAGCAGTCCTTTTTTCTGTTTCTCTTCTCCTTTATATGCCTAGGATATGTTCATATAATTTCCCAAAGATCTCATTTCCCTCTGTATTCCAAATCTGTTCACTACTGCTACTCTAGAAAAGGCTAATTTCTTCTTCCCTCCCTCCCTCCTTCCCTCCTTCTTTCCTTCCCTCCCTCCCTCCCTTTGTCCTTCCTTCCAAATTTTTCTCCCTTACCTTTCCCCCACCCCAAGGCAGCAAGTAATATGATATAGGTTAAATATGTGCAATTCTTCCAAGGAGATATTTTACATTTGCTTCTATTTTTCATTTTTTGTTTTGTTTTGTTTGACTGATTCTTGGTGTTTCATAATCATTCATTTTCATTTGTTCAATTCTAATTTTTAGTGAATTACTTTCTTCAGTTAGCTTTTGATCTTCTTTTGCCAAATAAGTTTTTTTTTCCATTTCACCAAATCTATTTTTTAAAGTGATTTTCTACAAACAATTTCTATTTCTTTTTCCAAAGCTCTCAATTCCTTTCCCCATTTTTCTTCTAACTTTTTTAAAGATCCTTTTTGAATTCTTCTAAGAGAGCCTTTTCAGTTAGAGAGTAACTCATATCACCCTTTGAGACTTCATCTGGAGTTGCTTTGCCTTTAGTGTCTTCAGGGTTTGAGGTCTGTTTTTCCTTGTCTTCATAATAGCTATCTATGGTCAGAGCTCTTTTTTCTTTTATTTGCTCATTTTTAAAGATTGAGGTCTGCTCTTAGGGCAAAGGAGAGATTGTTCCAAGTTTCCTCTATAGGCAACAACAGCTTCAAGTTGCCCTAGCCCTGCCAGCTTCCTTCCCCTACTTGTTATGCTGGGGTTCAAGGTCTCACTGTTTGTCTTCTGTAATTGCACTGGAGATCTCACAGCTTGTCTGCTGATCCACTGGCTTCTGAACTAGACAAAGTAGCCAACACCTGCTGTATTTTGGCTGTCTCCCAGTAACTTCCCCCAGCATGTGGAGGCTTCTCTGCCCTGGGCTTCCCTGTGCTGCGCCTGTGCTGGGCTGCCTCTTCCCCTGCCCAGTTGAGACAGATCTTTCCTGAAATTCTTCCAAAATATTGTCTGCTGGAAATTTGTTACACTCCAAATATTTATGGGTTCTCTCACTTCAAAACTTGTTCAGAGGCTTGATCTAGTGTTGATTCTGAGGGAATCTCAAAGATCTGCCTATTCAGCCGTCTTGGCTCTGCTCCTCAATATATGCAATTCTTTTCAACGTATTTCCGTATGTGTTATGTTGTGCAAGAAAAATCAGACCAATAGGGGAAAAAAAACCTTAGAAAACAAAAAAAGATGAAAATAATATGCTTAAAACCACATTCAAGTCCATACTTCTCTCTCTGGATGTGGATGGCATTGTCCGTCCCAAATCTTGAAAAGGTCAATTTCTAAATCCCCCAAAATGTTGAGGAACAAAGAAGCCCCGAAGGTGTTCAAAACCCTGGAGTCACCCTGTGATTAAGCCCAACAATAACAGCCCAAAGCCACTTTGCATTAGTGGGGATTTTAAACATCAAATCCTTAAGTCTTTCTTTTTCCTCCCTTCACCTGTCCAATCCTTCATCCCCAAAGCATGAATCAACTTTTGAACGAGTGTCAAGGTTCAGGTTCTTTGCTTTCTTTTCCCAAGATCTGGTCCTTTTAGATCCAGATAAGAATGATATAAAAATCTTTACTGGTTCTGATGCCCCATTATCTCAGGAGCCTCAGGATCCCAGCTGACTGAACACTCTCCACCGTTTTTCCTGACTGCCCTTCATATTGTGAGTAGAGTCCCTCAATAAAGCTGGCGTGCTTCACCATCTTATGTGTTCTGTGTTTCCTTGAACTAAACTTTGGTATCCTGACCCTTTCTAAGTCGGTATGAAGATAACAATGAAATGAAGAAGGTGCATTTTTTCAGTTCTCAGAGGCCAAGTTTGATCATTATAATCATGTCATGTTGATTTTCAAGATTTTTTTCCCCCCTTTTTGGTAACATACAATTTAGAGAATCCATTAGAAAGAAATTCAGGTCACAATCATAACATATACTCCAGCCATAGGAGGGTGGATCAATGTTTTTCCATGACTGTATGTTCTGATAGGTGTGTCTGAGGTTGCACATTCCAGCATTTACTTAGGGGCCTGCCAATCCTAAAGCCACTGGTTCTTGAAAATGAAGGGCTAGAGGTAATAGTTGTAGTTTTTACTGATTGAGATAAAGTATAGCCAACATCTGTATAGATAGGCTCAAAGTGACCTCTGAGTAGGAGGAAATGGTGACTGCTACTACCACTAATCCTTCAGTTTCAGGAACCAATTGCCCTAGAATTGCCCCCAAGTAAATGAGGAAGTTAAAGGAAGATACTCAGTAAGGAATTTATTTTAGATGCTCTTGGGGGTTATATTCCATTGTGGTGGTGGCTTTTCTGGCCTGTTATACCTGTTAGGGAGTTGAGAAATTCATATTTTCTAGACTGGAAGTAGTGGACAAATATGGACTAAAAGAAGGAAAAGGACACAAGATGATCATTGGGAAATTTTATGAACAAGGTCCCCTCCCTATATCCCAAGTATGTCAAAATAAAAGAAAAAGAACAGAGTCAGAAAAGATGGTTAGAAAAAGATATTCAGTAATCTTAACTTAAAGATATTAGGTCTCAATAGCAGGCGAGAAAGAAAATGTATGCTTAAGTAAAACAATCATCAAGGGTTAACCCATTTGAGGGCAGATACTGAATCAGGGTGTGAGTCATTTGTCTTTCACTGGAATGAGGAGAGACCCCTGGCACTAGAGAGTCAAGGGTTACCCACGCCCACATTCTTACCTAAGCCTCACCTGTCCCAGGTATGTGCTAAAACTGCTGCTAAGAATGACTGAAGGAACCCAAACTCTGGGAGTCACACCTAAAAGGGAGAGCTAAGCAATCATGAAATCTACTCCAGCACTGTAAGACCTCTTTATCTGCTTTCATTCTAGCTGCCCCTGCTCCAATTAGGGCCAATCTAGTGACTTGCAGGCAATAGATGTGTGATTATTATTTACTGAATCTGAACTGAACTGTAAGGAAATCGGATGTCCCTGGGGTAGCTCCCAAACAGAAATGTCCCCTGCAGTCTGCTGTGAGTGACTTCCTGCTGCCACCAACCTAAATATACAAACCCATATTGTATAGCTAGGTTGGCAGATTCAAGTTTCTTTTAATTTCTTTTTGTCCACTTTCTAACTTTTTTTTTTTTTTTTTTTGCTCTTGTTTAGTTGTTTCAGTCACTCCTCACTTCTGCTTCTCAGAGATGAATCTTATTTTCTTTTGGGACTCAGCTTGGGTGCTTCTGTAAACCCTTCCCTTTCTCCTTCCTGAAATTATCTTGTTTTTACGTATCTTGTTTTCCTTTTGTAGAAAGTCTCATCTTCAGAGAACTTGCAATTTTACTTTTATTTTTGAGGCTACATCATCAACTAGCACAATGTCCTATATATCATAGAAAGTTAATTTAGGATTTTCTTGGCAAAAATACTGGAGTGGTTTCCATTTCCTTCTCCAATTCATTTTATAGATAAGAAAACTGAGGCAAGCAGAGTTAAGTGATTTGTCTAAAGTCACACAGCTAGCTGGGAGCTAGATTTGAACTCATATCTACTTGACTCAGTACTCCATCCTCTGGGCCATCTAGCTGCCCCCATTTTCTAATCATCAGTTCCACTTTTTAGGCCATCTTTAAAGTTACTGCATTTCCTTAGTTGTCGGTTTTATTTCTATATCAGGTGAATGAAGTTTAGAACAAGTTTTTCCAATGAAATAATGAGAAACTAGAAAATTATGATAGCATTAGAATTATAATTTGACTATGGTATAGACTAAGTGTTTTCTGGGAATCTACTACTTAATTTTTCTATTGAAAATTGCATTCTACTTTTCATACAAATGCATATGAAAATTTTTGGGATAAATTCACTCTTTTATATTCCAAGGAATCTATGATCTCACTGATGTGAGCATCTCAGTAATGAAGATTGCAACCAATGTATGTTCTCCCAAAAATTCAATAGAGTTGGGGAGAGGAAGGGATGCCATTGTGGTAGAGTGACTTTTTTTGTGTTCTGCCACTGCAGAATTGTCAGTGGATAAATATCTATGTGGAAGACTGATAATTCTGCAATGGCAGAACACAAGAAAGTCTCCGGAGATAGATCTCATATGAGAAAGGCAAGGGAAAATACTATACTGGATAAACATCAGATGGCAGTCTGAAGAAAAGGTGATGTAGTAAGGCTGAAAGAATTTTTAAAGATGTACCAAAGTACTGAGGAGGAATGATTAAGCGCCTTCAGTTATTGATAGATGGGAAAGGATAAAAAGGGCTCCTTGTATAGAACTTGGCCAAACAATGACTAAGGCGGGCTGGGCCAGAGTATGACAACTATCAACAGTTATTTGGAAGAAGTTAACTTCCATTAACTCCTTAGCAAAGCTGACCAAAGAATATTCCTGGCAGAGAGTAAGAGGAAAGCAAAGTTGCATGAAGATATCCGAAGAAAAATTGTCACTTTTCCCTCCTGCTTTAGTGTATTCAATTTGACAAATGTTTATTAAGCATCTGCTTAGGTACAGGGTACCCTACAGGATTCTTGAAAAGGTATAGATTCAGTTTCTGCCCTCATGAAATTTTACTATGCTATGTTCATTTTTTTCTGTTTTTTTTTCCCCTTCTTGTGGTTTTTCCCTTTTGTTCTGATTTCTCTCTCTCAAAATAATTCATAAAGAAATGTATATTAAAAAGTCAATGTACATATAAAACCAGAAAAAATAAAACAATAAAAAAAGAAATTTACAATATAATAGGAAACATTCACAAATGTTTTTGTGCCTTTGTGATCCTGGAAATGTGCATAAAAGTTTTTGGCTCTCCTTTTGTACCAGAGAAGTTTGAATTTTTTTCTTTTTTTCTTTTATGGGGTAATTACAGTATCTTATTGTAAAATTTGCATTAAGTATTTGGTCGTAGGCTCTGTATTATCTGCAGCTTCCACAAAACTTCCCCCAAATTCCCATTTAATTTCTTATGTTGGATGACAATAAATGATATTGAGGAACAAAGAAGCCCCGAAGGTGTTCAAAACCCTGGAGTCACCCTGTGATTAAGCCCAACAATAACAGCCCAAAGCCACTTTGCATTAGTGGGGATTTTAAACATCAAATCCTTAAGTCTTTCTTTTTCCTCCCTTCACCTGCCCAATCCTTCATCCCCAAAGCATGAATATTGATATATTGATATATTGAAACTGAGATGCGGAAAATACCATGTAGAAGAGATAATTGTATCCACATGTGGATGAGATTATTTGTAAGGTCTTTTTCAGCTCTGAATTTACAATCTTTTGTTAGAGAGTGGATTGATGACCACTACCATTCTTCCTTTTAATTGTTAAAGTTCCAAGTCTTTTTAAAATACCTCCTTCTTTTTTGTTATTTTTTTCATCAACCTACTGCTTTTATTTGGAACCCTTCTAACCACTTTCCTCCCTTCCCTTCATTGGATAAGAATGAAAGTATTCAGTTCTTTATGTCTTTAGTCTTGGACTTCAGCCCTAGCCCACTCAGATATGAATGCAGGCAGGAATCATAGGAAACATTTAGCACTCTCTTGTTAGTTCTGCTTCTCAGAGAGGATTATTATTTTCTTTTGGGACTCAATTTGGGTGCTCCTGTGAACCTTTCCCTTTCTCCTTCTTGAAGTTATCTTGTTTTTATTATCTTGTACATATTGTCTTCCGTTTGTAGAAAGTCTCATCTTCAGAGAACTTGCAATTTCATTTCTAAATTTGAGGCCCCATCAACACTGAGCACAGTACCTTGTATATCATAGAGTTAATTTTGTTGTTGTTTAATTGAATCATGGGGCAATTAAGTGGTGAAGTGGATAGAACATCAGGCCTGGTCAAGAAGACTTCAATTCAAATCTGGCCTTAGTCACTTATTAACTGAGTGACCCTAACCAGTCATTTAACCTTGTCCATATCAGTTTCCTCATCTGTCAAATGAAAAGGAGAAGGAAATGATAAAACACTCCACTATCTGCTGGAAAACCCCAAATGGGATCATGCAGAGTGAGATGCAACTGAAATGATTGCACCACAAGTTGAATTGATTAGGTTTTCTCAATCTGGACATTCCTCAAAGGAAGGTGTATATTAATATTGTTATTGGATATTTTAGAAACTCCATAACATAAGCTGTTAAACTCAGTGTCAACTGAAAACCAACAGTTTTGTTGTATTTTCTAGGTGGGAAAGAACAATAAATCACTTTCTTATTTATTTGTGTTTCTAGACAGCTCAGGCTGAATCATTTTTATTGTTATCCATCATCAAAATATATTACACATACACACAACTCTGAGTTAAGTAAGATGTGCTGATCTTTATCAGTGAGAAAACAGTAGGATAAAAAAAAGTAAGGGTTTCACCCAGGAGTTAATGATTGTTAGAAATGACAGCCAGTGTCCAGTCTTAAGAATTCCTCATTCTAAGTTTGTTGCAGAGTCATAAGGTTAGAGTTAGGAGACTTGAACTGGAATTCTGGCCAACTCAGTTATTATTTCTGAATTTGTAAAATGAAGTCAATTAATCACCAATCAATAAACATATTAAGTATCTACTATGTGCTGGGCACTATCCAAAGTTTGAAGGGAAAAGAAACAAACAAACAAAAAAACCCCCCCTCCCCAACCAAACCCAACAAAAACTTAGACCCTCTCTCTCTTTGAAAAGCATGTAATCTAATGGGGAAAGTTGAAAATAAGGTATCTTCCAGCCTAAACTCAAGATCCTGGAAAATTGCCTTCCATTTCACATCCAAAGATGTGTGAGCCTTTTTTTCAAATAGTCTTTTAGATTGTAAACTTCTTGAGAGCAGACTTTGTGATGTCTATTTTTATACCTCTAATTTAATCCTATACAGTTGATGCTTAATAAATATTTGTTGATTTGGATCTGATAATGAATATATTTTCATTTTACTTTGTGTAGTGTAGATTTTTAATCAGTCAATAAACATTCATTAAACTTATGCACTAGACTAAGCATTGATACAATAAAAAAAGACAAAAGTCAATCTCTACTCTCAAGAAGCTTACAATCTAATGGGAAAGACTATAGGCAAACAAATGTCTACCAACTACTTATTTACAAGATAAACAGAAACCAATTAATAGAAGGAAGTCACTAGGATTAAGTGGGTTTGAGAAAGGCTACCTGTAGAAAATGAGATTTTAGTTAGAATTTAAAAGAAGCCAAAGAAGGCAGTGGGCAGAGAGGGGAGACAGAGAAAATATCTGGAACAGAGAGATGGAGTGTTTTGTTTTTGGAACAGCCATTGTCCCTGGATCAAAGAATACATGACAGGGAGTAAAATATAAGAAGACTGGAAAAGTAGGAGGAGTTTAGGTCATGAAAAGCTTTGAATGCCAAACAAAGGATTTTGTATGTTATCCTGGAAGAGATAAGAAGACAATGGAGTTTATTGAGTAAGGATGTGACATGGATGTGATGCTTTATGAAAATCACTTTGGTGGTTGAATGAAGGATGGACTGAATTAAAATAGGTAGATCCAACAGGGTTTGCAACCATTGAGGAGGGATGAGGGCCAGTGGACTAGAGTGTTTTATTCAACAAACATTCATCAAATACTTATGTGTGTTAGTTTGATGAATTGAAATTCAGGAGAGGGGTCAATGAATATATAGATCTAAAAAACATTAACATAAACTTGGTCATTGGTTTTACTGTTTTTTTGCAAGGCAATTGGGCTTAAGTGATTTGCCCAGGGTCATGCAGCTAGTAAGTTTGAACTCAGGTCCTCATGACTTCAGGACTAGGGCTCTATCTACTGAGTCATCCAGCTGCCCCCATACTGCTAATTGGAACCTTTGAAATCACAAAGCAAGAGAGTATAGAATGAGAAGAGAAGAGGATATGAAGCAAAACTTTGGGAAACTTCCTCAATTAGTGTACAGGAGAAGGTTGATGATCTAGTCTAGTTGGCTGGTTCATTCTTTACCTCTCTATATCCCAGAACTCGTGTCTCTGCCCTGGGTCTTTTCTTTCTGTACACATTCTCAATGACCTCATCAGCATTCATAAATTCAATAATCATCTCATTGGATATGTCTAGCAGATTTATATATATGGCCCTAAACTTTCCCCTGACCTTCAGTACGACCTTGATTCTGTTTAGAACTGAGCTCATTATCTTTCCCTTCAAAACCATCTCTCTTTTAAACTTTCTTATTACCATTGAAATCACTGCCATCTTTTTAATCTCCTAGATTAGTCATATTCAACTACTTCCTTTCACTCATTACTCATCTCTTATCAAATCTAGGAGTGGATATTGTAATAGTCTATATTATAGGGATTCATAGGTATTTTTCAAGGCTAAGAGTTGCAGGAACACAATTCAGGGGTTTAGCTTCAGAATGCCCCGCATTTGGCTCCAATTAAGAACTAGAAAGTGTTGCTTGATGCTATTTGATTCACACTCTTTTGGAAGATCAGTAAAGAATGTTTCCTGGTTATTTTCTTTGGTCCCTTCTCTTTAGCTGTAAGGGAGCCTCAATCTTCTCCATTTGCTTCTCAGTTTTTCTGCCTCATTGGCTTGGTTGTGTAGAATGCCAACCAATTCTTTGATGACTGTTTATGGATACGTGAAACAATAGAATGGGGTTGGGGCAGGCCCAGGTAGAGACAGAGACTCATATCACAGCTCCATTTTTCCTTATTGTACTTGAAATTTTTTTACTTGTCATGTTCTACGTCAGTTCTCTGCTCCCTCCCTCATGCTGTCCTGATTTTTTCTTCCTTCTGTTGCTTGCTTGCCCCAGTCTTTTTCCTTAACAATTAGTCACAGGAAAAGGAATGTTATAATCCAGTCTCAGATAATTTTGTCAATTATTGCTCTGTAATGTAATTTGAAATCTAGCAATGTAAAGCAAACATCTTTCATTTCTACATTTTTGTCAAGTTACCTTGATATTATTAACTTTTTGCTCCTATGTGTGAATTTTGTTATTATAATAGTTCTTTATTTTTGAGGGCAGTTTATGTATAATAAGGATTATTTGATCTTTAAGTTTTGATAGAATTTACTTTTAAATAGAAGTTTTTGTTTTTTCTCCCTCATTATTTATTCAATTTCTCTTTCTGACACTGAGTTTAGATTCTCTTTTGTGTTTTTTAAAAAATTGAGGTATTTTATGTTTTTGTAGAAATTCACCTATTTCCTTTAAATTTTAATTTTGGTAAAGAACTGGAAATTGAGTGGATGCCCATCAGTAGGAGAATGGCTGAATAAGTTATGGTATATGAATGTAATAGAATGTTATCCCAATATAAGAAATGATGAGCAGGCTGATTTCAGAAAAGCCTGGAAAGACTTACATAAACTAATGCTAAGTGAACTGAGCAGAACCAAGAGAACATTGTACACAGTAACAACAGAATTATGTGATGATCAGTTGTGATGGACTTGATTCTTTTCAACAAGGATATGATTCAAGGAAATTCTAATAGACTTGTGGTGGAAAGTGTCATCCACATCCAGAGAGGAGAATTATGGAGATTGAATGTAGATGAAAGCATAGTATTTTCACTTTTTGTTGTTTATTTGCTTGATTTTTTCTTTCTCATGTTTTTTCTTTTTCCCTTTTAATCTGATTTTTCTTGTACAGCATGACCAATATGGAAATATATTTAGAAGAATTGCTTAGGTTTAATGTATAACAGATTGCTTGCTATTTTAGAGAGACGGAGGGGGGGAGGAGACAGGGAGAAAAATTTGGAACATAAGGTTTTGCAAAGATGAATGTTGAAAATTATATTTGCATGTATTTGTAAAAATCAAATACAATTAAAAAAAGAAAATTTTTAAAAATTTCATTTTGAAGGCATGCTTATTTTTAAAAATCACATAGCATGTCTTTTAATCAGAAAAAAACCCCACCTTTTTCTCTCTCCCATTCTATTTCTCCACTCAACTGAGGGTACAAGGAAAAAGCAAATTTTTATAGTCAAGTAAAACTAATTTCTACATGAACCACATTCAAAAAATATATATCTCATTTTTTACTTCCATCAGGAAGTGGGTATCATGTTTCATCATTAATCTTGTAGAATCATGATTGGTTATAAATTACACTGATTAGAATTCCTAATTCTTTCAAAGTTGTCTTTATCATACTGCTATCTTTGTATAAATTGTTCTTTTAGTTTGCTTTACTCTGTCTCAGTTCATACAGATTTCCTTGAATTTCTATGAAAATATGCTTTTAATTATTTCTTACAGCACAATGGTCTTACTCAACCACATTTGTATACCATAATTTATTCACCCATTCTTGTATTTATAGAAAATTTCTTAGATTCCTATTCTTTGTCACCTCAAAAAAGCTACGAATATTTTTTGCATATCTTTAGTTAGAATTTGTTCTGTTTAGGACTAATCCTTCTCTTAAATGACTCTCCCTTTATTTTCCTCTTCTCCTTTCTCCCCTGTTTCTCTGTTTAGTGCAATGTATTTCTAGACTCAGCTTTGTGTGATGGTGTTCTGTCTTTCTTTGGCTAGTTCAGATGAGAATGAGACTCAAATGTTAGCTACTCCTTCCATCCTTTCTTCCCTGTTGGTATTAGATGTCTACTTGTGCACCCTAATTATGTGAACTAATTTCTCCTAACCTTCCATTTCCTTGCCTCCTATATTACTATTTCCTTCTCTTTTAATTCTTTTCTTGTCATAAAGACATAAGTGAATTATTCCTAGGACTTTACTCCCTTTATGATCTCTGATGATGATGGATTTCAAAGGAGACACATTATCTCCCCATATCAGATTGTAAGCATTTCATTTTTGTTTAGCCCTGTTCATGTTCATGTTCATCTTTATCTTTTTATATTTCTCTTAACTTTAAATTTTTTTCACAGCTTTGCTCTTTTCATCAGGAATGCTTGGAGGTCCGATATAACATTCAAGGTCCATTTTCCCCACTGTGGGATGTTATTTAGTTTTGTGCAGTAGGTTATTATTGACCGTTATAAGCCTATATGTTTTTCTTCTGGAATATCATATTCCAATCTCTCTACCCCTTTAAGGTGGTAGCTACTAAATTATATTAAATCCTGAATGTGGCTCATTGATAATTGAATTTTTTCTTTTTGACTGTTTCTAGTATATTTTTTCTTGACCTGAAGCTCTGGATTTTGTCTAGTATGCTCCTGAAGATTTCATTTGTGGGGTTTTCTTTAGGAAGTAATAGGTGCATTCTTTCTATTCTGCTTTGTACTTTGGTTCTTAGATATCTGGGCAGTTCTGTTTAAAGATTTCTTGAAATATAAGGTTTAGGTTCTTTTTTGGGGGGCGGGGCGTATCATGGCTTTTGGATAGTCCAGTGATTCTTAAATTTATTTTCTTTCATCTGTTTTCCAGTTCAATTGTTTTTTATATGATACATTATACTTTCTTCTATTTTTCCTGTCTTTTGACTTTGTTTTAATATTTCTGGTCTCTGGGAGTCATTGATCTCTTCATTCTAATTTTCAAAAAGTTTGTCACTCAGGCAAGGATTTTTATCTCTTGTTCTAAGCTATTAATTCCCTTTTAAATTCCTTCAGAATTCTCATTTTTCCTCTAACACTTTCATTTCATTAATAAAAACATTTTTAACTTTTTACAACTCTTCCTTCATTTCTTTCAGGAATTCTAGCTGAATTTGTGTCTATGATGTGTTTTTCTTTGCAGCTTTGTATTTTAGACATTTTCTTCTGGGTTTGTGGCTTCAGAATACCTATACCAAAATAGCTTTTTATGATGCAATTCCTTTTTCATTTGCTTATTCTCCAGGCTCCTATATGACTTCATACTCGATGTTCAGTCTAGGTTCTGAGCACTTTTAAAGGAAAGGTCTGGGCTAGTCCTGTTACTTCTTTTTAGAGTCAGTAAAGTATTCTATTATTCTAAGATTGCAGGACATCTCAGTCTGGAGACCTGCAAACTTTGAGTCCTTCCAAAGGGATCTGATTCAGAGCAAAATCTGATTGCTATCTGCCTGGTCTAAGTGACACAAGTTCCTAATTTAAATTTGGTTTTCAGCAGTAAGTATTCAATCACTATCAGCCATTTATGAAGGTTCAATGATAGAAATGAGGCTTTCTTTTGGTCTTCAGCTTTTCCAAAATTATCACTTTTCACAATCTCTTTACCAATTGGTAAACATTGGTAACATTCTCTTTATTATGTTTCTTCATAAAATAAGTTAATATAATTCTTCCAAGAAACAAATTTTTTTCTCACCCTCTTTTTCTTTATTCTCTATAGTTTCGGAGACTATTTCCTATAATTCTATTGAGTTTCTTTAAAGTTGCTAGCATCAAATATGATAAAAAAGGAAAATGATAAATTTTGGAGAAGATGTGGGAAAACTGGGACACTAATGGATTATTGGTGGAGTTGTGAACTGATCCAACTATTCTGGAGAACAATTTGAAACTATGCCCAAAGGGCTCTGAAACTGTGCAATACTTTTAATCCAGCAATACTGTTATTAAGCCTGTATCCCAAAGAAATCATAAAAAGGCAAAAGGACCTACATGTACAAAAATATTCATAGCAGCCTTTTTCATAGTAGCAAAGAGTTGGAAATTGAAGGTATGCTTCAAATGGGGAATGGTTGAACAAGCTGTGGTATATGAATGTAATGGAATACTATTGTGTAATTATTTCTTATGATATTCTTATGATAAACTGATAGATTTCAGAAAAAAAAACCTGGAAAGATTTGTATGAACTGATGCAAAGTGAAATGAGCAGAAACAGGAAAATATTGTGCATAGTATCAGCAACATTGAGGGATGATCAACTATGAATACTCAGTTCTTCTCAGCAACTCAGTGATCTAAGACAAGTATAAAGGACTCATGAAGGAAAATGCTATCCATATTCAGATAAAGAACTAATGGACTCTGAATGCAGATTGAAATAAATTATATATATATATATTTTTTTTTTTACATATATTTTTATTCTTTCTTCCTTTCTTCTTGATCTGTTACTTTTTTCACAACTGTGACTATACAGAAATATGTTTTACATAATATCACATGTATAAATATTATCAAACTGCTTACTATCTTTCGAAGAGGGGAGTGGAGAAAGGAAAAAAAAACTGGAGCTCAAAATCTTTTTTTGTTTGTTTGTTTAATATTTTTATTTTTTCCCCAGTTACATGTAAAACACTTTTTTAACATTTGTTTTTTTAAAACTTTGAGTTCCAGATTCTCTCCCTACCTCCCCATTCCCAACCCCAACTAAGAGGGCACATGGGAAGTTATTGAAAAAATTTCCATAAAATTCATGTTGTAAAAGAAAACAAACCTCCCCACCAACCCCTCTCAAGAACAATAATTTTTTTTTAAAGAATATACTTCAATCTGTATTTGGATATAATCAGTTCTTTCTCTGGTTAGCATTTTTCATCCTAAGTTCTTTAGTGTATTTTTGGATCATTGTATTTTTGAGAATTGCAAAGTTATTCACAGTTGATCATCCCACAACCTTGCTATTACTTTGTACACAGTATATTTCACTTTGCTTGTGGACCTCGAGTTCATCAAAAAAATTTTGACATGTAACTGGGGAAAAAAAGAAAATACTATTTAATAATAAAAAAAAAAGAAAAAAATTTGCCCCCAAAGGCAAATCCAGTATATTCCATTTGGCTTTTATAAGTACAGAAACATTTTATAGCCTCCTTAGGAGAAGCATTTGAAATAGATATTACACTTAGTTGTGCACATATTGTGTTCTTTTAGAGAATGTCAGATATTTGAAGTCAGGAAAATTCTTTGTTTCCCCAGAGCTTGGCACAGTGCCTGATATATTATGTTTGTTTAACAAAAATTTTTTTGAATTGTTGAAGTCAGGAAGAGTGTCAAGACCTGAGTAAATATATACAGAAGATACCAATGCTGATTGTGATGTCACAATTTTAAAGCTTCTTTGGGATCAATTTTCAATATCACATGATGATAGATTCATAAATTTAGAATTAGAAGGGACCTTAGAGACTAGTTCAACATTCTTATTTTACAGATGAGGAAATTCAGGCACAGAGAAATTAAGTGACTTATCCAGGGTCACAGAGCTCATAAATATCTGAGGAAGAAATTCAAGTCTTCCTGACTCCATATTTAATGCTCTCACTAATAATACTGTGCTACTTCTCACATAGTAGTGATTCCAAAAGACCTGAAAAAATATTGGGATATTGATTTTAGTTATTCATTTAAAATAAGATTTATAGCTATCTTTTGTTTTTATTTGTTGTTTTCAGTTGTGTCTGATTCTTCATGGTCTCCCTTGGGTTTTTCTTAGTAGAAATGCTAAAGTGGTTCACCATTTCCAGCTCATTTTGCAGATGAGGAAGCTGAGGCAAACAGTGTTAAGTGATTTGCCCAAGAATATACAGCTAATAAATGTCTGAGACTGGATTTGAACTCAGGTCTTCCTGATTCTAACTAAGCTCATTGCCCTATTATTGCCACTTATTGCCCCACTTAGCTGCCTGCTTTTATTTTTGTATCATAGCCATTTCATTATGATCTATTTTTCTATCACATATGTAGATCCATATCTTGTTACAAGAAAAGTTTTGTTTGTTTTTATACTATAGCCATTTTATAATATATTTTTTACTCCTTTCACTACTCAATTGAACTTTGTAATCTCTCTTGTAACAAAACTCAAACAAAATGTTCCATATCCTCCCCAAAAAACCAGTTAAACAAAAACAATTAATACAGGAATCATGACTGACATTAAGAGCAAATGTTTGTAGCAGCCCTTTTTTTTTAGTGACAAGGAACTGGAAATTAAGTGGATATCCATCAGTTGAGAAATAGTTGAATAAATTATGGTATATGAATGTTATGGAATATTATTGTTCTATAAGAAATGATCAGCAGGATGATTACAGAGAAGCCTGGAGAGACTTACATGAACTGATGCTGAGTGAAATGAGCAGAACCAAGAGAACACTGTACACAGCAACAAGATTATGTAATGATGAATTTTGATGGTTGTGGCTCTTTTCAACGATTTCAGTGATTCAGGTCAATTCCAATAGACTTGTGATGGAGAGAGCCATCTGTATCCACATTCAGATTATGGATCACAACATAATATTTTCACTTTTTTTGTTCTCATTTGCTTGCATTTTTTTCTTTCCTTTTAGATCTGATTTTTCTTGTGCAGCATGATAAATGTGGAAATATGTGTAGAATTGCACATATTTAACATATATTGAATTACTTGCTGTCTAAGGGAGGAGGTAGGGGAAGGAAAGGAGAAAAAAATTGGAACACAAGATTTTGCAAGGGTGAATGTTGAAAACTATGTGTATATTTTGAAAATATGCTAAAAAGAAAGAAAAAAAGAGAAAGAAAGGAAAGAAAGAAAAAAAGAAAGAAGGAAAGAAAGAACACTGGTCAGAATAAGGAAAATTGGATGCTAATCCTAATCTGAATTTGTCATGTTACATTTGAAGAAATCACAATCTTCTATGACCTCAAATATAAAATAAAAAATTTGGACTGAATAGTCTCTAAGATCCATGTAGTTCTGATATTTCATGAAACTTATGAGGTGTGGTTGTGTCATGTTATTTTACTGGTCTTGACAGCAGACAGTGTATCTGGTTGATTCTTATAAACCACAGAATTTCCTAGGAATTCCAGGAGCAAGATTCGTCTATACCAAAGTTCTTTCCCACCCAGCCAAACCAGGAATCCAATTATTGAAGTAATTACTTGTCTTTGTTCCTTAATAATTATCTTCCTTGGAAGAACTGAACAGGTATTTTATCTCCTTTTCTCAATATAAATAATCCACCCAAATTGCTCATTCTCCTAAAGGGATGGGGAAGAGGCATTTTGCGTATCTTCTTTCTTGCTACATTATACTTAAAACAGTACTTGTCCAACATAATATTTAGTCTATGTATGATGTCTAGCCCATAGTTATTTCCTCCTTTCTGAATTCCCATGGAAATTTATAATAATGAAACACTATTGAATTATTATTACTTTCAATATTTGTCTTATTTCTTTATTTAGATTCTTCCCTTGATTTCTTTTCTTATCTCTCTTAATAACTACCATATCCTATAATCATGTTTGTAAGTGTCTTCCCTCCCCACCTCAAGTATTTTCTCCTCATAAGTAACTCGGATGTGGTTTACTTGGATCTTGTTATTTCACTTCCTTGAAATCTATTACTTACTCTCTTAATATTTTTCCCACACTTCTTGACTTTC
The DNA here is from genome assembly GCF_902635505.1 of Sarcophilus harrisii. Lineage (NCBI taxonomy): Eukaryota > Metazoa > Chordata > Mammalia > Dasyuromorphia > Dasyuridae > Sarcophilus > Sarcophilus harrisii. Next base: position 103,947,669 of record NC_045430.1, read on the forward strand.
AATTTGCTGCTAAATATTTTCATTCAATTCCAAATCCACTTAAATGTGGCAAAACTCATATTTCTCTATGCTGTTCATAAAAATTACCATGGATGAAAGTCACTATTTTACTAAAATATCTTCAATATCACCTTAATCTAATAGTCTGGAACATCTTTCAAAAAATCAAATATAACCTTTTAATTATGAAATCATCTTTTGATTTTTTTTTTTGGTGGGGGGAGGCAATCAGGGTTAAATTACTTTCCCAGAGTCACACAACTAGTAAGTGTCTGAGGTCACATCTGAACTTAGGTCCTCCTGACTCTAGGGCCTGTGCTCTATCCATAGTACCACTTAGTTGCCCTAAAGGCTTCCTTTTTTTTCCCCCTAAATGATCACTAATGATTCCTTTAATAGTAAGCTATGGAGATTTTTCTTGTGAATATACTCCATCCTCTTGCTTTCTTTAGAAGTCAAGGTAATATCTAATCTTCTCTAGTCTTACAGTAATTCCTCTCTTCTTTTCAGGCTTTTAAAGAATACTGAGTGACTCAACCAAATGGACAATTCATAGTTGGTTCACCAGCCTGGTTCTCTGCCCCAACTGACTTTTGAGTGGACAGAACTGTCCCTAGCTGAGTGCTTTGTGCTCTCTCTCTCTCTCGCTTGGTGGGTTGTTGTGCAGCCCGTCTTAATTCTGTTTTTTATTTCTCTGGCCTGACACAGGAGTACAATCCTTAGTTTCAGAGCTTTGCAGCACTGGTGCTTCTGGGTTGCAGTCCTCAGCAGGATTTTGCTCCTGAAAGGCTGTGGCTAAGCTAGCTGCTGAGCATAAGCAAACAACAACTTCTTCTTCTTCTTCTTCTTCTTCTTCTTCTTCTTCTTCTTCTTCTTCTTCTTCTTCTTCTTCTTCTTCTTCTTCTTCTTCTTCTTCTTCTTCTTCTTCTTTCTTCTTCTTCTTCTTCTTCTTCTTCTTCTTCTTCTTCTTCTTCTTCTTCTTTTCTTTTGAATTCTGGATATTCTAGATCATGGAGACAAGCTGAAGTTGCTTTATCTTTGGTCACAATTTCTGCTTTGGAGAGGTTTGAGAGGTTGTGGGATCTATTTAATCCAACCAATACAAGAATAGAATACCAGTATTTGTCATCTAGTACTTATTAAAGTTATTCATTAAGCAATTCTTATATGATATGTGCTAGATATACAAGTACAGAAGCAAGACAAGTCCTGCTTAAATTCTGGTGACAATAGTAGTGGTGATTAGGGAAGGGTATTTTGATTTGGAAAGTTAAAGGAATTATGAGTGAGTTCATATGGGAGTTCTGTACTAGGACAGTATTGACTTAATTATGATTCCAGATTAGCAAACAGAGCAAGATGTACATGTGTGAAGTGGTATTAAGTGAAGTATGATGGAGGCCAGTTAGACAATAATGGATCAAGTAAGGCTTTCACAATGTTAGGATTTTTACAAGGTGCTAAGTAAGTGGAATTGGGGAGACAATGGTTAAATCAAGTTTAGTATTGATTTAATCCTACAACAAATAATGGTTTCCTAGTGATATAATGATTGGTATATATTCAGTGTATAGCATATAAGCAAGAAGCTCTCAGAGCCAGACAGAGAAGCCCACTAGAAGCTCTCAAGAGTCTCAGCCAGGATTCAGTGGAGGAGATTCACAAGCTAGAGAAGGCAGCTTAAGCTCTTGAAACCAAGAGTACAGGAGACTTCTAAGAAAGGTAACCGGGCCCCAGGAAAAGAGAAAAGACTTTGAAGGAAACAATAAAGGATTTGGACTTTAACTCCTGGCTGCATTTGGGGTGATTACACTGAACTGAAACTAAGACTGCCTCCAGAAATCCCCTAAGAAACCTGCTCCCAGAGAACATTATATTATAGAGAAGAATATTACACAACAATAAGACAGTTTAGACCCTAAGGCAGATTCAATTTAAGATTGCTTTCAGCGATCAAAGAGTTAAATAACTGAGAGAATGGTTCTGGTGGGCTGGCAAGGTTTCTATTTGTCTGTCTCATGCCATAAATTCCAGCCTATGAAGAGAAGGATTTACATTAGATAAAAAAGAGCAAGCATATTTTTCCCACTATGTTTTCTGATCCCTAAATTTATATACATACATAGATACATATTATATATATATATATTTCATGCAATGATATATCCTCTTATGCTGTCATTTATATTGGTTCTTTTTGAATAAGTTATAACCTTCTGGAACCATAGTTTTTGTCATGGGACTCATTTCACCAAATCTCAGTGATATTAATGAGGCCAAATTGATGACCTCTCTTTAGAACATAAACAGGGAACTGTATAATCAGCAAAGGTGTGTGCTATTTTCATAGACTCTGTCCTATATGAATGGAAAAAATGATTTCTTTAGATGATAAAGTCTTCCACATTTTCCTATTTAGAGATGATATCTTATACTAGGAAATTACAGTACCTCCCAAGGCGATCCATGAACACTAAGAAGAAGTCAGTCTAACGAAATTAATGGATGAGAACTAATTATTCTTATTCAGAACTTGAGGGTGGAACTTTTTTACTTTTTCACGTAAGCCCAGTGCTCAACATAGTGATTGACACATAAACACTAAATAAATGCTTGTTGACTAAGTGCTCATCAATGCAATTTTATGACTACAAATGACTAAATGTTTTAGAGTTATTCATACAGTTTTATGGCTGTATGCATCATATATCTGGGATAGACATTGTAGATGTATAATGATTTTTTCTTAATATTTAATGGGAGTAAGAGACCAGGCTGGATTACTTTTGACAAGTAGTTTAATGCTTTTAATGATTTCATTTGTTTTATGCCTTAAAGACTCATCTTCCTGATGGAGATGTTTTCCCAGGAATATTGGGATAATGAGTTACAGTTTTAAATTTTAGTGTACTTCCATTTTTGAAAGATTCAAATTGCAGGCTCTACAAGGCAAGGGAGAGGGTTCAAGCTGGTTCTTTTGCACAAGATTCATGTCATTAGTGGAGATGATGTTGACTTAAGGCTGCATATTTGTGTGAGAGGCAGTTGGCACAAGAGCTTGGGAAAAGAGAGATGTTTTTTTCTTTCCTGTTTCAAGAGAGGACGTGAGTTTCAGTATCTCTTTGAGAAGAAACCCAAAGAAAGAACTTATTTTGGGAAACAGTTGTTCTTGTTGCTGTTCATGCTTTGTTTTCAAAGGGGACCAATGACATCATGGTCTTAATTGATTTGTGAATTGGATTTAAGGGAGGCAGAGTTGCACAAAGTTGTCAGCCTCACTCTCACTTCCTGAGTCACCAAAGTCATGACAGGACAAAAGTCAAGATCACTGGAATGCAGTGAATGATCTTGACATCTTTCATATCTGACCAAGCTCTAAGCTTTCCACAGCACCAGGTGTTCAGGGAGGACTCTCTGCTTTGAGGGCTTGCCATCTCCTTTTCAGGGCTGCTCATCTATCTTTGGTGAAATGGGTAGATGAAAACAATTTGTTCCAATAGCCATGAAGGCAGTGAGCATTACTCAGCATGAGCACTACTCAATATGTCTTTGATTTCTAGTTTGCCTCCCTAGAGACTTTGGGAAATTTCTCTTTGGATAAGATCAGGGTTGCTGATCTTGGTTGATCTTGACTGAACTGAGATATTTTGCTCTCCCTTGGGAAGAACTCATTTGCTCTGTATGTCATTTGCCATATTCTAACCTGCATAATCATCATTTACAATGGTGAAGCTTTGAATGCTTGTCAGTATACTAAAAAACAACAGAGTAAGACAAAGATCCAATGATAAATTTAAGAACGACATCCAAATGCCCTTATTTTCTTTTTTCAAAATGAGAAGGGTTATATTAGAAAGTATCTAGTTCTAGTGTTTTGTGATTCTATAATTTTGTTTCTATACCATTAGTTTGTACTGCCTCCTCTAAATAGGCAGGTGGTCATATTGTTCAGTTTTCTTCAAAACTGAACTTCAAATTTTAGGGAAGGGGTAATATTGTGGAAAGAGCATTGAGTTTAGAGGTTAAAAATCTGAATGTCAAAAGGCCTCATTTCTAATATATATATATATATATATATATATATATATATATATATAAAGAGAGAGAGAGTGAGAGAGAGAGAATTGACTCAAATTTATAATAATTAAAGCCATTCTCCAATTGATAAATGGTCAAAGACTATGAACAATTTTTAGGTGAAGAAATTGAAACCATTTCTAATCATATGAAAAGATGCTTTAAATCATCATAGAAATGCAAATTAAGATGATTCTGAGATATCACTATATACTTCTCAGATTGGCTAAGATGACAGAAAAAGATAATGATGAATATTGGAGGGGGATGTGGGAAAACTGGGACACTGAAACATTGTTGGTAAAATTATGAAAGGATCCAGCCATTCTGGAGAGCAATTTGAAACTATAACCAAAAAGTTATCAAACTGTGCATACCCTTTGGCCCAGCAGTGTTATTACTGGGCTTATATCCCAAAGAGATACTAAAAAAGGGAAAGGGACCTGTATGTGCAAAAATGTTTGTGGCAGCCCTCTTTGTAGTGGGAAAGAACTGGAAACTGAATGGATGCCCATCAGTTGGAGAATGGCTGAATAAGTTGTGGTATATGAATGTTATGGAATATTATTGTTCTACAAGAAATGATCAGCAGGATGATTTCAGAGAGGCCTGGAGAGATTTACAGGAACTGATCCTAAGTTAAATGAGCAGAACCAGATCATTGTACACGGCAACAACAAGATTATATGATGATCAGTTCTGATGAACATGGCTCTTCTCAACAATGAAATGATTCAGACCAATTCCAATGATCTTGTGATGAAGAGAATCATTTACACCCAGAGAAAGGACTGTGGGAACTGAATATGGTTCACAACATAGCATTTTCACTCTTGTTGTTGTTGTTTGTTTGCATTTTATTTTATTTCTCATTTTTTCCTGTTTGATTTGATTTTTCTTGTGCAGCAAGAGAATTGTATAAATATGTATACATATATTGGATTTATACATCCTAGTCTTAGATGGACTATTTGCCAACTAGGGAAGGGGGTGGAGAAAGGAGGGGAATTGGAACACAAGGTTTTGCAAGGGTTATTGTCAAAGAATTACCCATGCATATATTTTTTAAAAATAAAAGTTTCAATAAAAATAATAATAAACCTGTAAAAAATTTAAAAAAGAAAAAAAAAGAAAATCTGAATGTCAGTTCTGCCAGACTTTGCTGTTTATGTCATGGGACTTTATAAGGAAGTTACTTCATCACTCTGAGCTTATGTTTTTGTGCATAAAATGGGGATAGTGTCACGTATAATAAAAAGCAGGACTTGCCACAATCATATCAAAACTTCTGCTAGTCTAACTTTACTTGATGATAGAGTTAACATGCATTCACTGAAACCAACTCAGAGAGGGATTCCATTAGCATCAGTCATTTAGGAGAATAAGAAGGAATGTAATGAATGTCTGGATCAAGAGGCAGGTTTTCTTTTTTTTTCCTGTGCCATGGCTATCCTCAGGGAAAATTGCAAAATTATTCAGCTGTCATCTTCTGATAGACACATACTCACAGCTTCTCAGAACTGCAAGGGTTGGGTATTACCTATATTCCAATAAGAGTCCCTTCTCAAATATCAACTCGCTTATTCTTAGGCAGCTATCATCTTGTATTAGTCTCTGACTCCTTCTTTCTTCTCCCACTCCCCATTTTGCCAGTCTCCTAGGCTCTGTCTAGAGTCCAGGGGGCCAGAATTACCACTTCTTCATATCCCCTCATTAAAACTACCATTCTCAATGGTAGAACTCAGGGTAGAGTCGATAGAAAAGGAACTAATTGAATTAATTAATACCAAGATGTGAATAACTGGCATTTATTTTAATGTTTTAGCCTTTTCAGGGCTTTTCAAAGTGGAAACTCATTTTAATTAATTGTATTCACATTTTCATTGTTATAGGTATTCCTTCCACTGGTATAGTTCAAAAATCATCTATGTGTTCTTATCATATGTGGTTATTATTCATACTTTCCTATAAATTCTTGAAAGAGTATTTACTCAATACCTAGTTATTTTATCATTTCATCCATACCAGTGCAACAAAGTGTGTCCATTTAATTCTCACTTTCTTAACATAGCCCATTAGTTTTTTTTCCCTTAATGCTGATTTTCTAATACTTTCACCACTAGGAAGCTAAAAGAGATTTTAAAGTTTTATTAATCAAAACCTTTCATTTTACAGATAAGACAATTGAAGTTCAAAAAACTTTAATGAATTAGTCATGGTCACATGGGTATCTTAGGCGATAAATTGAATCCTACTCTCAGTTGCCAACCATCCTCTGTGTGATTTTTATTATTCTGGAATATTGGTTATTTCTTGACTCACAGTCAAATAGTATCAATGGGAGAAAAATAGGTGTTATTGTTAAAAAAGTTTTAATGAGTGAATATTAATCCAATTTCTCCAACATTGTTTTCAAGTGCATAACTTCCTTTTTGTTTATAATTATTTTAGACTTTTCTAATTCTGACAGAAGAGAGTCAAAATCTACAAATAAATGCCACCATCTGAGCAATATGTTATTTTCATTCAATTGATTTTTATTAGGTGGATTGCCAAGTTATCTCTTGGTTCTCATTGAAATCTTTGTAATGCTGCAAAAATCAATGTAATCCCCACAATATTATCTGCAAATAGAAACACTTATAGAACATCACCATCAAAATTAATGTTATTGATGAAATTAAAAAATATAATTATAAAGTACATATGCCTAACTTTTAAGCTTCACTTTTTTTTGGAGGGAGGGGGGGAAAGGAGAAGGGATTTAGATCTATGACTTAATTAGTACAGAAAACTAAGGAACTCTTATTAGTTTATATCAAGAGAATTTCCACACAGAGACACTACTATGACAGCTCACTGGATAAAGTGCTGGGGCTGGAATCAAGAAGAGTAGCGTTCAAATCTGGCTTCAGATGCTTACTTCCTGTGTGACTCTGGGCATGTCACTTAACCTTCCTTGCCTCAGTTTCCTCATCTGGACTAAACAGTTCTTTTTTGAAGGACTAAACAACAACAACAACAACAAAGGTCAACTCTTTCAAATGCTCATGGACCTGTTCTGGGAAGTTCTTAGATGTTCTCAGGCTTAATGCAATTGGAACATTAATCTCTTCAAACATGATTATCTGGAGGACATTATCAGTCATATAGACTTTTCAAATTGGTCCATATTCTGGGTTTCCTCTACCATGGTATTGAACAATTTTGGAAAGGATATGTCTCTGTCTTTTTATGGTTGGCCTGATGTTTAAAATGTTGTATAGCAGCAGTGTAAGAAATAGGTATTAAGGGAATAAGCATTAGTGATAGGAGATTTTTAAAAAATCTCATTTTCCAAGGAAATCCCAATAGATTTTGGGTAGAAAATGCCATCTGGAAACAAAAAAAAGTACTATGGAGATTGAATGTAAATCAACACATGCTATGTTCACTTTTTTTTTTTTACTCCCATAGTTTTTCCCTATTCTGATTTTCCCCTCCCAAATTCATAAAGCAGTGTGTGTTTAAAATAAATAAATAAAGAGGAAAAATCTCAATTTGAAGATACTATCATGGGTTATTGAGAAAATCCAAGGAAATAAATAAAAAACATGGAATAAAAGAATAAACTAGTAAAATAATAGAATATAACAAAACTTGCAAAAATCTTTAGCTAGTTTATATTACCAATAAAAATAAGGAAAAGGTGATAAAATAAAATACTGTAAAATTAGAAATAATAGTGTTTAAATATTTGGAAATTAATTTATGAATATATAGGACATATAAAACTAATTGTAAGATAATTTTAGTAGAAAGAAAGAACTAAACAATTGGAGATATTTTCATTGATCACTGTTAGAATGAATTAGTATAGCTAAGAGGACAGTACTTTCTGAATAAATCAATACACTTAATGCTGTATTAATCAAAATATCAGTAGAATATTCCATAGAATTAGACAAAATAACAACAAAACTCCTGTGAAAGTAAAAAAAAAATATATCAACAGAAATTGTCAAAAATAAAAGGGAAGAGAAAGTAATACTCAGATTTAAAGTTGTTAAAAAGTAGTAATTATTAATAGTATATAGTTCTATAATTAAAAAAAAACAGATCCCTGGAATAGATTAGATCAGTTGTTCTTAATTTTTTTTGGCTTTAAGATCCTTTTATGACCCATATGTGCAAAAAGTTTGTAGCAGCTTTTTTTTTGTAGTGGCAAGGAACTGGAAACTGAGTGGATACCCATCAGTTCGAGAATGGCTGAATGAATTATGGTATATGACTATAAGCCTTCAGAGACTTACATGAACTGATGCTAAAAGAAGTAGAACCAAGGAACATCGTACAGAGCAACAAGATTATGTGATGTTCAATTATGATCGACATGGCTCTTTTAAATAATGAGGGAAATCAGGCCAATTCCAATATATTTGTGATGAAGAGAGCTATCTGTATTCAGAAAGAAGACTATAGGGACTAAATGTGAATCACAATGTAGAATTTTCTTCTTTTTTGTTGTTTGCTTGCTTTTTTTCTCATTTTTTCCCTTTTTATTCTGATTTTTCTTGTGCAGCATAAATATTGAAATATGTATAGAAGAATTTTACACATTTAACATATATTGTATTACCACCCTTTAGGGGGGTGAGAGGAAGGGATGGAGAAAAATTTGGAACATAAGGTTTTTCAAGGGTGAATATTGAAAACTATCTTTTCATGTATTTTGAAAATAAAAAGCTATTAATTTATAAAAGATCCTTTTATACTCCTAAAAGTTTTTGTGGTCCCCAGAGAGCTTTTTAAAATATGGGTTCTATTTGTTGATATTTACTGTATTAGAAAATTAGAAATGAAAAAATTAGAGAATAATTGCTTTATTAAAAAACCCGTCTAATAACAAATCCATATACTACCATTTATCCTCCATTAGTGAATATGTGTATGTATGTATATGTGTTTGTGTGTGTATATGTGTATCTGTGTGTGTGTGTGTGTGTGTATGTGTGCGTGTGCATGAACTATGATAAATAGTGCTACTTGGCATATTATATTAAGGAAAAAATCCCTGCATTTCTGTAGTTTTAGGTGTTTTTTTAACATGAAAATCAATATTGTATTTTAGGAAATATATAAAGTCATAGGAAACACTGTGCAGTGGAAAGAGTGCTGAATTTGGAACTTGAAGACCTGATTTCAATTCCTGACTTTGTGTGACTTTGAACAAATCATTTAGCTTATTTGAGGATCTTTTTCTTCAACTCTGAAAGGAAGGATTGCTTTAGATGACCTACAAGACCCCTTCATAAATACATGATTCTATGGGAAAGTTAAGTGAAGAAAGCAGAATTTAAAAAAAAAACTATATATATATATATATATATATATATATATATATATATATATAGTTGATTACAATCTTTTAGTCACAAAATATTATTGTTATATACATAGTAAACAAATTTTAAAAATAAAAGATTCTTCTTCCTCATACATTTAGGTGTCTATATTTATCAACAGAAGTAAAATACAATTTTTATAAGTGAAAATGAATAAATGTCAAAGGAAGCAAAATAAAAATAGAATGATAAATAGAAGGAACTATATTTGGGACTCAGCCAATTACAAAGTGCACATTCTCATTCTTTACAGATTGCATTCCAGAGTTTCAAGTGTCATCTTTCAGTAGACGTATATTTGCTCTCTCACATATTCTCCCACATACTCCTACTTCTTTCCTCTGACCCAGAGAAATAGTGTGTAAGATTGAATTTAGTCAGAGGTGGGGCTAAGGCAACTTCAAGTTAACTGTTTACTAACAGTGTGTTTTATGCTTTCTCCTCAACATTTCATATAAGTAGACAATGCTGATATTATTGTACCCATTTAAAAAATACGAGTATTGAGAATAAAAGACATGAAATAACCTGGCCAAAGTGACAGCTAGACAATGTAAGACAACCCCAAATATTCTGATTCTAAATGCCATGGCTCTATGGCCATGCTTATTGTTGAATACTCATTGGATAGTCAGTGGGCTACCCAACTTTGTCATCTTGCTATGCTGTCAGAACATATTCCTTATACTTTCCATTTTTGTGTGTGCTGGGAACAATGATAATGTTACTGTTTCTTCTTGAAAAGTTGCATCATTCAATTGCCTTATGCTTCCACTCACCATTCCTGTGACTTCATGCATTTCTGGCTATAACTCTTCTCATTTTGGAATATAAGCTCCTTGGAAGTACAGAATAAATGTGCATTTCAGGGTTGCCATAGTGCATGGCATAAAGTAATATCCTGATCATTGCCTTTTCGTCCATCTCTCCATCCATCCATCCATCCATCCATCCATTTATCCTACCACATTGCCTCTTGTCAATTGAAAATACAAGGTGCAGGCAAAAATGATCTCATTTTGTAGCTTAAGAAATTAAGGCAGACAGCCCCAAGTGCTAAACATCAAAGAATATGAACAGGCAATTTTCAGAACAAATTAAAGCTATCTATGGTCACATAAAAAAACTCTCTAAATCACAATGGATATGTATTAAAACTCTGAGGTACTACCTCATTCTCATCAGATTAGTTAATATGACAGAAAAAGAAAATGACAAATGCTGGAGGGGATGCAGAAAAATTAGGACCCTGCCATATTGTTGGTGGAATTGTGAAATAGACTGAAGAATAATTTGACTATTCTGACCCAGAAATACTACTACTTGGTCCACATCCCAAAGAGATCAAAGAAAAAGGGAAAAGATCTATTAATAAAAACAAAAAATAGCAGCTCTTTTTGTGGTGACAAAAAGTTCAAAATGGAGGGGTTGCCCTCAATTGGGCAATGGCTAAATGAGTTGTGATATGTGATTATGATGGAATACTATTGTGCTTTAAGAAATGATGAATATGGTGGCTTCTGAAAAACTTAGGAAGACTTATATAACTCTTACAAAGTGAAGTGAGCAGAACCAGGAGAAGATTGTACACAGTAACAGTAATATTATAAGGATGATCAACTGGGAAAAGCTTAGCTGATCTGATCAAGACAATGATCCAAAATAATTCCAAAGGTCCTGTGATGAAAAATGCTATCTACCTCCAAGAGAGAGAGAACTGATAAACTCTGAAGGCAAATTGAAGTATAAATATATATTTTAAGAAATTTGCCTTTTCTTTTTTTGTCTATATAACATGGGTAATATGAAAATGTTTTTCATGACTTCAAATGTCGAGCTAATATTAAATTGTGTACCTTCTCCAGGATAGGGGAAGAGTGGGAGGAAGGGAGGGAATTTGGAACTCAAATGTTTGCAAAATATTTGTAAAAAATTTTACATGTAATTGGGAAATATTTAAGAAAATGAAAATATTAAGAAAAGAAATTGTCAGAAAAAGATGAATCTTCTTGCCTGAGATCATACAGTTGATTCAGGAGGAGAGATGACAAGTAAATCAGAACTGCAACATGGATTTCTGACCAAAGAGATTGGACTCAATCCCAGAAAAGGAGGGTCCTGATGCAGGGGGTGTTCTAAATAGAGCCAGATGGCAAGTTATGATGAAGTGCCGATTAATTTATGATATTATGAAATGGGAGCAGGCACACCCAGTTATTTGGGCATTTACCAGGAAAGATCATGATGGGAGCTGGAAGTGAGGTTACAATCACGCTTTAATAAGGCAAAGAAGGTAGAGGGGTGAACAGGCACAGAAAGTGGAGAGACAAGAGGCAAAAAGTGTACAGAGGCAAATGGTGTGACCACATTGGGATTATGTAATGAAGGAAGGCAGGCAGTGTGGGGAAGTGGATGAGAGGGATGGGGAGAGAAACACTGAGTCATACATGTAGCTGTGTATCAGAGTGAGAGCACTCAGCAACATGGATACAGGATGGAGATGGAAAACTTCTGGGGTAGAAGATAGAAGTTTAGGGCTTCATTTTTTGGGGAAGCAGGCAGATGTGTCTTTGCCATCTTGGGGTTAGTTTATTAAAATATCCAAATCATCTCAAAGTTGTCAGTAAAACTTTAAAGTTAACATATCCATATTATCTCAAAGTTATCTGTAACTTAGGGTGTTCTGTTGGTCTTCCCATGGGTGTGATTTTTAGTTAATATATAGCACAATCTGCAAATTATGCTTTTTTTGAGCTTTGGGACAGTCTATGTAACTTCTGGATATCCTTTTTCAATCTTGTTGTTTCATCATTTGTCAGTCAGACCTGACTCTTTGTGATTCCTTTTTTTTTTTTTTTTTTGACAAAAATACTAGAGTGGTTTACTATCTCCAATTCTTTTTACAGATGAGAAAACTGAAGTAAACAGTGTTAAATGACATGTCCAGGGTCACCCAGCTAGTGTCTGAGGTTAGATTTGAATTCCTGTCTTTCTGGGCACTCTATCCACTGCAATCTTACTTTCTGCTATTGTTACTTTATACTGACTACTTATAAACTTATTTATTATACTTAGAATGGTGATTTCCTTTATCTTTACATGCTCCTATTATTCTTCTGATCACTAAATTAGTTATTCTCAAGGTTCTTTAGCTTTAGGGCCACTTTGACAAGTGAAAGACCATCCACAGGTACTTTTTTTCTCCTTATGTCTCTCTTCTTACTTCATCCTTTCTCCCTCCTGACTCTCCATATGTCTCCCTACTTCTTTTTCTTTCTCCACCAGACTTTACTTCCTTTGATTAATTGAAAAGCATGAGTGGGATAGGAAGAGGAAGGTTGAGCAAGAAAAAGAAAAGGGGGAAATAAGGAATTGGAGAAAGGAAGAGTAAATTATTCAGAAGAGGAGAGTCCATTTTTGTACATGCACAAACAATGGAGCCATTGTCTCTAAAAAGCAGCTGTTAAAATGTCACCTGGGAAAAAAACTGGAAGAGCTAGCCCCTGAAAGTTTCCCATGATTTAAGTACACTGGGTTAATAGGATAAGTTAATTGTCACTTTGGGATGGGCTTATAGATTGCCACAATGGAATAGGAATCAGTGTAGATTAATGTCAATGAACTTGGTGGAAAGCCAGTGAGTTTCTGTGAGCAGGGGCATGAAGGCACCAGTGAAAAACTCATGCTCACAATTTTGAATAGGGTTTGGCTCTAATGCTCCCTGCTAATCCTAATTGTTTTATGTGTCATCCACTTGTGGTTTTTATGAGTTGAAAAAAGAGAGACAATGACAAGAGTGTGCTAGCTCCTGAGTCTTAGCACTGATATGAATTACAGCTTTGACGTTTATTACCTGGGCAATCTTGGACAAATAGTTAAACTCTTCAAGTCCTAGTTTTCGATGCATAAAATAAGTGGGCTAGGCGTAATGGATACTGATATTCCTTCAGACCTAGATCTAAGATGGCATGACATCTATGTTTAAGTATAATACTCTTAGGCAAGGGGCAAGATAGAGTCTTGATGCGGGACTTGATTGGTATAGTAAAAAGAGAATCTCTATATCAATGTAGGTAGGTGGTCATCTTCTCTAAAACTTAGGGTGTTGTAGAGCTGTCCTAGACACTTGCCCAATATTTTGCCCAGGAGGGACATGAACTCTTCTTCCTGGCTCTGAATACAATTCATTATGCTACACTGCCTCCCACACTGAATTTTCAGACTACTAAAAATACAAAACCAAACCCAAACCCAGAATATTTTTTCTTCCCACACGAACAATATATTGTCTGGTAATATCTCTCTGAATCCTATACTTGTGCTGTTGGTTTTGTGTATGTGTGGTCAAATATTTAGCTTTATATTGTTATTGTTAAATTTAATATTAGAAAATTAAACCCATTATATTTTGGGTTTCAATTCTATTATTAATTAGGTTAATAATTGCCTCCCAGCTTCATGCTTTTATAATTTTATTATATTGTTGTTATATATTGGCTGGATGAATATATATATTATATTATCAAATCATAGATTTGATAAACCTGCCATATATTCCTTTACGCAATATTTTAGGAAGGTGGAACAAAGATGGTCAGAACAGTTCTGACCATTTGACTTCTATATCATCTAAGCTTGATAATGAGCAGGTATTAGAGATGATGAAATGTTTACGTGCTAAAGGGCAATGACATGTCTATGCACTGTTATCCCTTTAATATATATGAAGGAATTTTCTGTGATAAGGGTCAGTTTACCTAACTGAAATTGCTTATATGTTTTATTGGCTTATAAAAGTCTAGCTTGCTAGCTCTGGAGGTAGTAGAAACAAGAAAGCTATTGTTGGAAGGGGTACTTCCTGTAAAATTAGAATGTAAGCTCCTTAAAGGGGCTGGCTTTCTTTTTGCTTGAATTTGTATTTAGTGCCTGGCACGTGGCAAGTGTTTAATAAGTATTTGTCCACCTTCCTGCCAAGAAGAGAGGTCTCAGGGATCCCAGATGATAAAGCTGCCAGCAGAGACATTATTAGATAATATAAGGACACCTCCGAAAGAGAAAGGACATAGAGATCTTGAAGTCACAGAGACAAATTGTCTTACACCCATGGGATCCCTATTTAGGTGGATCACCATTAATATATGTTAGTATGTACCTACTCCTCTGTTGATGTTGGGTATTTTTATAAAGAGTACATTCCAGATTTTGAGGGGAATGATGCCATCTTGTCAAAATATTTCTGCTTTGCGCTAAATGTGTCTATTGAAGGCTCATGAAATTTAGTTTTAGAAGTAGTGATCCTTTGAAAGGTACTTGAAATTGGAATAGTACCAGTTCTTTGGGGGACTCAACCTGTGAGAACAAGTTGTGGAGAGACATTGTGAAGGAGGGCTGCTGTACTTCAGAGACTTGTGATTTTCTTGGTGTAATGGTCTAAGTTAAAACCCTTCTACAATATGGTAGAAGTTATTTAGGAGTTCTTGCGGCTAAAATTTTTAGCATCCTCTAGTCAAGTGGATCATGAATGGTGGAATTCTATTCACCACTCTCCCTAGCTGCCTCTAACCAGTTCTGAATGCATCTAATTATACTATCGGGCAGGCCGCCCTCTTCACAAGGACTTGGTTTGAAACTTTGTCAAATGACTTGCTAAAATCTTGGTGTGCAGCACGGACGGCATCATCCCGATTGTCACTAACAAGGTTCCTTTTTATGCATCCGTCCAGACAGTAAAATGGAAGCTCCTCAAGAGTAGCGACAGGTTTTTGTTTGTTTGGATACCTGATTATATAGAACACTTAAATATTTATCTGGTTGAATTGAATTGAAGAGTAATCGCAACATCTCACGGACGAGATTTCCCTTGTTCACTGCGGGCTCCGGAGCAGAAAGAGAAGCCAGCCACTTGTTCTCATCCTCAGTATTTCTCTGGCTTCCATTCAAGTGCAGGTGGAAGGAGCGCTAGAGGGAAAGGATGGGACGGAGTAGAGGGAAAAGTGGGAGCCACCCACCTCTCCCGCACCCACGAGGGAGGAGTAAGCGCTCAGGGCCGAGGTTTTCAGTCTTTGAACTCCCAGGACAGAAAGTTCAGCGGGAGCATGAATTCAAATTCTTTACTTCTCTCTTACCTAAAAGTGAGAAGTCCTTGCCCGGCCCCTGAATTTATAGGACTAACTAGATGCCCCCAAGTGCAGCTTTCCCTTTATGATCGACAACTCTACGTCTTTGAATCTCGGAACGGCAGGAGATGCTTGGCTGACAACTGGCGTGTTACGGTTGCAAAGCATCTGCCGGGGACCAGATTCCCCGGGGTGGGTGAAAGCTCTGGCCAGGGGAAGGATGCAGGGATGCAGGAGAGCGGCCCTGGATGTTAACCGACTCCGGAGAGTGTCAACGATCTCTCCCCTTGCTTAGTTATAGATGAACGGATTAGGAGAATTGCTCTCTCCAGACCTTACTCTTTCACCTCTTGCTCAGCGACGGGCCCTCTGAGGAAGGAAGCCAGCCTTAATGAATCGCGCTTGATTCAACTAGGCTGGGAAAGAATAAGGTTCCATCCCCACCCTTTCGGGGGTGACTGTGCAGCTTACGTCAGGAACTTTTGAGTTCATTCTCTGGCACCAGGACTTTATTTTCATAACAGCATGAAGTTCAGTGGAACTGGAGTAGGCGTGTCCTCGCCCCTCCACTTTTCCCCCACCCCTTAGCTCGGTCTTTCCCTCCCCTCTCCTCCCCGCCCTCTTCCGTCTTGAGTTGCATTTATAACTGTTCCTGGGGTCAAGTGAGGGATTGCTGCCCGAGAGCCCAAGGCTACCGACTAACGTTTCTGGAAGGAGCAGTCAAGTCCATTATCCCCAAATTTCAACCCACTTCCCAAAGCCAAGGGTAAGTCAGGCCCACGAGGGCCAACACTACCCTGTAGCTTTTAACTCCAGCTTTTGGAGTTAAATAATAGCTTGGGGCTTGAGATACAGTCTCAGGATGTTAAGATGGGGACCGTGGAGGGACTGAAGAAAACGAGGGGAGAAAAACCTGTAATGTGATAGGTCTGACTGCGTGAAAAAAAGCTCTCGAAAGAATTTCTTTGACTGATTTTACATTTGATTCTTTTTTGGCTGGACTTTCAAGACTCAGAAGTAGAATAAAAAACAAAAACATAATTAAGAGTACTGATTTTCTGGGACTCAGGTACGAAGTTCTGAGTGAGGAGAAAAGCCTGCAAGAAACCTATACCCTAATATTGGTCAAGGTAGACGTAAACAATTGACCAGGTCATTTGGAGCCATTTTTTCGGATTACAAACCCTTAGCTGCTTGGGAAGTGGAGAGTTTCTGGCGACTATTGAGGGAGGGAGAATAATGATAGTTGGTCCCCGGTGCCTTGTTTTCTTTGCGCTTACTTTTCTTTTTTCTTTTCCCAATAAGTTCTTCAGTAAGCTATAATCTTCACTGTGCTCAAGTAGAGAAGCAGTATTTTTCATCCTAGAAAAGTAAGACCTTAATTTCCTTTTTTCATTCTGATTCTCTGTATTTGGAGTGATAGATCCCAGAGGGTACATATCCAACTGTGATGATATAAATACCCTGATATAAAAGTGGACTATTGTACTTTGACTCATCCTTTAATCCCATTGGGTGGCAAAAGCCAAGACAATCTTTGTTTAGAGATCACAATCAGGCTGGGGCTGGGGAGAAGAGAGCAAACAAATTTAGCTGTACATAACATGTGTACACGTGTTCTTATAGTCCATGCTCCCGCTGCTCCTACTGTCTAAACAGTGATTATAATGAACTATCAGCTAATGATTTGAAATACTCTGATTAGTTATCTTTTATGATCAATTAAAGTGAACCTAAAAGCATTCTTAAGAAAAAGTTCATGTTAAAGGGAAGTCTGTTTCATGTCAAAGGAATGGACTAAGTGACCTGTGGAACTCTTGACTTCCAGTTTTGTGTTTTGATCAGGCTATCTTCCTCTGCAGAGTACTAGTATAAATCAGTTCCTGGGGTAGAACTTTTGAAGCTTCAGAGTGCTAGATATAAGAGTGAGTACTAATTTGTTGAGAGGGATATTCTCATCACTGCAGATTCTCTTTCTAGGAGTGCTTAAGGGGTTGAGGCCCATGGAAGGGAGTCAGAACAGATTCTACTTGGTAGAGGATTAGTTTACTGAAGCTATGAGAGCCGCACCCTCCAGGTGTATGTTGGCTGTAGCCTTTTGTGGTGTAGAGAGGTGAGGGACATTAGGTGGTACCTTGGTATCTAAAAGAGTCCCTCCCAAGGGTGTGTAAATCCACAGAGTTCGTTAGCCCTCAAATAGGAGATCTGGCCAAGGAAGATTATAGCAGTTCAGTGTGGTTTAGTGCAGGGCTTCTTAAAACTTTTTTCTACCTGTGATCCTTTATCAGCAGAAAATTTTTTTGAATAACCCATGTATGTATGTATATATATATATTCACATGTAGAGAAGAGAGGCAGTTTACAATCCTGGGGAAGGTAGCTATAGAATGTACTAACACTAGACACTAGGTACTTTACTGACTTCTTTCCTAATGTTTTCTAGTGTCCTAGTTTTTGCTCTTTTGATAATAAAATCCATATTAGCTTATTTGAATTCTGATGAGGTTAGCAGTTACCTGGATATATATATATATATATATATATATATATATATATATATATATATATATTTGATAAGCATACAAATAAAAAATTTATTGATAATAAATCAAAAGTTCATGACCCCTATATTCAGTTATGAGACCTCATATGGGGTAGTGAACCACAGTTAAAGAATTGGGGTTTAGGAGAAAAAGCACTGGCCTGTGTGTCAAGGCTCTAATTTCTCTGCGAAACTATTATCTGTGTTTTTGTTCAGTACTGTCTGAATCTGTGGATCATACTGTTCATGGCATTTTCTTGGCAAAGATACTAGAGTGGTTTTCCATTTCCTTCTCTGGTGGATTAAGGCAAACAGCCTAAATGACTTGCCCAGGATCACACAGCTAGGTGTGACTGAGGTTGGATTTGAATTTGGCTCTTCCTGTCTCTGGACCTAGCCTTCTATCAACTGGACCACCTAATCAGATTGATTAATTTTGTAATTTTGGGCAATTCACTTGGCCTCACTAGGCTTCATTTTTCCTCATCTAGAAAATGGAAGATTCAAAGTGTGGAAAGTCAAACTGAGGTCAAATCAGATTAAGACGTATTTGGGAAATATTTAACAGAAGAAATAAAAATATAATGCAACATAGATAATATTAACTTGTGGTTTTCTAAATTTCTCTGCATAAGGCAGAGATCCCCTTCTTCTATAGGATTAGATGAACTCTATGGAACTTTCATCTCTAATATTCAAATATAATAATTCTATTGTCACTTGTGGCCCAAGCTACAGACTCCTAAAACAAAAAGAGCTTCAGATGTAGATTTATGCAGCCTGAATTTGATTCCAAGGAAAGTCAGACTTTTCCCCTACTCTATCCTTCCTTATAACCTCATTCCTGAGTGAAGCTTCTGGGGAAAAAAATCTTTTTCATAAAACTTAAGTATGCTCAGATCTAGAATCTACCCCTGAAGGGATTAAAAGCATCCCTTCTAGAAAAGTTACTCAATGGACAAAGTAGCAAATGGCAGATATAAGAAATCTATTTATTTTCTCAGTCTCAAAAGAATTACTTAAAGAAAAAAACTCATAAAGATGTATTAACGTATTTTAAACACTTTGTGGAACTGTTGAACAAATATTTCATATTCACCTCAGATTTGTATTGTCTTACTATGAATTTCCTGGCAAGTCAGGGCATAGTTTAAGATTTAGTTCTACTTTTGCAGAATTTTTCCTGGTTATTTTTTTTCTGGCAGTGGTTTATCTTTGAAAAGAGGTGCAGTTATAGGAATTTACTTCTCACTTTGCTTTCCCCAGGATGCTCGCTGACTTATTTGTTCTTCAGTTTGAAGAATCCTAGTTTGAGAATACAAGAAGGTCCATTACTTCGGTCTTCTAGGTATGAAAGAAAAGTAGAGCAGTCTTTGAGTTCTAATTCTGGAATTTTGGCCTGATGGGCAATTACCTTGAAATTCACGTGCAGAGAAGAGAGGCAGTTTCACAGTGCTGGGTTAGATAGCTGTAGAATATACTAACACTAGACACTAGGTGCTTTCCTGATTTCTTTTCTAATGTTTTCCAGTGTCCTACTTTTTGCTCTTTCCATAATATAGTTCATATTAGCTTATTTTTGTTCTGATGAGATTAGCAGTTATCTGGAGAGGTATTTGATCTCTTGGTGGCTTTTGCTGGATCATTTTCTCACAAATGATATATGAGGAAACTCAATCCTGTTGTTTTATTCAGACATTTTTTCATGAATTACCTTTCTAGTTGAACATATTTCAATAAATGTTTTATAGAGTGAATTCTTATAAGATTTTCTTTGGATATGTGCCACTTTTTGATTCTTAGTTTCCATGGAGATGGTACCAATGTCTGGAGTAGGATTATGCCCAGAGGAATCCCACCCCTTTCTAAGAAGAAATGACACCTGGATATAATTTCAGAGATTGTTATGAGTACATAGGGTCCTACACTTAAAAATGCTTTTACTAATGAGTAACTGACTTTAATTATAGGGACAACAATAAGTTAATCAAATTTACTGAGCATATACGAGACAGAAAACAATGTATTCAACAAGAGAGCAGTCCTTTGTACAAAATAAATATTTAAGAAATTTTTGATGAAAT
Organism: Sarcophilus harrisii; assembly: GCF_902635505.1. Lineage (NCBI taxonomy): Eukaryota > Metazoa > Chordata > Mammalia > Dasyuromorphia > Dasyuridae > Sarcophilus > Sarcophilus harrisii. The sequence continues at coordinate 103,967,872 of NC_045430.1, forward strand.
TTAAAGTTAAATTTATAATATAAGAAGCAACATTTAATTAAAATGATAACATTGATATCATATCATAGTATTTAAGTGTTGGAAGATACAGAGATTATATAAACCAATCTCTTCTTATATAAACCAATTATTATATATCTTATTATATAAACCAATCTATTCTTCAACACAAATGATCAAAGGGTATTTCTCAATATATCAATATCATATTTGTACTGTTTTGCCTTGAAATATGTTCCTTTGGATGGTGAGAGAACTTTGTTGTCAAAGGACCAATTGAAGAAACTTGGGCTGGTTAGACTTGGAAAAGAAAAGTCTTAGTGGGAAGATCATTACTATCTTCAGGTATTTGGATGACTGTCATGAGTTAGAGGAAGAAGATGGTTTTATGCTTGAATGTAAGAGAATAGAAAACAGAGCTAAGGGTGGAAAATATATAGAAGTAATTTCAAGTTTGATGGAAGGAAAAGCATCCTAATAATTAGAGTTGTTCAAATAGATTGAGTTGCTTCTGTAGGTCATGGATTCCCTGTCACTGAGCTCTGCACATCTTGTAGAAAGTTTGCTTTTTCAGATGTGGATGAAACTACATACATTCTGAGGTCATTGATAATTCACATATTCTGTGAAGAATTGGGAGGGCATGGTGTTAGAGGGGGCATCAATGTGTATATAGATTGAAATCTCCAAGTATGAGGGCCAGAGGCTCTGTGGAAAGAAAGCCTGAGCCAGATACTGAAATTCTTGAGAAAAAAGAGAGACTGCATGTTGATAGATTACCACAAATAGGGTCTGAGTGGGGTGATATAGAGAGATAAATAGAATCTCAAAAAAGGAGAAGGTCCTGAAGATCTGAAAGCAATAATAAATAACAGAATGTCTATTCCTCTTCATGGGAGAAGGGGCACCAGGATGAAAGGTTACTGATGAGTCTGGAGTCTTCAGGAGGAAACAAGGTTTCTGAGTGTTTGTTCATGATTAGAACAGCATTCCAGAGAGCCTAATGGAAGGAGAAGACATTCCTTTAATAATATTTTATTTTTCCAATTACATTTAAAGATAGTTTTCAACATTCATTTTTGTAAGATTTATTACAATTTTTTTCTTCCTCCATTACCTCCTTCTCCCCAAAGCATTAAGGAATTTGACATAGGTTATACATGTATAATCAATTTAACATTTCCATATTAATCATATTGGGAAAGAAAAACCAGAAATAGAAGGAAAAAAAAAACATAAGAAAGAAAAAAAAACAAAAAAAGTGAAAATAGGATGCTCTGATCCCACATTCAGTCTCCATAGTTTTTTCTCTGGATACAGATGGCATTTTCCATCCCAAACCTATTGGAATTGTCTTGGATCACAACATTGCTGAGAAGAGCTAAGTCTATCATAGTTGATTATCACACAATCTTGCTGTACTGTGTACAGTGTTCTCCTGGTTCTGCTCATTTCACTCGGTATCAATTCGTGGAAGTCTTTCCAGGCTTTTTTGAAATTATTTCTTACAGACAATAATATTCTATTACATTCATATACCAAACTTATCCAACTATTCCCCAATTGATGGCCATCAATCACTCAATTTCCAATTCCTTGCCATTACAAAAAGAGCTGCTACAGACATTTTTGCACCTGTGGGTCTTTTTTTCTTTTTTATGATCTCTTTGGGATAGAGACCCAGTAGTAGCAATGCTGGATCAAAGAATATGCACAATTTTTATAGCCCTTTGGGCATAGTTCCAAATTGTTCTCCAGAACATCACAATTCCACCAACAATGTGTTAATGTACCAGTTTTGCCATTTCCTCTCCCAACATTTGTCATTATCATTTCCTGTCATCTTAGCCAAACTAATAGGTGTGAGGTGGTATCTCATAGTTGTTTTAATTTGCATTTCTCTAATCAATAGTGATTTAAAGCATTTTTTATATGTCTGTAAATGGCTTTAATTTCTTCCTCTGAAAATTGTCTGTTCATATCCTTTGACCATTTCTCAACTGGGGAATGACTTGTATTTTAATAAAGTTGACTCAGAGCTAGTATTTCAACTCAGGTTTCCTGATCCACTGTCCAGTACTTTTTCTTATCACAGGGCCCTTCTTCAATTATTCTTAATTTGCATTTTTATGCTAAAACTAAGCAAGCATACTGAATCATTAAAAGTTTACTTTTTCTCTCAAAAATGTGTAAATATTTAAATTGTCAGTTCATGTCCTTTGACCATTTCTCAACTGGGGAATGACTTGTATTTTAATAAATTTGACTCAGAGCTGGTATTTCAACTCAGGTTTCCTGATCCACTGTCCAGTACTTTTTCTTATCACAGGGCCCTTCTTCAATGATTCTTAATTTGCATTTTTATGCTAAAACTAAGCAAGCATACTGAACCATTAAAAGTCTGTTTTCTCTCTAAAAAATGTGTAAATATTTAAGATTCTGCATTTAACTTCTGGGATTTGGAAAGGCACAAATTTAGAATAAGAAGAAAGTTTGGAATTCTGTCTTTATACTATTCTATGAATTAGCTGGGTGATCACTTAATCTCTCTAACTTTTACTCCCCTCCTCTATAAAACAAGGCTCTAAGATGCCTTCCAATTCCAAATCCCATGTTGCTAAATTTTAATACATAAACCTCACAGTAATATAAATTAGTACTTTTTTGAAAGAGGTATTTTGCCACATGTTGGTAATGAAAGGTAGTTGAAAAAGCCCTTTCTATAGGAATGATTATTGTAATTATTGTTATTGTTTCAAATACTCAAAGACAATTAAGGGTCTGCCCCCACCTCCATAGTGGAGAAGGGTACATCAGAACGGAAAGTAAATTGTTATTCCCTTACCTTTTAGAAAAAGGAAAATATTTATTCTTTTTTTCCTGCTTAGTGGTTATAAGGACCTATCTCACATCAACTTCAAAGAACAATCTCTCTTCTGTGGTACTCTTGACCAATTATTAAGACACTCATCACAGGTACCAAAGTGAAGGCAAGAGATGAAGAGCAAAGACATTAGGGGAGGAAGAGGTTCTAAATGGTCTTCTAGGAAAATGTCTATTATTCACATCAGTGTTAGATCTATTGGACAAAACCCTACTTAGTCTTGAGAGCTGCAAAATTTAGTTCTCCTTATTTACCTACCAATAGTTAAAATTACCTGCCAAGAAACTGGAAAATGAATGGATGCTCATCAATTGGAGAATGGATGATTAACTTGTGGTATATGAATGTTATGGAATATTATTATTCTGTAAGAAATGACCAGCAGGGTGACTACAAGAGAGGCCTGGAGAGACTTAGATGAACTGATGCTGAGTGAAATGAGCAGAACCAGGAGATCCCTATACATGACAACAACAAGACTATATGATAATCAACTCTGATGGACATGACTCTTCAATAATGAGATGATTCAAACCAGTTCCAATTGTTCAGTGATGAAGAAAACCATCTGCACCCAGAAAGAGAACCATGGGAATACAGTGTGGAACACAACATAGCATCCTTACTCTCTCTGTTGTTATTTACTTGGATTTTGTTTTCTTTCTCAGTTTTTCTTTTTTTTCCTTCTTGATCTGATTTTTCTTGTGCAGCAAAATAACTGTATAAATATGTATACATATATTGGATTTAACATGTATTTCAACATATTTAACATGTATTGCACTACCTGCCAGCTAGGGGAGGGAGTACGGGGAAGGAGGGGAAAATTTGGACAAAAGATTTTGCAAGGGTCAATGTTGGAAAAATTATCCACGCACATGTTTTGTAAATAAAAGCTTTAATTAAAAAACATGAAGATATAATGAGAAAGAAAATAAAATTACCTGCCAACAAACCAATTATTTTCATGGGAATGAATGAAAAGATTAGGGAAGGATTCTTCCTACCAGACTCTAATTACTCTTAGAGATCAAGGAATAGGAGAAGTAAGTGTTGAAAACTGAGATGGAATTTTAAGCTGACATGGAATGTGATTCCACTTGCTCCCTAAATTGGACTTGGTTACTGGACCTGCCCACCTCTGACTACTGATCCCTAAATTCTCTTACAATCACTCAGAGGGAGTATGTGGACAGATTATCAAGTTCATGAAAAACTGGAACTTGAAAAAAGGAGAGATTTTTTTTTTCAGGGAGATGTCTTCCATGGGTTATCAGGTAGAAGAAATTTATAATATGTTTTTCTTAATATGTAGTCTCTCAGAAAATATTTGAGTGAATGAATTTATTTGAATGAATAAACAAGTTAATGACAGGGGGATCCTGTTCCATTTACCTCAAACACTCACCAGAGGGAAATCTGTCTCCTCTTCCTCTTCTGCAATAGCAAGAGGAACTATTATACCAAGGATGTTCATTAAAAATGATTATATCTCTAGTATTGAGATATCACCTCTGCTTTTTTCATTTATATCCTTCTTCCTTCTATTTCTCATTCTCTTGAGAAAACATCAGAACAAAATATGGATCCTTTTTTGTCCTATTCCTTTTGACTGCTGTATGGTGGAGTTACCTCAAAGAAATAAGATCAATGAAGTCTAGCCAAGTAGACGTGTGTGTGTGTGTGTGTGTGTGTGTGTGTGTGTGTGTGGTGGAGGCAATATGGATAGTACATAGACATAGGAAGAGTAGTAGAAGTAAATCGAGATCATAGGGTGTAGTCTATAGTGTGCTGAACCTGAAGTCAGGACATCTGGCTTTTACTTAAACTTCAGGTACTTACTTATCAGCTATATAATTACAGGCAAATCACTTATCTTGTTAATCTTAATTTCCTTTATCACATTACAAAATAGGTCTAATAATGATTATCTTTCACAACCATTGTGAATAAAATACTTTTCAAACCTTAAAGTGCTAAATAAATGTGGGTTATTATTATTATTCCTAAATTGTTCTGCCTACCAGGAGCTTGAGTAAACTGGTCAGCAAAGAGTGTCTGAGAGATTCATTGACCTCAGACTCCTTTTCTCTTTTACTTGTATGGTGTATAGATACTTAGTAAATATTCGGAGTCAGAAGACAGAGATTTCACAATTAGTATCCATCAGATAGTTATTGTGCAAGGTATTATGCTAGACCTGGGAAATATAAAGGCAAAAATAATCCCTGCCCTCAAGAAGCTTACATTCTTAATGTGGGCTATTGGCTTTGAAATGTGAAGCAGGTATTTTGTGATTGGGGATTAGAATTTAGGAAGGAATTTAGGTTATATATAAATAAAATATGTATACATTTATAGACCAGTACATACATATGTGTATATATAGACACATCTATCCAGGTATATATGCATACATACATATGTATATACACACCTATAAGTATATGTATGTGTGTGTATATATTTCTATGAATATATAGATGGATAACTCTCTCTCTCTCTTTCTCTCTCTCTCTCTCTCTCTCTCTCTTTCTCTCATTTGTTGCCCAGATTTAAGGCACAGATTGGGATTCAAATAATCTTGGGAGTTTTACTCTTTTTCTTTCTTCCTCTAACATCAGAATTTGCCTAATTCTATCTCATCTCAGGCTTTTCCTTGGGAATCAGTATTTGCTTATAATGTCTATGTCTCCACAGTAAAAGAAAAGAAGCCTCAAATTCTGGGCAAATACCCAGGATAGTCAAACATTTAATATAGGACAGGCTTTATTGACCCAATAGAAAAAAAAAAGCAACCAAAAAGACTTGTACTCAAGTTCATGATTGGGAAAACCACCTCTCCTTGCCTCTTTGGTATATCCCATTTTCCTAAGGACCTATACATACATACATACATATATATATATATATATATATATATATATACACACACACATACATACATACATATACATACACACCTATATATGTACATATAGACATATGTATGTATATATATTTATATCTCTTCAGACTTAAGGTACTACCTTACTTAGACATCTTTCAAATTCTTGATTGCTAGGGAAATAAGCCACTCTGCTCTCCAGAAAATTGCATTTCAGCCAGAGATCTTATGCACTGAGATTACTACTAGTGGAAAAGCATTTTAATAGGGAAACTTTCCCATTCCCTGCACCTGAACAATCTATTTAACTTCTGGTATCAGTGAAGGACAAGGTTCATCTTTGATTCCATATTTTGGCTTTGTTCCTGATATTCCTTAATTTAAGCTTCCATTTGTTCCAGGATTTGGTCCTTTCTAGGAGCTCCCCTTTCTTTACTCTCTCAAGTACTTTGCTGATAGAGCTTCTTTTAGACTGTAAGCTCTTTAAAGGCAGGAACTATTTTTCTTTTTGCTTGTATATGTACCCAGAATGCTTAGCCCAGTTTTTGGAACACGGTGAATGCTTAACAAATATGTGTTGCCTCCCTAACTGGCGTTCTTTTCTATCTATAAATTCTTTCCCTGATCTCTTTTCCACTCGGGTCCTTTTAACAATAGGTATAGATTTTTAATGCTTTTTTTTTTTAGCCATCTGCCTACTACTCCCCCTTCCCTCACTTTTTTCTGAGTAGCACAGGACTTCCTGGTTGAGGGCATGCTGTTGGTATGCTGGTGGAAAAAGGGAGGGACTGTTTATGATATAAATCACAGAATCTTAGGATAGGAAGGAGCCTTTGACATCATATAGTCCAATTCATACCCGAATGAGCATCCCCTCCAAACTATTTCCAATAAGAGGATTGGAAACTAAGGAACTGAAAAATGGTTTTCCTGGGCCAACTATTTGCTCCTAGAAAAAGTCTTATCCTTTGATGATTAGAAATATGACTTCAGAATCACATAAATGTTAATGCCATTGGTTTATAGTCAGAACTTCCTCCTCACAACAATTACTTTCAACAGTAAACAGGAAAAAAAGCTAGAAGTCTGAAAGTTTATTCATGTGACAATGTATTGTGTAGGTAGGAATTAGAAACAGGATTCTATTATTTAAAATTAAAACAATACTGACAAGAAAATATAGAAGCTTTAATAAAAGAAATGCCAAAAGAATAAGATATGAATAGCTAGCTAAGATAAGTTATCATAACTCATGGTACTCTGTAGAGAAGCCATTCGGCCTGAAATGAAGTCTAGCTGCTTTATAGTATGTTGCTTTGCATTTAGTGGAGACTTAATAAATGTTTGTTGAATTAAATTTGATTTTAAGCTGCCCATGGAGCTTTGTAGTCATATCTATGATAGGTCCATTATGAGCCATTATATTATTCATCTTTTCCAGAACAACTGCACTGCTCTCCTAAAGTTTTCCCAATATAACCATTCACTGTTGTCCTTAATCTGCTAGGATTTTGGCATCACAGGCAGCGGGAAACTAGGAAGGAATGAAAATAATTTCTTGGGAGATAGGCTTAAAAAAAAAGCAGAACTCTGACTCATATAGCCTGACTCAGTTGAGGGAAATAAAGCTTGTGTAATTGGATTGATGTACTCTTTCTTGATTATCCCTTGGTGGATTTTGCTACCTCCTCTCTTGATGACAGATTGAAGGTGGAACCTTGAGACTCTTACTTTACTTGTTTTTATTTTTATTTTTTTCTGAAAACGAGAATGAGGGGCAGCTGGGTGGTACAGTGGATAGAGTACTGGCTTTAGAGTCAGGAGGATCTGACCTCAGACACTTATTAGGTATGTGAACATGGGCAAGTCACGTAACCCTCATTGCTTCAAAAAAAGATAATGATCTTTGAACTACAAAAGATAGAATAAAAAGAAATGACCTACAGAGAGAGCTGGTAATAAATTTGTATAGAATAAGAGAGTTTTTAGCTGCTCTTAAAGAATTTAGTCACTAGACTCAGATTAACAGCATCCTAGGGTACTGAAAGGTTTGGCAGATGTGATTGCTGAACCATTATTATTAGAGATTTTTGAATGATTAAAGAGGTATCATTGGATTACAGATAAGCAAGGAATGATGGGGAAAATAGTGAATTTATAGACAGAGGGCCTGGATTTAAATTTATCTTTATAAACTTTAATATTTTCATCTGTAAAAAGAGATATTTGGACTAGATGGTCTATAGAATTCCTTTTAGCTCTGTATCTATGATCACATGTTACCAGTTTTTTTTTTAATGGAGGAGAATGGAGTCTGGAATCCCTGGCAAAAATACCCTATCAAAAGGATGTTTAGTGAACACCTAAGAAAAGAAAACTGTAATTACAAAAGCCAGAAAATCTTCATTAATTTCATTAATAGACTAACGTCATTTCCTTTTTTGATAATATTATTTTACAGGTAGGTAAGAAGATTGTTTATATATATTATTTATCTAGATTTTAGTAGAGTGTTTGACAGAGTCTAACCTGCTTTTCTTATGAAGAAAAAAAGACAGTTGTGGTTAAGCATTAGTATATTTAGGTTGAATCAGAACAGATTGAATGGTCAGAACCAAAGAATATTCATGCTTTGATGTTGACTTGGAAGGTCTCAGGAGGAGTTCCATAAGATTCTGTGATTAATTTTGTGTTATTTATGATTTTCCTCAGTGACTTGCATAAAAGGACAGAGGGAACATTTATCAAATTTGCAGGTGACACAAAGCTGAAGGGATACCTAACACATAGATTGTGACAATCAGGATTCAAAAAAGATCTTGACAGGGCAAGATTTTGGGCTGAATGATGAGAAAATTTGATTGGGAAAAATGTAAAGTCATACACAGAGACCTCATCAGTATAAGAGTGAGGATATGTGGTTAGTCTGTAGTTTGTTTCTTCTCCATATGAGATAATAGAATCTCCAAAGGTTAATCCATAGTTTTAGGACTACATAGACCTATATTGTTCAGAGCATTTTTGGTAAAATCCTGGTTAGCTCTGGGGTGTTCCCTTTTATAAAGGATGTTGATAATTTGTAGCCTGTCTAGAAAGAGGTGAAAGCAAAGGGAGCACTAATCTTAAGCAATGGGAGGATGGCAAATGAAGGATGGGCTTCAAGGCTCAGATATGAATTATTGTTGGCTTGATGTAACGATGTTTCAGTAAAGATAAAGAAAGCATCAATCCCAAGTAATGGGAGGATGGCAAATGTCTAAAATATGAAATATAGCCTCATCAGCTTGGGTAGGTGTCTAGAGGTGGAAAAATGAAAATCGGTTAGTTGTTTTTTTTTTGATTGTTCTCTGAAGAAAATAACAACCAAAAATATTTGCTGAATGAAATGTACCAGTAAATTTATTAATCAAATTGTTTTCCTGTTATTTAGAGAACATGTCTCTGAAAACATCTTAGTAATATATGATTTGATGCACATTAATGGTGATTGTTTTAAAGCAAAGTTGTGTAAAGCAAGAAGACATAACAAAATCAACACCAGACTTAACACTTTTAAAACAGTTAGAGATGTGGGTAGACCTTGCTTTTTGAGTTGGGCATCTGTGATTTCTTCTTTCCCACTGAGGATAAAACCTTATCTTTTATTAGAAGCCTTCTTCAGGCCCTCTTAATTCTAGTGCCTTCCCACTGCTATTTCCTACTTACCTTGTATATAATTTCCTTTGTATTTATTTATTTGTATGTTGTCTTTCTCATTGAACAATGCTTGGAACACTGCCCAGTTACATAGTAGGTGCTTAGTAAATGTCTATTAATTGACTGACTGATGCTCCTTCTATCAATATGGATCATCACTTGTTCTGTAATTTGTAGTCTTAAAGAGTTGCCTAGAGATTAAGAGACTTGATCAGGATCACATTGCCAGTTAATATCAAAGACAGAACTTGAACCCATTTCTTCCTGAGTCTAATTTCTGTTTTCTATTCACTCTGCCTTGTTGCTTTTTGTAGGCAAACAAAAGTAGCTGAATAGGTAGCTAGATGACTTCTTTTGATCCCAATCTATTTCCTTGCATATCAATGACTTCTTCTCATGTCTCTCCTGGTGCACTGGGTGGTTGCTGGGATAATGGTTCATGATATTAAACTTTGGAACCAAAGGGATTAAAGAATGAGTCCTTTGATTTTAGGACAGCATCTTATGTATAATTTATGTACATATGTATGCATGTATATACATATCTGTGTGTATTTATGTATATATACATATACATACATATTTAATTAAGTGAATTTATTTTTATAAATATGAGGTTTACTTTAAAAGATCTGTTCAAGTTATTATCAGAGAAAGAATGTTTCTATTCTTTCTATCATCCTCATATATTTAACTGGGTCTTTTGTAACTAATAATTGAACCTATTAATGTTTTACTCCTTTTTTTTTCCTTTTTCTTCTGTCTAGGACTACTGTTTCAAATCATCATGGCTTCTGCTTCACAGAAATGCAAATTCACTTCAGACTCCATATACTATAACCTTTGTGACACGGAAAAGCCTTGGGGGATTGTCCTAGAGACACTTGCAGCAGCTGGAATTGTGACCTCGATTGCTTTCATGTTGTCTCTTCTTATTCTCATCTGCAAGGTCCAGGACTCCAGTCGCAGAAAAGTCCTTCCCACCCAGTTTCTCTTTCTCTTAGGTGTGTTGGGTATCTTTGGTCTTACCTTTGCTTTCATCATCAAGCTCAATGACATGACCGGTCCCACTCGATTCTTTCTCTTCGGAGTGCTCTTTGCCCTCTGCTTCTCTTGTCTACTTGCACATACATTCACCTTGGCCAAGTTGGTCCGAGGGAAGAAGCCCCTCTCATTACTGATGACTCTAGGCTTGGCCTTGGGCTTCAGCTTGATTCAGGACATCATTGCTGTTGAGTACGTTGTCATCACCATGAACAGGACCAATACTTTTGTTTTTACTGAAATGCCAAGGCCCCAACTCAACGAAGATTTTGTAATGTTGCTGATCTATGTCCTCTTTTTGATGGCTTTCACCTTCACCATGTCTTTATCCACCTTCTGCGGTTCCTTTTCCGGTTGGAAGCGACATGGTGCACACATCTACGTGACCATGCTTTTCTCCATCGCCATCTGGGTAGCCTGGATTACTTTGCTTTTACGTGACGCCTTCGACCCAATTTGGGATGATACCATCCTCAGCACTGCCTTGGTTGCCAACGGCTGGGTCTTCCTCTTAATGTACATTTTGCCTGAGTTTATCCTCCTCACCAAGCAACGTAACCCAAGAGACTACCCTGTGGAAGACAACCTTTGTAAACCTCAATTCATGAAACAGAGCTATGGCATGGAGAACAGAGCCTACTTGCAAGAGGAAATTACTCAAGGTAATGCGTGGAAATTCACTTACACAGGGAGTGGGAATGGATGAACAGAATTTGGAAACTATAGTGTCATATAGTGTAACTCTCATTTTGTAGATAAGGGAAACTAGACATAGAAAATTCAAATGACTTGTCTAAAGTCACAAAGCTGGTAAATAAAAAACAACAGGTATTTTGACTCTTAATCTTTCCATGGTACCATAGTTACCTGTCAAATATAATTCTCAATATTTAAATGACTCTTTATGAGTTTTATAGCACTTTAACAAATGACCTCATAGAACATTTACCAAAGAATTATGGAGTAAAGAAAGCAGGTATTATTATTATCCCAATTTAATAGATATAATTTTTAAAAATTCATAGCTGTGTAGTATTTTTTAGTTTATTGCCATCTATTATCATATTATTTCACCCCATTCATGACAGAGGGGAAAATATCTTATTTCATCCTCATAACAATTCTGTGAGGTATTAGTAAAAACACAGGTTGTTCAAATAACTAATCAAGGACACATGGCTGGTAACTGGAACTAGAATCTAAATTTTGTCAGTAAGTAGGGGCAGCCAGGTGGCACAGTGGATACAGTGCCAGGCTGAAGTCAAGAAGATCCATCTTCCTGAGTTCAGATTTTACCTCAGACACTTACTAGTTGTGTGACCCTGGGTAAGTTATTTAACTGCCTCAGTGTTCTGTAAAATCTGTTCTGCCTCAGTGTTCTATAAAATGGGATGGAAAAGGAAATAGCAAACCACTTCAGTGTCCTTGCTAAGAAAAATCCTCAAAAAGGTTCATGACTGAAACAACAACAAAAAGATGGAATTCAATCATTGAACTCTTGGGAGAAAGATGATATACTAATAGAAATTTGCCTGCATCTGGAGCTTGCCCTTGACAGCAGTAAAGTTTTGGGATATCTTTGGTGTGAAGGACAATTTTACCTAACCAGACCAGTAGATGGGTTAGGGACTAGAGGTTAAGACCTTTCAGGGCAGACTAGTTGGATCTGTTCTCAGTCACCAGTGAGTCTGTCCTACACAGTGTCACAGCCCTGAGAAACAATCCTTGCTGGATTATTTCTCAGGGCTATTGTGGTTCTCTGACAATCACTTGGAAGGATGATGAGACAAAGGCAATGAGGAAAAGGATGTTTGTTCAGGGAGAGGTTTTTGGAGGAGGGGGAGGAAGTCTTTCTTAAATTCTCACTCTTTTCTGTCTCCAGATGTTCACAAGAAGGTAAATTTTGGTGAATGGCTTAAAATTTTAACTGAAATGCTACCTACTATGTGACAGGATACATAGCATTATAGTATTTCCAATGCCATAACTTTCCCCAGATTTAGAAGCTCTGTTTGCTCCATTATACATAGAATAGGGTTTTTAGTAAAAAAAATCAAAAAGATTATTTTACCCTTATTTTTTTCTATTTAAATTTATTTTACATTTAATTTGTGGAATAAAACAAGGATTTCCAAAACACAATATAATAAAAAGATGAATGCACATGAAATTGCAAAATCTACAACTTGCTATTTTTAAAAAATAGATAGCAAAGTTATCAAAAACATTTCTTTTTTTTCTTTACTCTCCTTTCCCCTGCCCTAGAGATGGCCACCATTAGACACAGATGTATATATTCTTTGCATGCTTCTGTTAATCTAGGAAAGTAAAAATGGATAAAACCAGGAGTGGAATTCACCCATAGAACCCTTTTGAGACTCTGAAGATTATAGCAATAATAATAATAGTGATGATGATGATAAGTAATATTTATGTAATTCTTACTATGTTCTAGGCATTGTGATAAATGCTTTACAAATGTTATCTCATTTGATCCCCACAATAACCCTGAAAGGTAGGTGTTATCTCCATTTTACAGAGAAGAAAACTGAAGAAACATAAAAATGACTTGACCAGGATCACACAGCTACCCTTTTAAAATCAGGATTTCCTTTACTGAGTCCCAGAGTTCTAGATAACTACCACTAGAAATATTCAAATATTTTGGGAAAGCATTTTTGGAGGCTTCCTTGGAGGAGGGGCAATGCTAAGATTATAGGACATCTTTGATTTGCTTCTCTAGCACATGATGTAATATGATATAGAAATATGATTTTTTCCCCTTTTTCTCTCTTTAAGGTCCTGAAAGTCCTGGCAGCACCCTCTATGCTCCGTACTCTACGCATTTTCAGCTGCAGGTAAATGGTTCTCTTTCCTTTCTTCCCCTATAGCATTGGGCATCAGAACTCTGTCTTATGTTAATTAGGACCCTGGACCCAAAAGTATAGATTCAATTCTTCTTTCAGTCAGGACATCTTGGAAGAGACTGTGATTGAAGGAAAAACTAGGCAAAAGGGAGCCCCAGAGTGTAGTTCTACATATGCTTTTTTCAATAAAATCTGAGTTAAGTTTTATAAAAATAAAAATGATATAACACTTATTATGTTTAGGTGTTTCACAATTATGGTCTTATTTGATTCTCACAAACTGAGAAAACTGAGGCAAAGTGCCTAGGATCACACAGCTAGTAAATGCCAGATTTTCCTGATTCTAGGCCTGGTATTCTAATCACTATACCTCCTAGCAGTCTCAGTTTAATAACAACATTGTGACTAGTTTAATATTAACATTATTTCTTTTTTTCAGAGTCGGGATTCTCAAAAGGATTTCTCAATTCCACGACCCAAGACCCGATCAAGCCCCTATGATAATTATGGTGGAAGGAAAGAAGGCAATTAATGTCACCATGCCAAATGAGAAGATAAATACAAAACAGCAGCAGAAACAGCTGAAGGGTTTACAAAGAAATGGGATAAGCCCCAAATATGCCAAAGAAACTGACTTAACAGTGGGGGTTGTGGGAAAATCTCCCTGTCTCCTAGCTTCAACTTTCTCCCAACTCTTGGAAAGAAGGGGGTAAACCAGGCTGATGTTCTGGTCAATGTTGTATATTTCTTTCCCTGGTCCCCACCCCAAAGTATTTTCTTTCACAAGTAGTTTTTTTCAACTCAGGATTAGAATGTCCAGCTAGGTGAGGGAGGTCCCCATTTCAGTATATGTGTGACCTCCATTTTGGTCATTCTGAATGCATATTTTTGGTTCATTGAGCTTTATAAATCCAACTCATTCTTCTCAGGCAGATTGCCTAGCTGTTTTTGTGGTGATCCATGGCCTTTGTGAAAGAACAGGATCAAAAAACTGAGACTAAACCACCAAGGACCAAAACCAGCCATCCCAATTCATTCTTGCCTTAATTTACCCCTGCCACTCCCTCAACCAAACTCCCTTATGTTTTTCTTTCTCTAAGGGCACAATGGACTTCCCCTGCCACTCTAGATTTAGCAATCTCCACAGACCTGCTCAATATACCGATCTCTTCTTTTCCTTGGCATTATTTCAAAGGCCAAACCCTCCATTTGTTTTCCATTAAATTCCAAGTCTAAATTTTATCTGGAATTCCCCTTCCAGATGTCTCTTGCTTGAATAAGCCTGATGCTCTTTTCTCAGAAGAATTTGCTCTGTTTTGGAAGCAAAGCTGAGGCACTGACTCTCATTCCTAAAACCTAATTGCGCATCCTCTGTAAATAGTCTAATATTGCCTTTAACCCTCCCTGTTCAGTACATGTGTGGTTAGTGTTTACTAATGTAGGTAGACTTCCATTATATATAATAAGTTATTGATCATTTATCATATGGAATGAATAATAAAAAGTGAGTTAGTAACTGAAGTCATTTATTCTCCATCCCTTCCATGATTAGAGCAAGTTGTGGGGATTATCTATTTTGGAAGCTAAAACAAACCGTTGATCAACTTTGGGCAAGAATATGATGGATCTGAATCCAGCAGAGAGAAGCTGCATCTTCCTTCCTCCTCTCCACATTTGGGACATGAGTGTCTTCCCCAGTGAAGTGATCAGAATAATTCTTTCTAGCAAAGTGGGTAGCCAGTTTGTATAAAGCCAGGATAGCCATTGGATTATCATGCTTTTTAGGGAATAAGAACTAAACCCTAGCCTAAGCCATATGGAGTTCTCCTACCAATGTACAGCTTTAATATTTCTGGCTAAAAAAAAGGGATGGAAAGAAGAGAGATTAGGGCTGGGTAATATACTGTTTAGTACTATTTTAGGTTCTATTGCTCCTTTATCATCCTCTTACAAGAAGGATTATCTATGTCTAGATGTATATGCAGGGTTTATCAGGAGACCATTGTTTTTAATAATTCTAATGTAGCAAGTATTCTATGAGAACAATATTCCAGAGTCTGATTGGTTATATCTCCCATCAACTTTCTAGGGTTACCCTTTTGACTCGAGTTTCCACTGGTTTTTTTTCCTACTCTTGGTTACCAGTGTCTAATAGTCAATTTGTATTTGTCTATTCAATATAAATTAGCTTCTAGAAAGGAATATTTATTTTGAAGATATAGCAAGTACAAAAGTACAAATATTTGCCCCTATATTTTGTGGACATATTCTCCCTTATATCACCTTGGTCTCTGGAAAGAAAGGGCTCAAAATTAGCAATTTCTATATAACATCACTCCTGCCAAGTTCATGTTCAGAGGTGGCAATTCAAATGCTGATATGATAGGCTGAATTTCTGAAGAACTCATTTCTTGTGATATTAATGCTGGGCAGGCTGCAAAACCCAAAATTGATTCGAATTCCTGGATTTACATATTCCTGGACTCCCTAGATTCCCAGATGCTTGTTCTCCTGACCTTTAAAACTCAGAAGGCTACAACCTCCAGATTCATCTCCTTTACTTAAATGAAAAATAAAATAATGAAACAGGCAAGGTACTGATATCTATATTCACAGAGACTCCCAAGGCTCTTGAGTCGGGGTCCTAAGCCATATCCATCAGAGTTTAAGGAAATTAGTGGTGAAGTTTGTGGTGGTAGTTTAATTCATGTAGCTCATGCTACATCAGGGTTTCATGATGCTTCTGCTAGGCTGGTTTGTCTACTCTGGGGATGACAGTAAGTAGGGATGGTTGACTTCCTTTCCACAGGAGTTATTTGCTTGGATGATAGCTATGAGAATTGGTTTGGAAGCAAGACTGATGGTTTGCACTATATATCTCTCAGATTGACTAAAATGACAAGAAAAGATAATGATGAATGTTGGAGGGAAGTGGGAAAACTGGAACATAATGCTTCTTGGTAGAATTGTGAAGTGATCCAATGCTTCTGGGGAACAATATGGAACTATGCCCAAAGGATTATAAAACTACATACCATTTGATCCAACAGTGTCTCTACTGGGTATGTATCCTAGTAGATCATAAAGAGATCAATAAAAAGGGAAAAGGACCCACATGTGCAAAAATGTTTGTGGCAGCTCTTTTTGTAGTGACAAGAAACTGGAAAATGAGTGGATGCCCATCAATTGGAGAATGGCTGAATAAGTTATGGTATATGAAGGTAAGAGAATATTATTGTTCTATAAGAAATGACCAGAAGGATGATTTCAGAAAGGATTGGAGAGACTTACATGTGCTGATGTTAAGAGAAATGAGTAGAACCAAGAGGACATTGAAAACAGCAACAACGAGATTATATGAGGATCAACTGTGATGGATGTGGCTCTTTTCAATAATGAGATGATTCAGGCCAGTTCCAATGGTCTTGTGATGAAGTGAGCCATCTGTACCCAGAGAGAAACTGTGGGAACTGAATATGGATCACAACATAGTATTTTCACTTTTTTGCTACTGTTTGTATTTTGTTTCTCATTTTTTCCTTTTTGATCTGATTTTTCTTGTGCAGCATGATATTTGTGGAAATATGTATAGAAGAATTGCACATGTTTAACATATATTAGATTACTTTCTGTGTAAAGGAGGGGGTGGGAGGAAGAGTGGAGAACAATTTTGGAATACAAGGTTTTGCAAGGGTGAATGTTGAAAACTATGCATATGTTTTGAAAATAAAAAGCTTTATAAAAATAAAATAAAAAACAGCATTAAACCAAGGAAAAAGAAAAAAAAAGACTCATGGTCTGGGGGAGGGATAAACTGCTACTCCCAAAGTTTGTATATCCCACAGTGGGATTATTTGTTTAATTTTCACAGATTCAATTAATTACCTCTTCCTTTGTCTATCTCTTGTACACAATATCACCCCAGAAGCTGCTGAGAGGCCTATTCATCTAGTTTTTTTTGTTTGTTTATTAGATTTCAAAACCATCCAATGGGTTAGAGATTCACAATCTAAAATCTTTTTTCCCTCCAGATTGCCCTTAAAAGAACTATAATAATGCAGGTGGGTAGGAGTAGTTGGGACATATAACACTGTTTTAATAAATTCATTCATAATGCAGCAAGTATTCTATGGGAACAATATCCCTAAATCAGATTGGTTATGTCTCCCCATTTAGTTTCTAGGGCTACCCCTTTCTCTGATGCTATTGACTCAGGTTTTCATTAGTTATTTTTCTGCTTCAG
Source organism: Sarcophilus harrisii (assembly GCF_902635505.1). NCBI lineage: Eukaryota > Metazoa > Chordata > Mammalia > Dasyuromorphia > Dasyuridae > Sarcophilus > Sarcophilus harrisii. The sequence continues at coordinate 103,985,493 of NC_045430.1, forward strand.
GCCATCAGCGACTAATGGTCCATTTGGACGAACTGTGAGAGCTATGGCACCAGTTGTGGCCACTGGCCACCTTCAGCTCTTAACCTTAGTTTAGCCCTTCCTGGTGCTTTGCAAGCTACCTTGGTGGTTGTAATTATAAAAGGATTGACATGGGTATGAGGAAGATTGGTTTGCCAACATTTTTATTGTCCCAAATGTTGTTATAGAATAAACTGCCTACAACTCTTGACTGTGAATGTTGCATGTCATCTTCCTTATTTGTATATCATGTGATTTAAAACATCAATTATTAAAGGAGTTTAATTGGATTTTTATGGTTTACAAATTCCTTTTGCATTAAATAGATAAATAAATGATCCTTGAGTTTGTAATAAACCAGATTTAGGCTTGTCTTACAATAGGTGGGAACCTGGATGAAGATGATGATTTTTTAACCTGTTACTCAAGGAGCTGATTTTAGCATGTCTTGCATGCATTCAAATTGGTTTTAAACCTACTTATAGGTAGTGAATATCTCTTTTGGTTTTGAGAGGTCAAATTAAGACTTTCCTCATCCTGGCTTTCTTCTCTCCTACCTAATTAACTTTTAGAAATAAATTTGAGTCTCTAATGTGGCCCTTATGGAATCTTTTCCTCTGATATCACACATTTTTTGCCTAATTTCTTCTTCCTTAGTATGAATTTCCCCAAGTCCACCTGTTCCCTCACTGATCATCTCCAGCATCATGTAGACAATTTTTCTTTTCAATGAAGAGTCCTTTTAGTGGAGAATTTCTGAAACTAAGGGCTTGCCACACGGGTTCTGGTGTGGAAGAAACCTCTGTCATATGTGAGCTTTTGTCCAGCTTGAGTGCCACCAGAGCAGTAATGGCCTTAACCTTCTGGTGCTCTCACAGGAATCTCAGAAGAAAGTGGGTAGGGTTGTGAGAGCTTTCATTCCGGAAACTTTAGGAAAACACTGGGTTGAAATGTAACAACATCAAACGAATGGGAGGAGACCTTAAAACTAGTTCCAGAAGTTTAATTGAAGGAGTGGGCAAAACCCTGGCTCCCACTTTGACAGAATTGATTCATAATTATAGTAATAGTCAACAAATTCTTGGCACCAAGCAATTAGTGTTAATCTATTGACATTTCTGTAGGGTGGAGCAATATTAACTTCCTCACTTTATGGACGAGAATGACTTCTAAATTTATACCTGACCAGGAGAATAACTGGTGTGTTTCTGCTTGCTTATTCCCCCTTCATCAGAAAGAAAATGAAATACTGCATGACTTAATGGAGAGAGAACTGGTCTCTGAGTCAAGGAGACCTCAGCTCAAGTCTATTCTTTGATACTTATATCCCATATAATTCTAGGCAAGTGACTTTACCTCTCAATCCCAGGCTACTGGCTAAGGCTATAAATTGCATCACAGGTACCAGTCTCTTTTGATAGAGAAGTTTGGACTTTATTGGTAGAGGTAAATTGGTGCAGGATTTCTTTCAAGGAGAGTTATATTTGCCAATGAGTCCCAGATCAGTAATAACTACTTGCTCTTCATCAAAAGAAAAACTGAAGTGGGGATGAAAGTGGTATTCTAAGGCATCAGTATTGACCCTCAAGAAAATACAGTCTTGGTCTATATTTATTTAAATTGAGGTTATTCTGTCACTTCAGTTGTGTCTGACTCTTTGTGATGTCATTTGGAGTTTGGGCACAGATAATGGAATAGTTTGCTATTTCTTTCTCCAGCTCATTTTACAGATGAAGAAACTGACATAGACAGAGATTAAATGACTTGTCCAGGATCACACAGCTAATAGGTGTCTGAGTGGGGATTTGAACTATTCTGCTACAAGAAAGAAAAAAAAAACAAAACAAAAAAGTGACAATAGTATTCTTTGATCCATATTCAGTCTCCATAGTTCATTCTCTCTCTGTATGCAGATGGCATTTTCCTTCTTAAGTCTATTGAAATTCTCTTGGATCATCACATTGTTGAGAAGAGCTAAGTCTATCATAGATAGTCATCATATCTTTCTCTTACTGTATATAACGTTCTCATTCTGCTCACTTCACTCAGTATCAGTTATGAATTTGTCTTTAAAAACATGCTGATAACTGTATTTCAATATAAATGGTTTCTTTTATAATCCTATGTGAGGAGGCCATACGAGTGAGGGCCATCCTTTATACAAAGCATGGGGGTGTAGTTGTGGGCCTCAGAGGCAGAATAGACACCTCTAGCATCTTCTCCTCCCACCCCTCCCCAAAGCAGAGATTCCTTCCAGGAGGGAAATTAGAAAATTAGCATGGAGGTCACACTATCCTCGGGGGGGGGGGGTGTGATATGGGACTAGAATTACTTCTATCAATCTGTTATAGGTTATACATATACAATTATTTTAAAAATAATTTCCATATTAGTCATGTTGGAAAAGAAAAGTCAAAACAAAAAAGGAAAAACCAGAAGAAAAATAAAACAAAAAGGTGAACATAGGATGCTTCAATCTCTATTCAGTCTCCATGGTTCTTTCTCTGGATGCAGGATGGCATTTTCCATTCCAAGTCTAATGGAACTGTCTTGAATCATTGTATTGCTTGAGAAGAACTAAATCTATCATAGTTGATCATCATCCAGTGTTACTGGGTACAGTGTTCACCTGGTTCTGCTCATTTGAGAGCATCAGTGTATATAAATATTCCCAGGATTTTCTGAAACCATCTTATTCATCATTTCTTATGGAACAATAGTATTTCATTATATTCATGTGCTATAACTTATTCAGCCATTTACTAACGGGTGGGCACCAGCTCAATTTCTAATTCTTTGGCGCTATAAAAAGAGCCGCTACAAACATTTTTTTGCACATGTGGGTCTTTTTTCTTTTTTTAGGATTTTTTTTTTGATACAGACCTAATAGAAGCACTGTTGGATCAAAGGGTATGCACAATGTGATATCCCTTTGGCCATAGTTCCAAATTGTTCTCCAGAACATCTGGATCAGTTCACAATTCCATCAGCACTGCATTAGTGTCCCAGTTTTTCCACATTCCCTCCAACATTCATCATTACCTTTTTCTGTCATCTTACCCAATTTGATGGGTGTGAAGTGATATCTCAGAGTTGTTTTAATTAAGGAAATAAGGAAATTAAAGTATATAGCCTTCCCTTGTGTTAACTAACACTTAGCTACAAAAATCACATGTATTACTATGTGCTTATACTCTTTTAGGCAATTTTCCATACCAGTTTTGAGGGTTTTAACTTTGCTGGGAATTTGGGATGTATGGGTGTGTGTGAGAGAGTGAGTGTGAAGTGTTTAACTGGGTAAAAACATATTGATAATAATAATATAAATTTATTTAAATGTTTATGGGAGCTGTATTATTTGGAATTGGAAAAAACTGGGAACTAGAAGTAAAGGAAAATTGGGAAGTTGATCCATTTAGGGTACACTCAATAGAACAGTTATTCTGGAGGTCTTACCATAGATTAGAAGGAAAATTTGTAGTCATTGAACCTTAGTCATATTTTTTAAAAGTTAAGCTACTAGTAATAGTCATTGCCCTCCTCTTCTAGGCTCAGCTGTGTCTATTGGATAGACAGGGGGAACATAGTCCCTATACCAGAAGGTGGGTAAACCTCTCTGACTAAACAGTCCTTCTCTTCTTGTGTCCCAGAGCTTGTGCTTTTAGTCTGGGGAGGCTCACAGAATCACAATGTCTAAGTAGAAAAGGAACTCCATGGCTGTCTGATCCACCAAATATCCTTTACAGTGGTTCTCAAAGTATGGTCTAGAGAATCCTGGGGATTTCTGAAACCCTTTTAGAGGGTCTACAAATTCAAAAATAGTTTTTATTTCCAATATGGTAAATGTCTATAACTATAACCCAGATAAACAAAAACGCTTTGGAGAGATCCTTAATAATTTTTAATAGGATAATGATACTGAAAACAAAAGTTTGAGAACCACAACATTCCCAATGAATTATCACTCAATCTGTTTGAAGACTTCTAGTGAAGGAAAACCATTACATCCTAAAGCAGCCCATTCCTCCTTGGGGTAGCTGAAGTTTTCTTAATCTCAAGCTTATTATTTGTCTTTTTGCAACTTCTTCCAATCATTTCTCTGCAGTTTTGCCTTCTGGGACCAAGTTGTAAAAGCCTAATTTCACTTCGAGGTGATAGTCTTCTAAATACTTGAGTAATTATCCTACCTCCCTTAAGTCTTCTCTTGGCAAAATAATATCAGTTCCTTTAACCAATTCTTCATTGTTCTCCAGACACTCCACAGTCTGCCAGTGTCTCTTTCCAAAAATGTGGTATTCAGGGCTGTATAGCATATATAGATGTGAGGTCTGATCTGGGTGAAGTATAATGGGCCAGATCATCAGTTCTAGACCACATGCCTCTTTTTATCATAGTCTAAGACTATATTATTATTATTTTTGGCTACTGCATCTCACTATTGATTTATGTTGCAATAGTCCATTAATACAACCAGATCTTTTTTTTTATAGGAACTGTTGTCTAGCCATATCACTTCAAGTAATTTTCTGAACCCATGTAGGACTATATTTATCTCTTCTACTCCTCTCATTAGATCTGATTCATGATTCTAGCCTGCAGGGATCTTTCTAGAAACTGTCTTGAGTAATTGAACATCTTGACTATTTATCCCAGCTTTATGTCATCTGAAAAGTTGATAAGCATTGCATCTATGCATTTTTAATCAAATGACGGATAAAAATATTAAATAGCTCAGGGCCAAGGATCCTGAAATACTCCTCTAGAGACACCCAGGTTCACACTGTGCCATTCATTTTTTAAAAACAAGTATTTATTGATCATGTTAATTTATTTTTTCATAATTATGGTTATCCTAAGCATTTCTTCCCTTATTTTCCCCAGAAAACAATCCCATATAACAAATGATATTTTTAGAGTGGAAAAAAGCCAGCATAACTGATGGATATGTGTCCAAAACCCCTATACAATGTGAAATACATATGGGCCTCCCACTATCATAAAGGAGTAAGATGGCGGTGACTTCTCATAATTCTTCATTAGAATTCTACTTGGTTTGTATAATTTTGTTAGTGTTCACTTTTAATTTTTTGATGTGTAGTGCCATTCATTTAAAAAAAATTATTAATGTATTTTGGTTTTATATTACAAACATTTCCAGATGACTTGTATTGCACAAGTCTCATATGAAAGTAAAATAATTAATAAAAATAATAAAATAGCCAGCTCAAAAAGTGCATGAAACATTCCACATCTGAAATATTCTTGCCTTGATCCCTGCCCCCATATATTTTCTAATATTTTTAATTAATAGAAATATATTTTCTCTTTCCCTTATTTCCCATTTCATGGGGAAAAAAAAGGAGAAAAGAAAAAAAAATTCTTTGTAATGAATATGTGAAATTAAGCAAGACAATATTCCTCATTGGCTATAGATATATACACACACACAGATATCTGTATATATGTATGTATATGTAGACACTATATATAGATATGTATATACATATCTTTACCACTGCAATTGTTACTAATTGTCACCCTCACCCTTTTTTATTGCACCCAGAATGAAAGTGTAGTGGTCATTCAGAGATTTGAGTGTCAAAACTAACATGCATGGAAACTTTAAACTGCTCTTCTCCCTGCCTCTCCTCCACCCCCCAATTTGGACTGCTTTTGCCAATGACTCTCCAATCCTGAAAATTCATTGTTTTAGGTGCTGGACTTAGTAGGCTACCCAATCAGCCTTAGCCCTACTGCATTTGGTTCAAAACTCTTGATCTCAAATAAGCCACCAGCCTCAGCTCCCCCATGTGCCACCTTGCTTGATTATTGATTGCTTTTCTAAAATTTCTTCCTTTTTCTCTTTTACTTCCATTGCTAAATTTAAGACTATGATATGCTAACTTATCTTTTCTCTGAATGCTTTAGAATATAAAGTCCCCAAATTCGGGGTACATGTCAGTCTATATGGTTGGCTCTCTTCTCTTTGCTCATTTTAAGACGTTAGTTTCTCCCAAAGTTCTCAGTTTAGATTCATGTTCCTTCTTCTTGGTCAGAATCACTGTAACTTTGCGAAATGGGTAACAAATGTTTAATTTGATTATTGCAAAACTGTCATATCCACAGGAGTCACAGCATGACATCAGAACATAAAATAACTATGACTTTTTCCTCTGTAAAGCTAAGGACAGAATCTACTGTGTTACTTAGATTCTGGATTTAAATCCTGTCCTTTTTGAAAGTCTGTTGGTTTATTTAATGTGCCCTCTCTCTTCTCTTCTTTTCCTCCTTTCTTTTAAAATTTTTCTTTGGATGACTTTTGGAAAAAGTAATCATGGCTTATTTCTGGTAATGCCCAGAGATATTCCAAGCCCAGCGGTATGCCCATGTAATATCTTTATGGATGTCAGGCGTCTCTGCTGTCACTGAGTGTTGATTAGTATCCATGGGATACAGCAGAAGGACATTGCTATGGGTCCAATCAGACAGTAACAACCTTGCTGAAAAAAAGTTGGTACTATATATTCCTTCCCATTACTGGACTGTGCCTGATTAATCTTTTGTTTTCTGTCACTTCTACACAAAATTAGTGTGTCAGTCATTGCTCTATAAACTGATTTGAAACACAGGGGAAAGAAAAAGAGATTGCCTCAGAGAGAGAGGCAGCTGTTTACACAGAAATGTGAACCATATAAATATTGTTCTCTGAGACGTTTTCAAGTGTCTGAGCAGCTGCCCTCCTGAGAAATGACTGTTTTTCAGAAACTCCTTGATGAGTTTTATATGATTTTAGCACAGTAGTCTTCTGTGTCATTTGGCAAATCAATCAACAGGCATTTAATTATTATTTATTAAGTGTCAGGCACTGTGTTAAGTACTAGAGATATAAAGAAAGGTAAAAAGCAGTTCTTGCTCTCAAAAAGTAATTTGCTTTATTCCAGCCAATGGGCTCAAGAATGTTCCAGTCCTTTCAGAGCAACCAAAACAGGTTTCTGTTGCATAAATGGAGGCAGCTGACCTTGCAAACTTACTTAAAACAAATTTTCTAACTCTTCAGTTAGCAGGAGAACTTAGAAGTCATCTAGTCTAATCTCTTTTTACAGATGAGGAAATGAAACTCGAAGGCACACAACTGATTAGTGATGAATTATTGTATGTAATGATAATAATTCATAGTAATGAATTAATAATCATGAAAACATGATTAGAGCCCAGGTTTCCTGGCTCTAAGTTTAGTGATATTTCCATTACTAATAAGCATATAGTCAATATGAGTTGTGTTGTTTGGTAGAATGGTTGACTGAGACTAAATATAATGACTATACTTTAAGCGTATGGCTTCTGCTGTCTACTAAAAGAAAGTTCAAAACTCTCCACAATCTGGTTTTATTCTGGATCTGGCCTATTCTAGGTCATTCTAATGATTGAGAATGAAGGGTCAGTAGTCAATGACTCATTTATGTATTAAGCCTAAAATACAATAAAAATCACTTTACTATTTAAAAGATCCAAAGAATCTATTTCACAGTTAAAATGATATAAAACATATTCTTCTCTAGCTCTACAATTGACCAGGTTAGGCAAATGTCCTTCCCCGACTGTGGAAGTTCAGGGGAATCCAGATACTGGTTCTTAATTGTCTGGGTCTTTTTTAAGTCTCAAGTGGCAAGGCAGCCAGTCAACTTCCTTCTCCCCTCCTTAGAAAAAGGACCATCCTAGGCCTGGCATTAATGTCAAATGTTCTCCAGCTTTCCCAGTGGTGTGCAAAAAGACTGTGCATGTTCCCATGCTTTTTAGCATGATGTTTTCAGCCATGTTGTCAAATACTTTCAATGAGGAAAAACATGGCATCAAAGTCAGCTACCACACAGAAGGTAAATTCTTCAATTTGGAGGGATTATTGGCGGATGATTTTTTTTTGTTTGTTGATGATTGTGAACTCAGTTCAGTCTCCAAAGCTGAGATACGGCAACATATGGATTGATTCTCTGCTCTTATGTTATATTTGGCTTAACAATTAACATCAAGAAAACACAGGTATTCTATCAGCCGGACCCACATCATTCATAGGTGTAACCATTGGAGTTTTGAATCCTATAGATAAGTTCGCTTGGCAGTATACTTTCCAGGGACATGCACATTGATAATGTGGTTGATAGACACATGACCAGAGCAAGCTTAGTGTTTGAGAGGCTCTAAAGGAAAATGTGGAAGAGAAGTCCTTGTGTTGATCTCCTTGTGAAACCTGGACAGCATACCAATTTCATGTCAGGAAACTGAACCACCTCCATTTGAATTGTCTTAAGAAGATTCTGAAAATCACCTGGAAGGACAAGATACCATCCACTGAGGTCCTTTCTTGAACTAAATGGCCAAGCATTTAAACTCTTTTCAGAGATCACAACTCCACTGGACTGACCATATTGTTTGAGTGCCAAAAATAACATTTCCAAAAAGACTATTTAAAAAATTTTAAAATTTATTTTTAATAACATTGCTTTATGAATCATGTTGGGAGAGAAAAATCAGAGCAAAAGGGAAAAACCATGGGAGAGACAAAAAAACAGAAAAAAGAAATGAACAAAGCATGTACTGATTTCTATTCAGTCTTCTTAGTTCTTTCTCTAGATGCAGATGGCCTTTTCTGGCCAAAGTCTATTTGTATTGCTTTAGATCACTGAACTCCTGAGAAAAACCAAGTCTTTTCATAGTTGATCATCAGACATTCTTGTTGTTATTGTGTACAATGTATTCCTGCTTGTTTCTTTCAGCATCAGTTCATGTAAATCTTTCCAGGTCTTTATGTAATCACCTTGTTTATCATTTTTAATAGAACAATAATATCCAATTACCTTCATGTACCACAACTTGTTCAGCCATTCCCCAAGTGATGGGCATATATTCGTTTTCCAATTCTTTGCTACCACAAAAAGAGCTGTTACAAACATTTTTGCGCATGTGGGTTCTTTTCTCTCTCTTTATCATTTCCTTGGGATGCAGACCCAGCTGGGTCAAAGGGTGTGCAGAGTTTTATAGCCCTTTGGACATAGCTCCAAATTGTTCTCCAGAATTTTACAACTCCATCAGCAATGCATTAGTGTCCCAGTTTTCCCACAACCCTTCCAACATTTATCATTATCTCAAAATGATTATTTTATGGAGAACTCATACAGGGAAGGCACTTACAATGTGGTCAGAAAAAGTGATGCAAGGGTACTCTTAAAGTCTCTCAAGAACTTTAGAATTGATTGTATCCCCTGGGAGACACTGGGACAGGACCTCCCAACATGCCATACCCTCATCAGAGAAGGTGCTGCAAATTGAATTAGTTCATAAGAAATGAGAGCTGTGCAAAGTTTGACAATCCACCCTAAATGTTCATAGAGACTATTTGTTCCCAATCTGTGGCAGAGCATTCTGAATTTGTATTTGTCTGATCAGCTACAGCTGGACACACTAACTTAACTCTAATATAATGATGTCATTTTGGTTCTTTTTCAGAATGAAGAACAACAGTCAACCAACTACTTAAGTTATTCCCAAACATATCCCACTCTTTCCTGCTACCATGATTGTGGAGATAATAGGGGGTCATTGGAGTTTTTTTGATAGAGGGGTGACATGATCCAACTATCCAACTTGTACCTTACAGGAAAGCTTCTTAAACTCTGGGTCATGACCCTATATGGATCATGTAACTGAATATGGGAGTTATGAAATTGTGATTTATTATTAGTAAATATTTTGTTTGTATATCTATTTTATATATCTATATACTCAGGGTCACATGAAAATTTCTAGGGTGAAAAAGGATCGTGAATGGGAAAACTTTAAGAAGCCTTACCTTAGAGGAATCATATAGCAGCTGAGTGGAGGATGAATGGGAGTGGGAAGAAACTTGAGGAAGGAAAACCAATGGGAAGGCTATTGTATATAAGCTTTCTTGTCATGCTTGGACTAGAAAGCAGAATTAGGAATGTGTAAGAAAGGTTTCCAAAGAATTAGAGCTCTCCAAGACTGCTGATTTGAGGTGATAGCAGGGGTGATAGTAGGTTCTTTTAAATGACTTTAAGCAAAGATTGGAATCTCTTACCTTTGATTTAAAGCAATCATTTTTATTAAAGCTTTTTCTTTCCTTTTTAAATTAATTTTTTATTATAGCTTTTTGCTTACCGATATATGCATGGGTAATTTTTCAGCATTAACAGTTGTAAATCTTTTTGTTCCAACTTTTCCTCTCCTTCCTCCCACCCCCCTTCCCCAGATGGCAGGTTGACCAATATATATTAAATACATTAAAGTATAAGTTAAATACAATATATGTATACATGTCCAAACAAATTAACCATGACCACCTATGTTCTAAATCAAAATAAAAGGGGAGATGTTAGAATCTTTACAAACTGTTAAGTCATTAGAGTTGATAGAGACAACAATTATCTAATTTAGCATGGCTCAGTATGATTGATCTGATCTTAGAAGGAGATGTTATGGGCCAGAAGAAACAAGGTACTAAGTAGAACTGATAGACAATAATGCTTGTGTTCACACCTTTAGAGAGATCATATAAACAAGAAGTATTTAAGTACTCATTGGAGTTCACAAGTATGGGAGATTCACAAAAGTTAACTTTGTAACTTTGTGAATTCACACCTGTATAAAAAAGAGTTGGACTTTGAAATAGTGCACAATTAACTTGTGAAGGAAATCAAAAATGCAGGCAGACAAAAATAGAGGGATTGGGAATTCTATGCAGTGGTTCATAGTCAATGCCCAGAGTTTTTTCGTTGGGTGTAGCTGGTTCAGTTCATTACTGCTCTATTGGAACTGATTTGGTTCATCTCATTGTTGAAGTGGGCCATGTCCATCAGAATTGATCATCATATAGTATTGTTGTTGAAGTATATAATTATCTTCTGGTCCTGCTCATTTCACTCAGCATCAGTTCATGTAAGTCTCTTCAGGCCTTTCTGAAATCATCCTGCTGGTCATTTCTTACAAAACAATAATATTCCATAACATTCATATACCACAATTTATTCAGCCATTCTCCAGCTGATGGGCATCCACTCAGTTTCCAGTTTTTGGCCACTACAAACAGAGCTTCCATAAACATTCTTGCACATATAGGTCCCTTCCCCTTCTTTAAGATCTCTTTGGGATATAAGCCCAGTAGTTATACTGCTGGATCAAAGGGTATTTACAGTTTGATAACTTTTTGAGCTAGTTCCAAATTGCTCTCCAGAATGGCTGGATGTATTCACAGTTCTACCAACAATGCATCAGTGTCCCAGTTTTCCCATATCCCCTCCAACATTCCACCTTATTTTTCCCTGTCATTCTAGCCAATCTGACAGATGTGTAGTGGTTTCTCAGAGTTGTCTTAATTTGCATTTCTCTGATTAATAATGACTTGGAGCATCTTTTCATATGGTAAAGCTTTTTATTTTCAGAACCCATGTATGAACAAGATAACTGTATAAATATGAAATATGTATACATATATTGTATTTAACATATACTTTAACATATTTAACATGTATGGGACTGCCTGCCATCTAGGGGAGGAAGTGGGGGGGGGGAAGGAGGGGAAAAGTTGGAACAAAAGTTTTTGCAAGAGTCAATGCTGAAAAATTACCCATGCATATGTTTTGTAAATAAAAAGCTATAATAAAAAAAAGAATAAAAAATATGCATGGACAATTTTTCAACATTAATCTTTGCGAAATCTTGTGTTCCAAATTTCCTCTCCTTCCCCCTACCCTTTCCCCTAGGTGGCAAGAAATCCAATATATGTTAAACATATGCTATTCTTCTATATATATTTCCATAATTATTGTGCCACACAAGAAAAATCAGATCAAAAAGGAAAAAAAAATGAGAAAGACAATGCAAGCAAACAACAACAAAATGAGTGAAAATACTATGTTGTGATCCATACTCAGTTCCCACAGTCCTCTCTCTGGGTTTAGATGGCTTTCTTCATCACAAGACCATTGGAATTGACCTGAATCATCTCATTATTGAAAAGAGCCACATCCATCAAAATCTTGTTGCTATATACAATGTTCTCCTCATTCTGCTCACTTCACTTAGCATCTTTTCATGTACATCTTTCCAGGCCTCTCTGAAATCATCCTGTGAAGCAATATTTTTAAGCCATAAAAATAAATAAATTGCAATCAAACAACTATAAAAATATAACCAGAATAAACAACAAAACAAATTTTAATGCTATACTATTATATTGCCCAAGCTTGGTATAGAAGAAAAGATGAGAAAATATATCTTCTTGCCTTCATTGGAAAGATGAGGAGCTATGGAAATGGAATGTTGAGGACACTGTCAGATATAGAAGTGTTGATTTTGCTGAATTTTTTCTTTCTTTCTTTCTTTCTTTCTTTCTTTCTTTCTTTCTTTCTTTCTTTCTTTCTCTCTCTCTTTCTTTTCTTTCTTTCTCTCTTTCTTCCTTTCTTCCTTCTTATCTTTTTTCTTTCATCCCTTAATTTCCCTTGAAAGAGCTATATGAATTCAGAAATGAATGTGACAAAACAAAAGGCATCAATATTTTTAAAACCAATGTTGAATCTTAGAAGGTTGATTCTTTTCATATAATGCCTAATGAATGAATGATTCCTGAATTGAGAGTTTCCCTAAAAAATGCCTAAAAATGAAGAGATGTTCTGGCTTTCCCCCTTTCCTTTTGGACAGATCATTTAAGAAAAGTAAGAAGCAATTTGCATTATTTGGCTCAACTGCAAAAATAGGAGATGGAAAGACAAATGTCAAAAAGAGTAAGTATGCTTCTCTGAACACCAAAAGACTAATGATGATAGGAACAAGCCTTTTTAATCACCGAGGCACTGGGGAGGAGAAAGTAGGTGGTAGAATTGACTTGCCATGAGCTGATACAAGCTGATACAAAACAAAACCATGAGTGATCCCAATGAATGACGTATTCCTCATAGCATCTGAGAATACCCTTGGTATGGAAAATCAGGACCAGAGGGCCTGGGTATAGAAAATAGAAGACCTAAATAGGCTGGAGACATTCTCATTTCCAGAGGCCCAAAATAACTAACATCCTTTCCACTGAGCCACTAATGGCCACAGGTTAATGTGAATAGTCAGGAATCATCACTGGAATGGAGATAACTAGGACCTCCTATTGAAGGAGAGCTGAGTAGTTTAGAGTAGTGCATCATTGCTGAGAACAGTGAGAGGAACAATAGGAAGGATTTATGTCTCCTTTCAGATATTGAGAATAAAGATAGTAGTGATGTGATAGAACATGGACAGGGAGAAGCAACAGAACTGAGAGAGCACTATTAGTGAAAGAATAATGTAATGCAGAGCTCTGACTTGGGGGAATGAAGGTTGACTGCTGTGACAAGTCTTAACTTGACTTCAGTAGAACAAAAAAGTTCTGTATCTCAAGGGGAAGGTAGCCCAAGAGAGAGGAATGTTTAATGTTCTCAGATCTGAGTCCTTTACTGTGTAAACAAAATTTTTGTGTTGGGGGGGGAGAGTTTCTATTTCCACCCCAATTAAGGTAATTACAGAAGGATAGAAACTTTGATTCAACCCATCCATCTAGCAATCAGCAGAGTAAAATCTATCAATCAACAGAGTATTAAAGAATTTCCCTATAACCTCATCACAATGTAGGGATAAGCCCATAATCAGACTGAAGAGATCATAGGACTTTTGGCCACTGGATGAAACCCAGATGATGCCATATTGGAAACATTTGGTCATTAAATGTTTCCCTTTTTTCACTGAGTCACTGCTTTCTGCACATCTCTTAGACTACTTATAAAAGAAGTAGTCAGGTTCAGTGGTGAGTGCAGTCAAATGGGTGCAAACCTGTTCTATAGCAAATAGCCTTAGTTTCAGGTATCAGAGAGTAAATCCCTCTTGGAGGAGGCGAGAGTCTCTCTCTCTCTCTCTCTCTTTCTCTCTCTCTCTCTCTCTCTCTCTCTCTCTTTCCCCCTTTATCTCTCTGTATCTCTGTCTTGCTTCATTAACCATGTCACCAGATAGAAGGGACCAATTAGAGACAAGGTATCCCACTGGGAGTAGAGAGGCAGAGTAAGGGCAAACAGATGGTCATCTGTGAAAGGAGAGGCTATACCCAGGGACAGGGAGAGACACATTGAGGACAAATTTAAATACAGAAAGATAGCCACTTGAAGGAAAAAGAAACACACCCTTGCCAGAATAAGTGCCTTAGAACATATTTGAACTTACAAAGATGAGTCTTCCTGCTTATTTGTGTGCTTGTAAAGGGGACCTATGGCTACTCTGAGGGAGTTTCCAGTTGCCTAATTAGGGACCACACCAGAGAAATAAGAGTCCTCCAAGATGTACTTGCACCCTTTATCGTCAAAAGGCAGACTTGTAACATAAGAGTTACACTACCTTATTCACTTCTTTATTGGAAAGCTACCTTTTATGAAAGGACATAAACACAGAACATGCTATACTTTGAAAGTGATTAGCTATGGGTTTTAATAAAACCACCCTATTATTTGCATCATTCAGGAAAGTTAAAAAGGTAGTCGGGTCAAATTTGTATGGTATAAGTTTAAATATCTGAGTCACCAATTTCTCTGTAAACTTTTAAAACCCTTCATGATGTTTTAACAGCTAATTGTAAAGAGACAGCCAAGAGAGGAGATTAAAGCTGAGTCAAAAGTGTAAGGGCTGGTAATGAGAGAGGGAGATGATAAGGAATAGTTGCAAAGAAGGTAGAAGTTTGGTATAGAATCAACAAGGAAAAAAATTAACAGTAAAGTGACAGGAAGTCAAGAAACTTAAATTTCCATTACAACTTGAGCTGAGTGTTCTAGATTGGAGGATATAGAGATGCCTAATATAGAAGACAGTTGCAAGAAGTAAAAAAGAATGAGCCCAATAGGAAAAGGTCTTATAGATACAAGAATATTGTTAGCAATTTTTTCGGGTATTGGTAGAGAACTGGAAACTGAAGGGGTACCCATCAATTGGGGAATGGCTAAACCAGTTATAGTATAAGAATATAATAGAATATATACATGTATAGAATAAATACATTGTAAAAAATAATGAAACAATTTCAAAGAAACCTAGGAAGACTTGTGCTAACTGATTAAGAGTAAAGTATGAACAGAACAATTAATACTGTAGCAAGTGTAAAAATGGATAATTTTGAAAGACTTAAGAATACTGATCAATGATTCCAAAGGACCAAAGAGGAATGCTTCCCAGCTTCTGACAGAAAGATGAAAACTAAATATGCAGAATGAGACATTTTAGGCATTTCCAATGTGAAATTTCATTTTGATTAATTATGTTTGTTATGTCTTTTCTTCTCCTTTTCATGGAAATGGGGAGATCAGTGAGAAAAAAATGCTTCATAATTGGGGAAAAATACTCACCTGGGCCACTATAATGGAAATGACACTGAACTTCAATACCTAGCAGGGAAATATAGCTGATTGAACTCCCCTTCCCCATTAGAGATACATCCCCTTTATGAAAAAGGAGCATCATCCTTTATGTTGGCCATATGCCACTGCCAGACAGTTAAGCCCAAGAATGTTCAGAACAGCAATGTCTTCTGATTCAACAGCTTTGTCTCTAATCCCAGCACTCATCACCTAGAGAAGCAAACCCTGTGCTATCTGAATTAGAGCTGGATACCTAAATTTGGGAGTCATTTCAACAGATTTGTTAATTACACCAATAAGCATGATTGAAATCTCTCTTGAAAAAAAAGTACAGAGAGCAGAGATAATAATAGCTAGAGAAAATCCTTCATTTCCCACTCAGTTGTACTTCTTTGGACTCCATGGTGGCCCCAGTACCCTCATCCTTAGGAAACAACATCCTGTCAGATTGTCTCAGTCTTGGTTCTCACAGCTCATAAGTATTCTTAGTAAAATCTTCTCTTACTAGATTATGAAGCAAGGAGTTCCTCCAAAATCCTCCTTTTAAAGCAGGCTCCTAGGCCAGTTATTTCTTTGAGTGTCTGCTGTCCCACCCCCAACTTCCTTTTGTGTGCTGTTTTCCTCCATTACATTGTAAGCTCTTTGAAGGAGGGAGCTATCTTCCGCCCTTCCTTCCTCCCCTCCCCAGCCATTTCTATCCCCAACACTTAACATAAGACCTGGTACATAGTAGGCACTTAATATTTATTGACCATCTACACTGAAAAAGCCAAAGGATGATGATGAAAGGGTGTGAAGTGAGCAGGAAGGGGCTATCAGGCTGGCAAAAAGAAGCAGGAGAAATGTTTCTCACACAAATCTAAGATAAAGGGAATATTTAGGAGGAGTGGGATGATCACCACATCAAGTGCTGTGGAAAGGTCAGGGAAGGTGAGAGATGAAAAAAACCCCATTAGATTTAGTAATTAAGAGTTCATGGGAGATCTTTTAAGAAAGCAATTTCAGTTCTTAATCCTTTTTTTTTCTTGAAACCATTATCTGATTTCCGACTCTCAGTTCTGGAATCTCAAATTTCAACTTGTCCTCAAAGAATTTAAACTATTTCTGGCTGGACAAATAGCAGAACTTGTTTTCATATTGAAGAACATTTATATCTCAATATGATGAAAGTTATATAAAGGCAAGGTAGAAAAAAGGCAATCCTTCTATGGTGGCAGGCAGAACATATTTCAGCATATCTAAATTGTTATTTGCCTAAAGCTTTTTTTCCAACTTGAGAAAATATTTCTCCTTTGGATAATTAAATAAAAACAAAGTTCAACTATAGAAACCAAACAGCTACCTCTGCACCTTATCTCCAAAAGATCATATTGAAAAAAAGAATTTTGAAGTATTTATTATTTTCCAGAGATTCCTTTAATGGAAATGGGTGAACATCGTCACTTCAGTTTAGAGAAAACAGATTTCAAAGAATATCCAATGCTTCAGATGGGACTCAGAATGGATTTATTGTTTTGAATTTACAAATGCAAAGGCTACTGCTATTGATTAGAAAATAATGTTTTCCACTTTTAGTAACTAGAAGTTGGATGGGAGAAGAATTCAAATTGAAGAAGAAGAATGAGGAGAAACAAGTGTGGAGAAGATTTATAGGGCTTTATAATTATGAGAGAGTACAGGAAGTCAAAGGAGAAGGGGAAGGCCTCAAATTGAAGGAAAAGAAAAGGATTCAAAGTTGGCTCAAAAAGAAAAAAGAAGAAGGGAATATAATATATATGTAGCATTTATGTAGGGCTTTAAGGTTTGCAAAGTGCTTTACAAATATTATTCCATTTGCTTTTCAAAATGATCCATTTTTACAGATGAGGAAACTGAAACAAATAAAGATTAAGTGACTTAGCCAGGGTCACACAGCTAGTGAGTGTGCAAAGCAGATTTCAAACTTGGGTCTTCCTAATTTCAAGTTCCAGGGCTCTATTCACAGTGCCATCTAACTGTCTGAATGATTCAAAGATGAAGATTAGAGAAGGAAAAGAGGAGTAGAAGGAGAAGAGCCCACATTGAAGGAGAAGAAGGAAGAGGAGGAAAGAAGGATTGGAGGAAAAAGAGCATTGGAAGATGAGGATGATGAAAAATTCATGAGGAAAAGAAGGAAGTTGGTAAGATAAGGGAAAGAAAGTTGGATATGGCTGTGAAGGTCCTCATGAGGTTAGAAGGTTCTAACTAGATATGAAATAAAACACTTCCTAAATCTTAAAGATATTTATTGAATATTTGGTTTCATCCACAAATCTAGTTCTTATAAATTTTAGGTACATGTGTATGGTCATTGTCTAAAAACATAAAATATGAACTGATTCATATGTAACATGATTAGATAATCTGTTCTGGGATCTGATCCACTCCCTTTCCCAGGGAGATAGCAATTGCATCCTTATCAAAGAATAGGATGGCAATTTGTCCTCCAGATAGTTGGAGGGACCAGGGAAGGTGCCAATGGAGGAGATGACATTTGAGGTGGATCTTGAGAGAAGGGAAAACATTTTTTTAATAGGCAGAGATGAAGAAATTGTTTTAGATAGGAGTAAAAATAGATACAATTACCTAAACGTGAGAGCTGTACAAGAGAGAACAATGAATATCCTCCTCCTAGCTACAACTTCCACCAATTAAATACATACTAAGCTATTTATCACTTTATCAAATTAGCTGCACAAATACTAGAAAGGATAGAAAATTGCTAAATGCTCCCCTAAGATGCTTTTAAGCAAGAATAGCTGATTTTTCTTAACTGTGAATTTAGTATTCTCAAACTTTTTTTGATATCTTGGAAATGAAGAGCTTACTTTGCACAATGGCACAGGAAGAATCATTAATTAGATGCAAGTAACTATCTTTTTGGATAAAAGTAACACAAGTAGAAATTCTCATATTCCTAAGGACATTTATATACAGCCAATTTCTATTCTCGATTCTGTACACACAGCTCCCATAGAAATCACTAGGAATAGCATGTATGTAGCTGGAGGAAGTCTTTACAGGCTAGGATAGATACCCCCTTTCCCCCACCCCCAATTATCAATGCTCTGAAGTCTGTTGGTTAACCTCAGCCTGGTTTGATCTCTCTGCCAAGACTGTTTGACCACTCTGCCAAGACAATTTTACTAGAGATGATTTACCAGGATGTGGCTACTGTATATGCTGCAGCTTCCCAGAGTCACAGAGGAGAGTGGAGTGCCAGGTTGACACCAAGGGTAGATAAGCATCCCTTAAAAGGGTTTAGCAAATGCTTTCAAATAGATCTCAGTCCTCCTTAAACATCTCATATGCCCCAAAGGGTTAATATTCTAAACTTATTATCTTTAAGTCTTAACCACTCAAGGTGCTCATAAAATAGGCTTTTGTTTTTGAAGAAAATGTTCTGAATTTCCCTTTGCCTGTGATATTAATCATGGAACAAAGAATAACAAAATTTCTGTCAGTGATCTTTAGGCATGGACTAGAGTTTTGAAAAAGATCAGGTCCTCTTAAGTTCCTTTTATTTGGGAGAGTCCCTCCTTAAAAGTACATTGGGAAAGAGTTGGCTTTGGGATTAATCTTTAAATCACTTCCATTGATTGATTTAGTCCTTTTCATTTCATTGAATGAACAGTATAGATGCCTACGAGCACTTATTAAGCAACTTCATGGAGAGATACTAAGTAAATAAAATTTGGTGCTTGTTCTCAGGGAGAATTATATCTCCTAGGGGAATATAAAAAAGAAGCAAAAAGATTGCAAATATCTGGGGATCAAGAGAAAGGAGATTAGATCTAATTAGATAAAGACTTTGATTTGAGATTACAGGCTTCTGTTTTCTTCTGTCTTTGCTAGGATTGACAGGAATGTACTAATTGCCAAATAACAGATGAACAGGTTGCATCATAAACAGATTTTATTGGGAGAAACTTTCTACATAATCAAATATTTCCCATTCAAGAGTATCCACTAAGTGAGTCCTTAAGATCAGTAGAATAAATTCAGGGTGTTTTGACATAATGGAAACATGATACCTGTGTTCAAGTCCTTGAAAGACTGTGTTGTGAAAAAGGGATTAGATTTGTTTTGCTTGATGCTAAAGAACAAAATAAAGAACTATGTGTAGAAGTTGAAGAGTCAGAATTTAAGCCTCGTGTCAAGAAGAACTTTCTAATGATTAGAGCAATCTGAAAGTGAAAGAGGCTGCCTTAGAATGGAAGATCTTTCTGAGGAGGGTTTCATTTATTGTACTTGAATTCCAAGCACTAACACCATAGATTGATGCCTACAATTAATTGCCTGTTAAGTGATTGCCTTAAAAGATGGTAATTTCCACCCTCTCTCCTCTCCTTTCCCCAAAGTCTTTAAGTCAAGGCTAAAATGGATACTGTTTTTTAAGTTGCTGTATAGGGAATTATTTTCAGCAATAATTTGGAATAGATAACCTCTAAGAACCCTTCCAAATAAATTCTGGGATTTTGTGGCAAGATTTATTTTTTAGGAAGTTTATTTTGGCAACCGTATTGCTAAGGGAAAAAATTTCCTGCGTAGCATCCCAAGAAGTAACCATCTAGCCTTTGCTTAAGGACCTCCAATGAGAGGAAAATCAGTTTCCTAAAGCAACCAATTAAAAAGTATTTATAAGTTTCTGGTATATGTCAGTGTTCTCAGTATTGCAAATTCAAATACAATAAATGATGATGAATTGGAAAATAAGAAAGAGAAAGCAGAGAAGGCCATTTAGGAAGCTGAGTTAGTCCAGGCAATAATTGATGAGAACTTCAACTATGTTCCCAGTAGTATCAGTAGCTGAGCAAGATAACATGCAGACAACTGATAGGATTTGACAATGGAACAAATGAGAAGAGTAGGGGCAGGGAGGAATCAAAGAGTGCTGAGGTTTCAAATTGGAGTGATTTCAAGAGAAGAGTAATAATTGTGTCAGATAGATTGACAATATGTTTCTATCATGATTGGGTGTCTAATTCTGGAGCTGAGACTATGTCTGTTTGATAACCTAAAAGCATTGATTGTTTACAAAGTGAAATATTTTAGTGAATCAATCGGTTGTTAACTTTACCAAAGAACAAAACCAAAAACACCCCCCCCCAACTGATTGAAATAATCAGTTTAATGAAAAGGGAAAAAAATCAGATACTAATTTTGTCATTGTTCAGATGGTCCAAAAAGAGGATGTAAAAAGAGCCTGTAAAACTTCCACTCATGCATTTTCCTTTAGTCTAGTCAGGGAGGGGATAATTAGCTCAGCATATTTAATAATATATAAATATATACATATATATGCATATAAAGACAAGTTGCAATAGAAATCTCTTCAAAACCAAGCTACCCTCTCCCACAAATACAAACATATAAAGGAAAATGAGTGTTTGTAGGGAATATTCATGAAAGGCATAAATATAGAGGATATATATGATTAGAGCACATGGATGGGGAGGGGAAACTCATGTCTCAGATGCTGCAAGACCTACTTGTGTATTCCAGTAATGTCATCTTACTGTTCTCATTGGGTTCGATAACTTTTATATGAGCCCTTTCTTTTGAGTGAGCTGTTCTTCTGGTTTTTAGTGGTTTTGTTATTCTGGGAATTGCCATACTCAGTTGTTTCAGCCAAATATGGCTTTGCTGGTCTGAGACGGTCTTCAGGGTAACTAACTAGTGGCTAGTGGTTGCTGGCTGGGTCACAGACTGTACTGCATTGCTCTGTACTACCTGCTTCCAGGCACATCTCTTCAGTGACACCTGCTGGACACCTAACTCAACCTGGCTAGAGTACAATGATTGAAAAGTCTCCCTGACAGGGGCAGGTTGACAACTCTTTAGTCACAGTGACCATATCCAGGGCTTGAAGCAATCAGCAAACTGTAACATCTGTTTGACCTTACTGAATCCAGGGAATCCCTTTTATATTTGGACTGTGGGCTGGACATCCTTCATGAATATGAAACACTTTTGTCAGGCACATAGGCTCCTGTTTTATCTCTTATTTGCTATAAGAGTTATCAAACAAAATTATCTCTGATGTTAAACTTGTAAAGTGATATTGTATGGATTTATCTCTAAGGTGGCATTTTGTTCTACTGAATCAAATGTTTTTATAGTCAACAAACAATAAATAAAAGAAAGTCATATTTGCTATACCTTTTATAAACTGTGTGTGATTTGTGGTAGGTTAATATTTTTGAAAGCTTACATCTTTCCTTATCATATATTCATCAATATGCCCTCCATATGGGAGGAGTCATAAATAACTGACAGAGATGGAGGAAAATGGGCATAGTGGTGTTATTTACTGATATTTTTCTAATCATCTTTTTATTTTGCTACCAATAGGGTACAATATTCCCCCCTCAAATATTTGATATATTACTCTCCTGCCACTTTTCTCACATGTCTTGACATAATTAATTCCTCATTGCCCTTCAAATTGCATTGGCTTCAGCACCATCTTAATCAATTTTCTTTGAATAGCCTTGGCCTAGTTCAATTATTATTCTCATCTTTGGGTTTTTTTTAAACTATCATTTCTTCTTCCTTGTGGAGCATCTAGGTAATGGGATGTTAAAGTTTAAATGTAGTGTTTCCTTTGGCACTTATAATTTTTAAAAAATATAAATCCTTATACATCTTTTGCATTTATCATTTATCATTCAGTTTTATCCTTTTCTTTGGTGATCTAATTTCATTGAAGCTCTTTCCAAGATTTCTGTAAATGTTTTTATACCTACACCATTTTCAGTGTTTAATAAGATAACTTTTCATAATCTTCCAGTAATCTCTACCACATTTTCTTTCTTTTTAATTAAAGATTTTTATTTTCAAAACATATGCATGGATAATTTTTCAACATTGACCCTTACAAACCCTTGCTTTCCAAATTTTCCTCTCCTTCCCCCCCAACTCCTCCCTTCGATGGCAAATAATCCAAAATATGTTAAAATATAGATTAACTCCAATAGATACATATTTATACAATAATCTTGCTGCACAAGAAAAATCGGATCAAAAAGTAAAAAAATAAGAACAAAGACAAAATGCAAGCAAACAACAAAAAAGAGTGAAAATTCTATGTTGTGATCCATACTCAGTTCCCACAGCCCTCTTTCTGAGTGTAGATGGCTCTCTTCATCACAAGATGATTGCAATTGGCCTCAATCATTTTGGAAAGAGTCACATCCATCAGAATTGATTATCATATAATCTTCTTATTGCCACACCACATTATTTTCCAAACAAGTTTATTACCAAACAGGTATTGCTCTTGATCACCATATCTTTCTGTTTGGCAAGGGGCAAGTATTTGCTGACTAAAATAAATTCTAAGTTCTTTTGGCCTTTTCATTGCCTGATTTCCATTGTTTAAATTTCTGGAGGAAATAGTGTTATTCTTTCTTGATGTCTGTTCTTTCATCTATTTCCCATTATTGGTGTCAGTTTGTTTAAATATATAAGGTAGAACTATTTTGATTCATGCCTATTTTTCATTTTTATTGTTTTTCTAATTTGGTATTGGTTTTCATCTATGTGAATCTAGTCAATCAAATCAATTTTTTTAAATGGGTTCTTCTTTCAAGGATCTTATATTTCATTGGAATTCAACAAGCAGACAACACATATTTAAACAATATATCAGATTGTTTTTTGGGGGTAGTCAAAAATTAAGGAAGATTCAGTGACTATCTTCATGCAACCTGCAAATCTAGTAGGAAGATGCCACATTTAAATAAATAACAATATTACATAATAGAGCATGACAAGTACATAAGAAGTCTATACAGGAGCAATGTGTGCTCTGAAGAAGAAAAGATCATAGCTGACATTTATATAATGATTTAAGCTTTTTAAAGCAATCCACATGCCATTTTAGCCTCACAAAAATTCTTTTGTGAGAGGTATCATCTGCTTTATTATCCCCACTTTACAATTGAGAAAGTAAAGCACAGAGAGATTTAATAACTTGCTTTACGGTCACATATCTTGTAAATGTCAGTCAAGATATCCTTCTTGATCCATGAATCTATAGCTCTATTCTCATGCTACAAATTGGGAGAGTAAGCGAAGCCTGCTTAGAAAGAGTGGATTTTAAATAAGTCCTTGAAAGCTACACAAAATGTCAACAGTCAAAGATGAGAGAATGACAAACTCATGGACAGTATGGTTCATGGTGTCATGAAGAGTTGGACACAATTGTATGACTGAACAACAGCAACAACAGATATGCCCTGTACTGTGTTAAGCACTAGGGATACAAAAAAGGCAAAAGATAGTAGCTTCCCTCAAGGAGCTTATAGTCTAATGGCATAAGGAGAAGGTGCAAAGACATGATGGTACCAGATAATGGAGAATCATCTTTGCTGGCAAAGGCAGATCAAGGCATTTATGCTGCAATGACAAAATTTAGAAATGGCACCCCTGCCCCTACATTCAAAAATAATGTCTTCTGTGTGAGATTAGAAGTACCAAGCATCCACTGTCACCTATGCCATTTGATTTGTAGCAATATAAGTATTTACATGATTAGCAAAGCAGAATTTTATGGCATTAGGTTATATGTAGACATACATATCTTTAGAGGAAAAAAGTAATATTAAAATATTGCCATGCACATACCCCTGTCACTAACATTATGTGCCTTAGGCAGCTCTGTACTTTGCTTATCCCTAGTTGTAGCTCTGTGGTCAGGTTTTGGGGCTTAGTTCTTGTCTCATATCAAACAGGAATCACTGAAGGACCTTTTGCAGAGAAATAAGGAGGTAAGATCTCTGAATAAAGATGAATCTTGGCAAAGATGGGAAAGGTGGATTGGAGAGGATAGAAAAATGGTTAGGACATTGTTGCAATTGTCCAAGTATGTACGTAATGAGAATGACAGCAACAAAAATAGAAAGTGATGGATTCAGAAAAATTTTGGAAATAGAATGCAGAAAACTTGACAGTCAACTCCATATGGGGAGTAATAATTATATTTTACTTTTCTAAATTTTGTGTTCATTTTGTTTTGCTACCATAACCTCATGAATTATTCCTTTTAGAAATGTGTAGTTTGAACAATGTCACCAGCATTGGCAGAATTAAGCAGTTTGAATTTTTCACGTGCACCAAATCTTTTTCTTTTTTTCTTTTTGATTTGAATTTCTGACTTTATCGAGCAAGTTACCCCTGAAATGGAAAGTTCTTCATCAAATGCTGGAGAGCAACTTTGTAACTTACAGTCTGAAAAGTTGCCTGAAGGACTATCAAGTTTCTCACAGTTAGCATGTATCAGCAGTTGGAATTGAACCCACAGTTTATCCAAAAACCCATACTGCCTCTCTTTTGTAATGACAGGTGATGAAGGAGGTCAAAGTACATGAATTCTGAGGACTTTGCTGGTAAGAACATTTTATGAACTTTGTAACTCAAATCCTGCCTCTGATTAGAAACCTCCTATGAATAACTTAGGATAGGGATAAATCACTTGTTCAGCTCCAGTAATACCCTTTTCTGCCCATTTTATATTTCATTCCTCAATTTCATGTAAGCGATGGCCATAAAAGACTTTGTATTTATAGTTTTTTTTTAAACTGAGAAGAAAAATTTTTGGAATTAGAAATATACTTTTATGTATCTGAGTTAGGGAAAAGTTAAGGTTCATATGGTAAAACAATAACAACAAACAACAGCAACAATGGCAACAACTCCCCTCCCCAACTCATAGTGGAAGTTATAGAATTTTTATATAGATACAGTTTTGTTATTTTCAAGGCAATTATATAAAACTGTAAGGTGAGATCTCAATGTGAAACCACTTGCACCAGGACACCCTAAGATGAAAGTGAATAAATGTTTTTGTACTTATTGTGTTCTTCAGGTCAGAAGACCTGAGTTCAGTCTGGCCTCAGACTTTTACTAACTATGTGACCTTGAGCAAGTCACTAAACCCCTACTTGCCTCAGTTTTTTTTTTCTTTAAAAATAAGGATAATAATACCCTTCATGTCTCAGAAGTTGTGAGGATCAAATGAGATAACATTTGTGAGCACCTAGCACGGTGCCTAACTATAGATCTCTAATACACCTATCCTTTAGAATTTCCCCATATCTTTGACCATGCTCTGGCCTTATTCCCCAATGTCAAAATTACAGTTAATCCATACTAATTTATAACAACACTATATTTTACTCTGCTTTCAGAAATCTTTGCCCCATTATTCTTTCCTCATTCATATTTTGCTAAATCCTAATTCTGTATAATAAGATAATGTCCACTATTCACATTCTACATAATGAAAGAAGAGGAAGTCCCACAAATATGCTAATTGGGCCCACTACAAATTTTTGTTACCAAATCTCAATTGGACTCTCACTGAACTCCTTAATCATTTTGTCCTCCACAATAGTTGTTCCAAATGTTTTTTTCTCCTCAAATCTCTGTCTCTGTCTTTGTCACTGTCTCCTTCCCTCCCTCTCTCCCTTCTTCCCTTTCTCTCTTCCTTTCTTCCTTTCTCTGTTCCTCCCTCCATTCCTCCCTTCCATCCTTCCTCCTTTGGTTCCTTCCTACTTGGTTTCTTCCTTCCTTTCTTCCTTCTTTCTCTCTTTTCCCTTCCCTCCTTCCCTCCCTTCTTCCCCTCCTCCCTCTCTCCCCCGGAGGACAATAAAGAAACACATAGGTAATAGTATAAATACTTTATAGCATGTTACTGATAGATTGTACAAGAGAAGTGAGGTATTTTAAAAGGTATTATTAAAAGGTATATTTAAAAGGTAATATTAATTAAATAAATAACCAGAAAAAGATGTAGAATGGTTACATATCAAAAGAACAGTACCCACTGGACAGCTCTGTTGACTTAATGTCAAGAAATCTCAAGGAAGGCTTCTACTCTGTTGATTGATCTTTTTTTCCCTACCCTTCTAACTCACCAAGAAAATTTGCCAGAGAACAAGTGGCTACATTCCCACAGGATGAGAAGCCCTGGATAGGTTGTGAATTATACTATTGGAAAGAATACCCAGAAGAAGTTTGAAATCATAAATTCACTGATGTTATCCATAAGATATTCCCTCCAGGACCTAGAAAAGAGTCCAGCACAGCCAAGTAACATGACACTCAGTAAAATTTGTTAAATTGAAATGAACCAAAGTTCTGACCAGAGATTCTTTACCCAACCAGTTAACCTGTACTGTACTTTAAGTTGGTCGCAACAGTAATAATACTTTATTTATAGATATTTGTATTTTTCCCCTAAAGAGTTTTT
The DNA here is from genome assembly GCF_902635505.1 of Sarcophilus harrisii. Lineage (NCBI taxonomy): Eukaryota > Metazoa > Chordata > Mammalia > Dasyuromorphia > Dasyuridae > Sarcophilus > Sarcophilus harrisii. The sequence goes on from NC_045430.1 coordinate 104,012,217, forward strand.
CACTAAGGAAGTGCTCAGTAAATTTAAATATATCAAATTATCTGGTAAACTGATTATTTGATAAACTAATTCTTAGTGTTCGATGCTATATTTAACATGAAACAGTATAGTAAAACACTTTTTAAACCTTAAAGCACTATATGATCATGGTATGTCATAGAATATTGAAAATATATATGAAATAAGGAAATAAATTTTCAACAAAATCATGTTGATTTCCTACACATGTGGTGAACTTCATGAAGGAGTCACAATTAGTTCAAAGGCATATGTGTTAGAAACACCAAGCCAGGATGACATTTCATATTCACTATTAAAAGTTCTTTGTAAGTATAATTTGGCTTGCCTTTGCTTCTGGTGTCACTGATTCATCAAACAAATCACTGACCTTATTCCAGGTCTGCTGTTATACTAGTCAGTCATACTATGGGACTAAGACTTCTAAAGATTCATGCCAGTGTAGTTTGGATTACCAAGTTCTAATGGAATGATAGAGACCATTAAAATTTTAGGCACAGATTATGATTCCTTTAGGATAAAGACAGGAGTCATATTATTAAAAGCAGATAGGAGGTGGAATCTAACCCTCCTTTTTTGCCATATAAATAGAATGACAATTCTCTTAGACAAGAGGATGCTGGGTCTACCAGGACAAAGCAACCTCACACAATGCCAAGAAAATTATCTTTGAAGTTAGAAGAATTGGGTTTGATTTCTGACTCTGCTACTTATTGACCATATGGTCAAATCACTTTCCCTCTCCACACCTTTGTTTACTCATTCATAAAATAAGTGAGCTTAGCTGATATTTGCTTTAAATTCTACCAATCAAATGCCAAGTGTTACATCAGAAATTGCTTCTAGGGAAGGTGAATTTCTCAGTGATATAAATGAAGAAAAAGAGACTCAGTTAAGATGAACAGGCAGCAATGTTGTAATTTTTCTGTAAGGTAAATGAATTTTTTTTCATGCAGAACTGTTAAAGAGGCTCCTTGAACATCAGGAAAGAAGCAAGGTGATGCAGGTGCTTCCTTAGCATGATGCTTTCTTGAAATTCAACTGCAATGCTGATATCTCATTGCAGCCCATTAATTGTATGCTTAGATAGCTTCTGTCTTTCTCCCAAATTCTCCTTGCTGCTTCTTGGTGCCTTTATAATCCTGTATTCTGGTGGAGGTTGACTTTGGCCCGGGGAATGTAATATTCTTGATTTGGATCAACAGCCTACAAAGGAAGAAATGTCCCCATTATCCTTCAAAGCTGAACACAGAGAAATGGGATACTGCACATAACTCCATCTCCACTTACCATTTTTTGAAGGAAACAGATTCTAATTTTCCTCCCAAATGTGCCTTACCTTCTTCCCTGCCTCCTCAACCATTGACCATAATCTTTTGGGAAGTTTCTTCAATGGCTAATTCGTGGAATTGGAAACTAAGTGAAAGAATTATTGGATTGAAAAAGAGTTAAATTTCCTTTATTCTATGTGAGAGACTGAAAAGGCATCTCTTAAGGAGTGAAATATGTTTCTGCTAAAGTCATTTTGAAGTAAAAGTAGGCTAGTCCCCATTCAATCTATCACAAAGATCAGTTTAGCTACATGAGCTAAGGGGAATTCACTATATGTGGTTCTTGATTTTCTTCCCTCATTCTCCTCATCTCCCCAACTGAAAATATTCCTCCTAGGCTTTTTTCTTTCTTTCTGGTATTGGCTTATCTTATTGTGGATAGATATTATTTCCTATTTTCCCTACCTAGAATAGCTAGGTTGCACAGTAGATAGAGCACTGGACCTACAGTGAAGAAGACTAAGTACAAATTCAGCCTTAGACATTTATTAACTGTGAGATCCAGGACAAATTACTTAATCTCACTAGTGTCAGTTTCATTATTTGCAAAATGGGGATAGTATAAATGTACCTCCCACTGTGCCACCTAGCTACTCCAGGGTTATCATTGAACTTGATTTCCCCTTTAGAAATGTTGGGAGAAGGGAAAGAACATTCATAGTGTGTGATTTATTCTTACTGTGGCCCTTAAGAATTGCCCTTGTATCTGCAAAATCCCAAATCAGTTCTTGCCTTCTTTTTATCTGGTTGTGACCTTTATTTCTCTTATATACATAAGAGCACATAAAAATGAAATGTAAGGGCTTCATTTGGTACTTAATTGTTCTGCTGTCTTAGTGAAATGAGGAGAGTACATTTACCTGTACTTGAATAGGGGTACCACATGATGTTAGTGCTATATCTTCCTCAGCTCCATCACTGTCTCGGGCTGAAAGCCAAAGAGGCACTGGGTTAGCATCAATCATTCGAAAAAATATCATATTAGAGCTATAAAGAGACCCAGTGATCTACAAATAGCCTCTTCTAGCCTTCAAACCAAGAGAGTGCTTTAGTAAGGAATACTTAGCTTGGAAAGAAGGGAGATTGGCTTTAAAAAAAAGTGAAATGGAGTATGTTTATTTGCAAAGACACTTGTGATTTATTACTTCATATTAAGGATAAGAACACCCAATGCTGCAACATAGAAATAAAAGAATGTAAGGTCTTTCAGATTAAGGATTTTTTTGTTGTTGTTTTATATTCTCAATGTCTAGAATAGTGTCTAGGAATCAATAGGCACTTATAAATGCCAATTGAATTAGTTTGATATATAGGCAGGAGAATTACAGTGGTTGATTAGGGTGCAAATTTTTTTTTTTGGTCCTTTTGACAAAATATTTTCTTAAGAAAAAAAGTTGTGACCCATGTAACAAGTGACTAAAAACACTGACTCTGGAGTCATTAATACAATGATTTGTATTAATATTCTTCTTCTAATGGTTTCTATTTGCATTATTTGGGCAAGTAATTTAACCTCCCTGGATCTCAATTACTCTCTCTGCAAAATGATCGAATTGGGCTGGATGATCTCTGAGGTCTCTTCAAACTTGAGATGTATTGCTCTTTGATAATATTGTGTGTTCTTATATGATCTATAACAAAGCGCTTACTGTCTTACGGAAGAGGAAGGGAGAAAAATTTGGAACTCAAAATCTTATTTAAAAAAAATAATGTTCTGTAATGGACTACCTGCCATCTAGGGAAGGGGGTAAGGGGAAGGAGGGGAAAAGTTGCAAAACTTTCTGCAAGGGTCAGTGTTGAAAAGTTATCCATGCATATATTTTGTAAATAAAAAGCTATAATAAAAAAAATGCTGGAGCAGCTAGATGGCACAGTAGATAAAGCATTGACCCTGAAGTCAGGAGGACCTGAGTTCAAATACGACCTCTGACATTTAATACTTTCTAGCTGTGTGACCCTGAATGAGTCACTTAATCCCAATTGCCTCAGAAAAAAAAATTTAAAAAAGTCAAAAAATTAAAATTAAAAATAATACAGTGTGCTTTTTTCTTCCAACATGGTTTAGTGAGTTTGGCAAATAGTTTTTCCATTATTAGATGATATAATGTACTAGATTCTTGCCCATGTACCCTAGGAAATAAATTGAATATATGATTCATGATGAGGGAATAAGTCTCATGGGAAGAAATTTTCTTTTAGAACCAGATTTCATCAGGTCAGCCCATGAATCATGCTATTTTAAATCTGTCAGCTCTGATCATAGTTTTGGTATACTTTATAAAAAGTTGAGACTTTCTTACTTTCAAAATCAAATGAAGACCATAACTGCTCCTGGTATGAACCATTTTTGCGCAACTTTTATGTATTCATCTTGTTGTAGCTTTTGTTTATCTTATTGACTATATGGGATGTTAAGTAAACTGAGAACAAGGTTTTCACTTATTTTTGTACAGACCTTTCCTAGAACCTAGAACTCAATTTATTTTAACAAATGTATATTATAAGAAATACAAGGTATCATCCCTTCAAATCATCCTACATTGTCAGATTCTACCTAAGTCTAGTAGAAAAAAAAAGTAGTAAAAATCTTCCTTTACATCTCATTCATTTAGCTGTTGCTTTATTTTTCTTGCTTTAGTTTTAAAACTCTCACTTGGATATTTACTGTGATATTTCATAAGCCCAAACCACTTAATCATGCAGGAAGTCACTTCACTTATCTTAGCCTTAATTACCTTCTCTGTAAAATAGGTATAATAATAGCAACTACTTCAAAGAAGTTTTGTGAAGATCAAATAGGATAAATAATGCAAAACATTTTGCAAACCTTAAAGTACATTATATAAATGCTAGCTATCATTAAATTAATAAAGTTACTTGATTGAATGTCAAGTTGAATTATTTGAAAAAGAATTTTATAAGGCCCTAATAAATAGCCTTCCTATTAATAATGTTTCATACAAAGAGATGATCAATCAATCAACAATATTTATTAAGCACTTAACTATGTGCTAGGCATTGTGCTAAGTGATGGGGATAAAAAAGAAAGTCAAATCCATGCCTTCAAAGAGTAGTGGAAGAGGCAGCAGGTAAATAAATAAACAAATAATTGAATGAATGAATAAATAAATAAACGATAAATAAGATACATCCAGAATAGAAGGAAAGCAACTTCAAATGGAAAGATGAAAATGCCTGGATGAGGGCACTGGGAAGGCCTCCTGCCAAAGATGATCTTTGAGCTAAGTCTTATATAAACTTGGGATGTCAAGAGGTAGAGATATGCAGAGAGATCATCCAACCCTTTGGGTCAAACAATGCAAAGGCATAGAGAGGGTACACCAAGTAGGATGGTGTTTCTGGATTGTAAAGTGCATGGATGGAGTGTAGAGTGTGAAGAGAGTGGAAATGTAGGAAGAAGTAAGGTTGTGAAGAGTTTCAATGCTGAAGGACTTTAATTTGAATCCTGGAGGTTATAGGAAATCCTGGGCTTTACTGATTAAGGATGGTAACATGGCCATAAAAATCATTTTGGCAGTTGTATAGTTTAGATTCAACTAGCATAGTGGCCATATTATTGGAGAGAGAGGATTATCTGTTATCATATGCTACACTCCTATTCAAGGGTTTGCTTTTTAAGAAAGCAAAAGCAAACAAACCTATGCGTCGTTGCCCTCTTATCATTAGCTTATCCATCATAAACTTGTATTTGGACATAGCAAATCTTGTTTGTTTTACTGAAGTTATACTATAAATGAGTAATGTATAGTATTAATGTTGGAGACATTAAATTGACTTGATACAGTTAATAGAGAAGTATGAATAAGCCTTATTTTGAAGTTATATTTATAATTAGCAATGGATTTAAAACAATTTTAGGAAGTGTCACCTACAATTTCACAAATTGGTGCCTCTGTGTGTTCAAGGGAAGGTTTTCATTAGTCATTGTTTGAGTGTGATGAGCACACCTTTAGCTGTACAAGATATTAAGTAATTAAATTAAATATCTAGGAGGCTTACATTCTATAAACTTACCTGTAAGAAATGAATTTCCTATTGGAAAATGAAAATCGTGGCTAAGCAGTAGCATTTTGTACTGTGTATTATCAGCTCTAATTCCCAAAGAAGCTGCAGGGTTACAGGATTTCTATGAACTTGAATGACTAAAGCAATCTTACTACTGGATCTAAGTGGTAAAATTATTTAGTCCAATGGCCTTAATTTTAAAGGTAAAAATTCCAAGGCTTAGATAGGTTATGTGACTTGTTTATGTTCCAACAGGAAAGAAAAAAAAGGGTTAGGATTTGAACCCAGATCCTTTGACTCCAGAGCTAATACTCTTTTCACTGTACCATATTTCTGGACTTGTCCCTCAGGAAAAGATAAACAGGAAACTTGGTCTTAAATCAAAGAACTGTAACTAATCTCTGGAATAGAAAGAAAATGTGACCCAAACATAGCAAAACAAGTCCCTCCCTCCACCCCATAGTAAGATTTACTTATTGGAGTTTTTATGCAGGACTCCTGATTTAAATTTTCTTCTTTCTTCTTAGAAAAAATTTACAGGGTTTAAAATGCCAATACCTTCCCATAAACTCCATTTCAAAAGATCAGATCTATAGAAGCCCTGGGTCTTGTGACTTTAATAGAGGTATATTTAAAGTTAGTTGTGTAAAGCTCATATTCAATTTGGGTCAATTCACTTTGAGTTATTTCTAGATTTGATGTTTGCATTTAATAGCCAACCAGCTGGCTTAAACATTCTATTTCACAACAGCTTCACAGCTCCAAAATGATTTGACATCTGGGAAGAATATCTGCTTTAAATAGCTATCCACATACCCTTAGAGTCAAACTGTTCTCCTTTGGTGCCAGCGATTCATTTCCTTTTTGATCCTTCTATGATGTTCTATATTTTGAGGAAATTGATTTTTTTGGGTTTATGTTTATTAAATAATTCCAAGAATCTCCATTTCTATGCCTGTACTGTTGAATCACCATCTTTTCTAAAACTTACCTCAAATCTGCATATTACTTAAAATTAATCAGCTTGTTCCACTCTATCACCGCCCCATTGTACAGAGATCTATATATTATTTACCTCGAGAAAGATCCTGAGTCTCCATTTTGAAGCTCTGCTGGTATGTTGGAGCTTGGAAAGCATTGTCCTGCTTACATGAACAGTAGAGACTGTAGAACTCAGGCACAATGTACATCAGTAAGAAGACCCAGGCGTTGGTGACCAGGGCAATACAGATGACAGGATCATCCCATCTGGGCTGCTGTTGTAGTTGGGGATTACCTCTTAAGAGCATAGTGATCCACACCACCCAGATAATAATTGAGAAGACCATAGTGATGAAGATATAGGTACCATGACACTTCCAGGCTTCACAGGGGCCACAGAAGATGGCCTTGGATATGAAGAAGGTTAGGACCATCAGGAAGAGGACATAGGTCAAAAGAGCAACGAAATCTATGTTGAGTTGATAAGGGGTCATATATATAAACATTGGACCTCGGTTCATTATGAGGGTGACGTATTCAATGGCGATGACAATCTGTAACAGACTGAAACCAATAGCAATGCCCAATAATATTGGCCATGAGAAGCAGCCTCTTCCCCGGACCAACTTCACCAGGTTAGAAGCATGGGCCAGAAGGCAGGAATAACAGAGAGCAAAGAGGACACCAAAGAGAAAGTAGCGGATAGGGCCAGTCTGCAGATTGAGTCTGACGATGAAGGCAAAGGTGAGACTGAAGAGACCCAACACACTCAGGAGGAAGACAAACTGAGTGGGAAGGATGCACCATCGATTGCAGTCTTGAACTTTGTGCATGAGCCAGAGAAATGCCAGGAGGAACAGAACTGATACAACAATCCCTATGGCTGCCAGCGACTCTAAAACAATGCCCCAACTTTCTTCGGTGTTACAGAGGAGATAGTAGTCATTGGTGGTCTCAAAACAGTCTGAATACATGGTGGCATCTAAGTGGCACCAAACAGAATATTCTTCTCAGAGAATCCTGCAGAAACATACTGACAATCAAATTTGGGGAAGACACATCATTGCTTTCCACCCCCAAAGACCAGCTGTTAGTTGAATTCTATAACCAAATTCAACAACAACATGGGAGTTAAGAAGTAAAAGCTTTTAAAATCATCATTGAGAGAACCCAAGTATTTATGCTAACTTATCTTAATCTTTTCTTTGCTGGGAAAACAAATACATGAAGAATCAGACTCCAAAAAGTATAAGTGTTTTCTGTACCAAAGAGCAGGCATACAGACAATCAAATACGTATGACAAAATTCATTTAAATGTGATGGGAATTTTTGGAAAGAGAAAAAAATGCTCCTACGTACTAAAAATTCATCTCTTTTAAATGGGAAAACCAAAAAGAGATTTCATTGATGGGGCTCCAGCTTAACAGGATCATGTTCATGTCATTTTTTAAAATTGGGCTTGTCCTATTGAATATTACACAAAACCTTGAGTTTTTTCACAAAATGGGTAGGAGAATCTTTGTACTTGGGCTGGTTTTCCAATTATATCTTGCTCCTGACCCATCTCTTTTGAAATTAAACTGAGATCATGGGAATACTTTCAACACTGCCTAAAGTTTCTGGTCACCACATTATCTGTAACTTAAAAGAGAAATTTTCCAAAATTGTTCAATAACTGTTCATCTCAGTGTAAACCAATTAACATTTGTTAATTCTTTATTATATGGTCAGCTGAAAGTAAATGACTTAGTATCTGCTCTTAGGAAATTTAAAGCATGACAGAGTATCAAGACAGATCTGAAAAAAATTCCATGAAGTTTTGAGAAAGAGAATACTTTTCTTTTGAAAACTGCTATATATTATATAAGTGTATGTATATGTGTGTGTGCACATATCCATATATCCATATCAATATGTATACAGATATATAGATGTGTATATATATATATATATACATACATACACACATATATCTATCATCCATCTATCTATCTATCTATCTATCTACCCTTCCCTTCATATTCTCACCTATTGCCTCCCAAGTCAGGAAAATTCAGCAGATCTAGATTCATAAGTCATACTTTGGACTTACCTTTCCTGCGTCCTGTCTGTAAAGCTGAGGCTTCAGTGGTTGTGAAGATGTAGTTTTCAATGAGTAAGAATGGGACAACCAAACTCAGTGGCTTTAATCTCTCCCCAAATGGGCGGGTAAAGAGAAGGCCCTCACCCAAGTTCCTTCAGCAGCTATTAAAAACACATGCACACACACATACACACATACCTAGAGGACACACCCATTCCAGTTCCACAGCAACCGTTCTCTAGGGAAGTCCTTGTTGCATTCTTACAAGTCAGAGGGTCTTATCCAAGCTTGGGAGAGAAATATATTGGTTTCTGATTGACTGAAAGGACCTAGGGAATATGAGTGCAAGGGAATCTATGGGAATCACAATTCCCATGATTCCAGAAGATTTTAGGAAGATATCATAACATAAAATTATGACATTTCTATTACTCTCTGCCTGAACTCATAACAAAGGGATTTCCAACTAATCCCCTACCATTTATTTATGAATCGGGGAAAAAGTATATCCAGATTTTCAATAATGATCCAATATGTGCTAATGAGAATTTTTTTTAAAGATTGTCGGAATCACCAGATAGAGGAAGAATTATAACCTTGAATAAGGATAGCCCTGAGTAAAATTACAAAAGAATTGTATTTGCCTTCTCTTCTTTTGGAGTATCCCCTTCCAATTCCCAATTTCCCTCTAACCCTTCCAGACACAGAAGCAAATTGAGGCAGCTGGGTGGTGCCATGTGTAGAGTACTGAATCTAGAGTCGGGAAGTTCAGATCTGGCCTTAGATATTTACTAGCTATGTGACCCTGGGCAAATCACTTAACCTTGTTTGCCTCAGTTGCATCAACTGTAAAATGAGGATAATCACATCTTCCTCCTAGGGTTGTTGTGAGGATCAAATGAAATAATATTAAAGGCTTAGCACATAATATGAACTATTATGGCTTATACCATAATATGAACTACCCTTCCCATTGCCTCAAGATGTCTAGCAATCATTATAGGAATATTACATAGATGGACTGTTTCTGTATTTTCTTCCACATTATAAACATATCTTTTCCTCTGCACATCAGTATTTACCTGCACATCCCGTTTCTTATTTCATTATGGAACTGTTAAATCAATTTAAAATGACACACAATTAAATGGCTGAAAATTGCTTAACTTTTCCCCCCTTTTCTAGGATATTTTTATTTTAGTGGAAAAACACAATGCCCAAACATAAAGGCATAAGATTTGAACTCTATTGCATGGATTCCAAGGCCCTCAGTAATATGAACACACATTCTTTTTCAAAACCTATTTTCTACTACTCCCCATGTAACTTCTTTGAGAGAGTACTCTCACACTCCTCAAAACAGATATGCCCATCCTCACCTCAACTAGAATGCCTCTCTCTCATCCCTCTGAATTCTGCTCATATTCTAAGATCCATATCCCGATCCACTTGCTTAATGAAACCTCTATGACTATTCAAGCCCTCACTGAAGTCTTCCCTCTGAATTTCTATATCAATTAGTTTTGTCTTTTTAACTTGGTTGTAAGTTCCTCAAGGATAGGGACCTTTGATTTGATTTGATTTCTTTTAACAAATAATTACTAAATCTTGTTTATAGTCCAACTTTTAAAATTATTTTCCTATATAACTTGAAGATATTGCCAATAGCCCATTAATTTATTTCTGCTCAAAGATTTGGAAGATGTGTAGATGCCATCAATTGGGGAATGACTGAACAAGTTATGGTATATGAAGGTAATAGAATATTATTGTTCTATAAAAATGATGAACAGGCTGATTTTAGAAAGGCATGGAAAGATTTACATGAACTGATGCTGAGTGAAACAAGCAGAACAAGGAATGCATTGTATTCGATAATAATAACAGCAAGTATGTGCGATGATCAACTATGAAAAACTTGGTTCTTCTCAATGGTTCAGTGATCCAGAGCAATCCCAATAAACTTTGGACAAAAAATGCCATCTGCATCCAAAAAAAAAAAAAAGAAAAAATCATATCTGCTAATTTTTCTAGGAATTGAAGATGTAGTTCATCTAAGTCAGGTAACTTGAATTCATCAAGAGTTTACTTATCTTAGGCATTTGTCCTTATATGCTGTTTTTGTACTGTCATTTCTAGTCTGAAGATCACTTTTCTTTAGTAAGAAAACAATTATTGATGACTCATGAACTTGGAAAGTGGTCTCAAGTGAAATATCACAGCGCTCCATCTTTGGCCATGTATATGTTTTAATATTTTTGTCGATGATTTGGAAGAAAGCATAGATGCTATATTTGTCATATTATAGGTAATACAAAATGAAGAATGGTAGTGGATATTGAATGATAAAGTCTGGATCCACAAATGATTCAACAGATTAGAATTTTGAATCAAATCTAATGGATTGAAATTTAAAAGATGTTTAAAAGCTTTGAGGTATTTTGTAAGATAAATTCATGGGAACAAAGATATGAAAAGGATGAAAAAACCCTAATTATATTAAAATCCAAAACCAGTGATCAAAAGATTGTCAAAAGCTACCAACATAACTTTGTTATTTTAAAGAATTTTTTAATGAGAATGATGTACATATATCAAGGATATCCATGTATATCAAGGATATCCATGTTGAATATAAGAAAGGAACAGCAACTTCGATAAATTATTCAATACAACAGATTACATATATATATATGTATACATAGTTGATACTTATCATTATGTTCTATAAAGTCATCACAAACACTTCATTAGTAAATACTGAACTGTTGCTTCTAGGGGAATTACAGAATTAGGTTGAGTTCCTATGAGTTTCTGGTGACAACATGTACTTTAGCAATTTCTGGATGTGTAGATCAACTAATTTCTTCTTCTTCTTTCTGGGTGCTCCTTATTGTCTACTAAACCATCATCTGCAGTTGGATTAAGTTAATGCATTATATCCATTATGCTAGCACACAAACACATATATTTGTCTCAGATGGAGAAGGAATTGGTCCCAGATTGAATAGGAGGAAGAGAGGATTTCATTTGGGAAATTAATTGTTCCATGCTTTTAATGATCCAAACTGCTCTCCAGGAAAAGAAAAAAAAAACCAGTTAATTAAAAATAAATAAATGTACATGTAGTCTTACATTTGAGCTAAAAAATTAAATGCCACAGTTCCAAGATTTACAAGGTATCACTAAAAAGCAGTTAATTTGAAAAAGATATGGGTTCTTTAATGGGCTACATGCCAACTAAGCATAAGTTAACAGGGTGAAAAATAGCCCCAAATGCTTTTGCAATGTTAGGTTAAAAATAAGAGGGGTCTAGTGTCTAAAATGAAGTGATGTCTCTCTAGTCAGCCTTGGTCTGATTACATCTGAAATATTGCGTTTAGAGCTGAATGTAACATCATAAGAAAATTGTTGATAAACTAGAGAACATTCTATAAATGATGAGAGGCCTTGAGACCATGCCATGTAATGTTCAATTAAAAGAAATGAGGATGACTAATTTGATAGCCATATTCAAGTACTTAATTGTCACCTGGGCAAAGGATTAGGTTTGTTTTGCTTGGCTTTGAAGGGAAGAACAAAATGTCATAGATAAAAGTTGTTTAGATAGTTTTCAGTTAAAATTTCTCAATAAATACAGCTACCTGAAGCTGGAATAAGTTGTTTGATGATTAATTATCAAAACTAGAAGTTTTCAAGAAAGTGATTGTGAATGTTGCAAATGGGGTTTTTGATCAGGTATGATTTGAAACCTATGGCCTCTGAGTTCCCATCTAAATGAAATATTGTGTTTCAGTGAAACAACTATGTAGGAGCATAGGGAACACACTTCCTCCTGAAGCCAAGTTTGCTATGAAGACACTAGTATAGGAGAGGAGGAAAATAATCATTAGAACTAAAACTCTTTGTTTTGAAAACTGTTAACAACCACTAAAAAAGAGGTTTTAGAGTTGTAAAATGTTAGGGCCCCACATTAGAGGGTCTTTGAGAATATGTGTTATATTTTATTCAGTTAATACTTCAAAGTCTCTGAGTTTATTTCATCAAAATAACAAAAACATCAAAATAGGTACTACCCATAGCACCTGTTTAATAAACAAATAACCACTTTGATTACTCTTGAGAATGCATAAAAGCTACTTTATCTTGTTGGTTATTAAAGGTTTTATGTTGTCACTATGTTGGCTTTAAAAACTCTCCTCACAACTACATGGAATAAAAAAAATGTGACTTTAACAAATATGATCCTGAACATGACATGGAATGCTGTTAGACAAGATAAAGTTAAAAAACAAGATTACTTGAGAAATTCAAGGAGGAAAACATGACCAACTGGGGAAACCATTGAAAACTTCAAGGAGAAATTAGTATATAAAGGGAATTTTATAAGATAAGTAAAATTTAGCAGCTATGGGGAGGGGAATTCAAGCATGAGAGTAGCAAGAAAAAAGGCTCAGAAGATAAGCATAAGATATATAGAGGGGTCAATGTTCAGTCTTTATGCTAGAGTACCCAACTGTATGAAACATTCAAACAAAATTCTTTATGAAACATTAGGGGAAGGGACATATCCATTAGGAAAGCTACAGGAAAGCTTTTGTGCTCAGCACTGTGGGATATTCAATAGAAGTGTAAAATGTTCTGTCAATTCTGTGACCAGTCTACTTAGTTTATTCTACTACTCATCATTCATTTCCTACTCTGGATTCCTGCTGCCTTTATCAATGACTATAAAGTTTCATTATGATTTGACTGAATGATTACACTGGACTCCTAACAGTTTTTTCCCAGACTACACTGAAGATCCCTCTCCAGTCAACGTTCATCCTTCAAACAGACTAACATTATTATGTCTGACCGTGTTTCTTCTCTTAACATCCAGCTATGGGTCATGACTGCTTATGCAGCAAGGTTTAAACTCTCATTGATGACTGATATTGAACTCACAGATCAATAAAGCACTGCCTGCCTCATAACTTTTTTTTAATTAAAACTACTCTCTCTCATTTTGTGCAGTTTGATTTTTGTGATTTCCTTAGTGCTATTCAAATTTAGCCACAGAGTATCCATTTTATTTTTAAGTAAGAATTGTTTTGTCAATGAGCAATCATAGTAAACACTTTGTAGGAGTCTCTCTCTGAACCATTGTTTTGCTTTGAGGCCTTTCTTAACTTAATAAGATATTTGTTTTCCACCAAAATCTAGAAAGAAGTTGAAGGGCGAAAAGTCACCTTCCTTCTTATTTTTCTTTTTGTGTAATGATTATTGTTTTTCAGTCAGTTTTCTTCTTGATGGCCTCATCTGGGTTTTTCTTGGCCAAGATACTAGAATGTTTTTGACATTTGCACCTCAAATCCATTTGACAGATGAGAAAACTGAGATAAACAGGGTTAAGTGACTTGCTCAGAATGACCCAGATAGTAAGTGTCTGAGGTCAAATCTGAACTCAGGAAGATGAGCCTTCCTGACTCCAGTCTCAGCGCTCCATCCACTGTTCCACCTAGCTGCCCAGGGTAATGGTACTGTCTCCATTTGGGATGAAAGAGACAAATACATGCCACATGTGGCCATGGTGGGGGGACTTGCTTTGTAGCTCTTTCTGGTTCAGCCCTGCTAAATTATTTTTTAAAATATATATTTTTAAAAAGTTATCAGAATTAAGCCAACTGCCCAATGAATGGTTAGGAGAATTATTATCAAGACAATAGGAAGATTCCTACATTTCTATGTCATCTTTCTGAGACAGAACTAGGATAGCTCCTTTTCCCTCCTCAAAAAAGGATGAGATCGAGACAGCTTCCTTTTCAATTAGTCATGGCAGTTCTTCCTTTAGTGTGATATTCTAATTTCTGATGGGATGCCTTCTAAGCATGATTTTCCCTGATGGCCTAAGAATTAATAAGCTAATGCCTACAAAGCCCTTTGAGCTCCATAGATAAAAGGGGCAACAGAGAGCATTAATTATCATTATTATTTTATTTGGTGGTATCACAGGATTATTCTTTCCTGCTGCTTCAGCAGGAAATTTGGATCACCTATCTACACACAGGTATGCACACACACACACACACACACACACACACACGCATACATACAACTGTCTTACCTGCATGATTCTTTTTAAAGCCAAGCAGAATAAGAGAATGAGATCAAACAGCATGGGTATTGCCTAAGATGAATCAAAATTTAAGTGAATTCCATTATAAAATGGGAAAGAAAAAACACAAAAGAGCCAAGCTTCGGTTTCTGTGAGTGTGCCTGTCTTTTTCTCTCTTCTCAGATTTGGGTACAAATATCTTGCTATGGCTGAATCCAATATGTAGTGGTTCTTTTTTGTAATGTTAAGACTGGATTAAAAAAAACAACTTTGTACAATGTTTGAGATGACATTATAGATGCAAAGAAAACAATAAATATTATCAAAAGGGAATGGTTATCCCCTTTATGTGCTATCATATAAAGGCTTTGTGTTTGGTCTCTATTTAGCTAAATTTTGAGTTAAAATCAGTGGTGTGCTTAAGCTGGCTTATATCAACTAAGAACTGATTACTAAAATTTCAGCATAATAATTTACATCTTGAAAACTGGCAAGACATTACAAATCAGGGCTTAATTTATTGTTTTTGTTGATTGTACATACTTAAAAAAGTGATGGGGAAAATGTTAAAGATGTTGATTGAACATAAAAAGTTTGTTGTATCCCCCTCTTCCTCCAGAGAGTCTGTTAAATCAATAGTTTTTCTTTTCTTTTTTTTAATGAAAGGATTTTATATTTTCAAATATATGTGTGGATAATTTTCAACATTCACCCTTGCAAAGCCTTGTGTTCCAATTTTTTTCCTTTCCTTTCTTCCATTCCCTCCTCTAGATGGCAAGTAATCCAATATATGTTAAACATATGCAATTCTTCTATACATATTTCCAAAATTATCATGCTGCACAAGAGAAATTATATCAAAAAGGGAAAAAATGAGAAAGAAAACAAAATGCAAGCAAACAACAACAAAAAGAGTGAAAATGTTGTGATGTATACTCAGTTCCCACAGTCTTCTCTGGGTGCAGATGACTCTCTTCATCAAAAGACCATTGGACCTGGCCTGAATCTTTTGTTGAAAAGAGTCACATCCATCAGAATTGATCATTGTATAATCTTGCTGTTGCTGTGTACAAGGATCTCCTGGTTCTCCTCCTTTCACTTAGCATCACTTAGCATCAGTTCATGTAAGTCTCTTCAGGTTTCTCTGAAATCACCCTGCTGATCATTTCTTTTAGAACAATAATATTCCATAACATTCATATAACCATATTTTATTCAGTCATTCTCCAATTAATGGGCATATAATATATATATTGCTACAGGAGGAGGACTTTTATTAGAGTGTTAAATACATTCAGTCCCAGAATGGGTTCTATTCCTAATTCATCAATCTCAAACCCTATACACTGCATGAAGTTTAGCAATTTATTCATTTTATTCATAGACAACATTGAACTATTTACATGTTTTTCTTTTTAATTTACCTAGCCAGCACAACTGATCTTGTGTCCACAACAGCCTTTCGCTCCTTTTGTACTCCTCCCATTATGACTTTCCACCTCTATTTCATCATTACTGATTATAATGATCAAACTGGAGAAAAAAGAGGGCATTTTGAGAGACACTGAATGTGTGAATACAGGAATGAGATGATGGCAACACAGAACAATAAGTTCTTTTCACCCTAATACCCTCCCTCACTGGAATAGGGCACTGTCCCAGTTCTAGGTCCATATACTCCATATCTTCCACCTAATAAAAATTGTTGTCTACAGACCTCCAGACACTCCTCTTCCTCTCCCAACTTGCCCTAGAATATTTCTCTTCTCCCCATCTCCTGCCCTTTAATTTGGATTATGAATTAAAAAAAACACCTTGTGGTATTGTCAAATAAATTCTTGATGAAGCATACTGAGGTTTAATTACTGTGTTTGACAGAAGGCCATGTTGCTCATGAACTATTCCTCCACCCCACCTCAGCTACATATGATGGTTATACTTTTGACCTTGCCATCAGCTAAAAATGCACAAGCTCCATATTCAAGAACTCAGAATTTCTCTTATCTGACCATAGTCTACTGGCTTTTTATTTCTCTCTCTGTTTTCTCTCACCAATCCTTCATTTATACTATGAACTCAAACCCTTGACTGACCAATTCTTTCTCAAGTCATCACTCCTCCAGTAGATACTAACTTCTCTTTTCCTCTTATTGACTCTTTGGTAACCCTGTACCAAGGTATTCTCTTGAGTTCCTCTGTCATAAAAACTGTGTCCTGCTAAGTTTTAGCACTGGTAGAATTACTCCTACTTTTTGCTGCCATCACTCCACATATGGTACTGAACATAAGTGAAGAAAATCATGTAATCATTCTGACAAGGTCTGTTACAAATTTATGCTACATAATCTCAATAGAGTCCTTACTGACAATAAGCAATTTTCTATACCTTCCCTATCAATTCACCATCCAACTCTCCATAGTGGGTCTTCCAAAGCTTTTCATCCTTCCTCAAACTTCCTATGGCTCTCCCTCTCTCCTACCCTTTCAACTAAGAACCTTTCTTCAACTTTTATTGAAAAAAAAATGAGGCCATTCACCAAGAGCTCCCTCTTCTTCTCATATCACTCATATGCCTTTTCCTACCATTTCTTCCTTTGCCTCCATCTCACACAACATTTTGCCAAAGTAAACCCCTCTATTTGTACAGGTGATCTCATTTCACCCCATCTCCTCCATATCAGATTGCCTCCTCTGGCACCCCCCCCTTTCCCACTTATTTTCATTCTTTTCCTGTCTACTGGCTGCTTCCCTACTAAGCACAAACACTTCTATGTCTCCTCCATCTTCAAAAAACCTTTGCACAATCCTTTTGTAAGCTGAACCATTTATACTAGGTGCTTCCATTTTACCTTCTCTCATTCTCTTCTTAACTCCTTACAATTTGGCTTCCAACCTCATCATTCAACCAAAATTGTTCTCTTCATTTTTACCAGTAATCTTCTAATTGCTAAATCCAGCAGCTTTTCTTGGTCTTTATTTTTCTTGAATTCCCTGCAGAAGTAATAAAAATTAAAAGCTACACAGAGAGAAATTTTGACTCAAAATTAGGAAAAAAATTCCCTAATACTTAGAACTGGTCATAACTGGAATCAGTAATTTCCTTCTCACTGTAAATGTTCAAGCAAACAAGAAAGAAAGCCACTTGTTAGGTAAAGGGGATTATAGCAGTAGCAATACATGGCTATGAGAATTTGACTAATAAGGAAAGCTGAGTGCTATAGAACTTATATTTTTGAATTGTAGTGCTGGAGAAGGGTTTTGAGACTATCTTAAAAACAAAAAGGGTAAATCAGTCAACACTTAATACCACCACTCTACCTCTTCACATTTTCCCTACCAAGTAAATATAGTCTTAGCCAACTTCTTTTTGTTGTGATGACCAGAATCCTCATATCTCCTGTAGCTAGGAAAATCCCTAATCCAAAAAGTCTATACATAAATGCACAAAGCCTAGGTTACATCAAGTAGGTGATCCAACTTAACATATATAAGCAATTTGACCTCATAATTATCTTGGATACTTAGTGGAGTGTGACCAATGACTAGAATATGGTTCTGAAAGGTTATACCTTATTTAAAAAGAATGGTATAGCTAGAATTGAAAAGGAGGAGAATAACAATGAAATTAGAGATGTATCATATGAGGAAATCTAGGAATCAAAGATGGGAAAATAAGATAGAGAGCATTTGAATGAAAATCAGCAGAAACAAAAAGCAGAAGTTATAACATCATTGCAATGCAGGCCACCTGGACAGAAAGAAGTAGATGAGAAGTTTGAGAAATAGATCACAAACCTGGCATGGAAGCATGATAATGTGATGATGGAAGATTCCAATTATTTGCTGGAACCCCTTCCCCCCTATTTTTGTCTCTTTCTCCAAAGCATAGAAGTAATTTCTTGACATGTCTTACCGATAATTTCTTCCTTTAAAAGGTGGAAGAAGGAACTAATGAAAGGAACTCTTATTCTAGATCTGATTTTCATGAAAAGATGGTTCTCTTGATAACCAGTTACACTCAGGTGCCATGGCTCCCAGCTACCTTGGATTACTACTTTAATGGAGAGAAATCTTGGTATGCTGAATTTGGAAACAAAGGATTTGATTTCATAATCCCAATTTTGCCACTTAAGCAAGTCATTTTCCTTTCAGGGTCAGTTTCTACATCTATAAAATGAGGAGGGGGGTGGTTTAAACTTTACTGGATGGCCTCCAAAGTGATTTCCAGTTTAAAAACCTGTGATTCTCTCTTCAGATCACCTTTAAATTCATGCTTAGTTGTTGAAGGGAGAAAAGGCTAAATTATAGGAATTATTAAGGAAATGACCGTTTCAACTGTAAAAACTGGAATAGTAAAGGAAAGGAAAACCGAGGTTAGGCAAACTTTAACATACACCCCAAATCGGGGAAAAATCTGTTTTTTACTCCCCTCACTCCATTTTATAATTGTATTAAGGCAAAGAGCATAGGCAAAGGAGGGATGAGCAGTGATTTTAGCAGACCATGGAGAAAGCATAGCTGCTCAGCTCTTACTCTGCTTCCATCCTGTATGTCAAAGAGAATGATCCTTTTAATGGAACGGGCAGAACAAAAGTGGCCAGTGGAAAGCAGATATCCAAGGTAAGTAGGAGATGGTAAAGAACTCAATTGCCCTTGAGGAGCTCAAGAGACTAAACCAAATCACTTGCCCCCATAAACCCCATTCTATCTTCTATACCCATGCATTTGCACTCCATGTTTGGAATGTCCTCCCTTTTCACTTCTAGAATTTCTAGATCCCTTCAAAAAGCAATCTAAGTTTGTAAATAATTCATCCATTTTGATTAGATTGTCAGACTTGCTGGCATATAGTTGGGCAAAATAGTTTCTAATTATTGTTTTAATTTCTTTTCCTTGGTGCTAAGTTCATCCATTTCATTTTTCATGCTGGTAATTTGATTTATCCCCTAAAGGTTTATCTATTTTGTTTTTTTTATACAAACAAATCTTAGTTTTATTAACTAAATAGTTTTTTAGTTTCAATTTTATTAATCTCTCATTTGAGCTTCATAATTTCTAATTTGGTATTTAATTGGGGATTTTAATTTGTTCTTTTTCTAGTTTTTTTAGTTTCATGCCCAATTCATTGATTTCTGTTTTCTCTATTTTATTCATGTTACTATTTAAAGATACAGAGCTTCCCCTAAGAACTGCTTTGGCTGGATCCCACAGGTTTTGGTATGTTGTCTCATTATTGTAATTTTCTTGGATGAAATTATTGATTGTTTTTGTGATTGGTTGTTTGACCCATTTATTCTTTAGAATTAGAATAAAATATTCTGTCTTTCCTTGGTCCTTCATTGAATAAAATATTGTATTGTGGTCTGAAAAGAAAGCATTTACTGTTTCTGCCTTTCTGCATTTGATTGTGAAGGTTTTTATGCCCTAATACATGATCAATTTTTGTGTAGTTGCCATGTACTGCTGAGGAAAAAAGGTGTATTCCTTTCTGTCTCTATTGTATTAATCTCCTTAGTTTATTTCTTATTTGTTTTGTGGTTAGATTTGTCTAATTCTGAGAGTGGAAGATTGAGGTCCCCCACTAGTATAGTTTTGCTGTCTATTTCTTTCTGCAACTGGTTTAATATCTTCTCTAAGAATTTCAATGATCTACCACTTGGTGCATACACATTTAGTATCAATATTACTTCATTGTTTATGGTATCCTTTAACAAGATGTAGTTTTCTTCCTTATTCCTTTTAATTAGATCTATTTTTACTTTTGCTTCATCCAAGATAAGAATTGCTACCCCTGCATTTTTTGCTTCAGCTGAAGCATAATAAATTCTGTCCAGGCTTTTACCCTTAGTCTATATGTAGCTCTCTGTTTCAAATTTGTTTCTTGTAAATAACATATTGTGGGATTCTGTTTTTTAATCCACTCTGCTATATGCTTTCATTTTATAGGAGAGTTCATTGCATTCACATTCATGGTTATGATTATCAGTTCTGTATTTTCCTTCATCATATTTTCTTCTCTGTATATATTTGTGTTCTCTCTTTCTATCCTATCCCTCCTTATGTTTTGTTTCTAACCTGCCCTTTACATGTCCTACCTTTTATCACCCTTCTCTCTTCTCTTACCCATTTCCCCTAGTGTTTCTGTCCTCTCTTCTACTCAGCTTCTTCCTTTTTTTTTTCTTTCTCCTCCTACTTCTTTATAGGGTAAGATAAGTTTTTATACCCAGCTGAGTGATTAAGTTATTCCTTCAGATAAAATGGGGTAAATTATATCACATGAAGAGGCAAAAAAGATTAATTGCAATTGAAGAAAAAAAGGGAGGGGAATGAGCATTGTGTGAATCTTAATTTCATTGGATTTGGCTCAAAGAATGTCAGACATATTTAGTTTGATATAAAAACTTGTCTCTTCCTATAGGGAAGTAGGAGGAGAAAGGGGAAAGAAAAGAAGGAGGTAATATAAGAGAGAACATAAGTATAAGGGGAAAGGGATAATGAATGGGGAGGAGCTGCTTAGGGGTGGAGGTGGCAGGAAAGGAGGGAGAAAAATTTGGAACACATGGTTTTGCAAGGGTGAATGTTGAAAATATCTTTGCATATATTTTGATAATGAAAAGCTATTATTTAAAATAAAAAAAATTATTCCCTCTTTGAACCAAAACTGATGTGATTAAGTAAGATTCAGGTAATGCTCATTCTCTTCCCATCTTTCCATCTGTTGTAATAGGTCTTTTGTGCCTCTTCATGTGATCTAATTTGTCCCATTATACCTCCCCTTTCTTCTTCTCTCAGTACAATCAATCCTTTTCCCATCTCTTAATGTCTTTTTCTTTGATATCATCCCATGGTAACCATATCCTCTTTCCATCTATGCCCTGTCTAACTGTCCCAGTAACAGATAAAGTTCTCAAGAGTTATAGATATCATTTTCTCATCTAGGGAGGTAAACAATTTAACATTTAAATAAAATACAATTTATCTCTCCACCCCATTTATCTTTCTCTGCTTCTCTTGAGTCCTGAAGATCAAATTTTCTGTTTAATTTTGTTTTTTTCAATAGAAATGATTGAAAATATTTACTTCATTAAAGATCCTTCTCCTCCGCTGAAAGAAGATACTCAGCATTACTGGATGGTTAATTCTTGGTTGTATCCTCCTGTCCTTTGCCCTCCGAAATATGGTATTTCAGAACCTTTGATTCTTTATTGGAGATGCTGCCAGATTTTCGGCAATTTTCTGATTGTTGCTCCTTTTTACTTGAATTATTTTTGTCTGGCAGCTTGCAGTATTTTTTTCCTTAAGATTACAATTCTTGAGTTTTGCAACAATGTTCCTTGAGATTTTCCTTGTGGGATCTCTTTCCAGAGGTAATCTGTGGAATCTTCCATTGACTTGTTCTCCCTCTGGTTCTAGTATATCAGGACAATTTTCCTTTGTGATCTTTTAAAGACTGCTATCCCAGATTCTTTTTGTAGTCATGGATTTCAGGTAGGCCAATGATTTTTAAATTGTTTCTCCTGGATCTATTTTCTAAGTTGGCTCTTTTTCCAGTGAGATAATTTTTATATCTCCACCATTTTTTCATTCTTTTTAGTATGTTTGACTAATTTTTGATATCTCACAGTGTTGTTAACTTCCATTTGCCCTGTTCTAGTTTTTAATGTGTGATCTTCTTCAGTTGGATATTATATCTTCTCTTCCATTTGATTAATTCTACTTTTCAAGGTATTGTTTTCTTCAGAGATCCTTCAGTGGATTTTTTTGCTTACAGCATGGGTTAGTTTTACCTGCTCTTTCCAAGAAACAGCCTGGTTTCCCAGAATTTGCCTTCTGAGCTGGGACTGGAGGCTTTCCTACTGTTTTGCTCTGCTACTGAGCCAGAACCAAGAGTCTCAGTTGCTGATCTGCTGTGATTAAGACCCTCTCCCTGGCTTTTCTGGACACTGTCTGAGCTGGGCTGAATATCCCTTTCACCCTGGTGAGACTGATCTGTTTGAAGTCCTTTTGATCTATTTTGAGCTATAACTAAGACGCCAAACATAAGAAGTCCTTGTGCTCAAAGCCAAGGCTCAGGGCTTCATGGGAGGCTTAGAACAGCACCATCTTTACCCCAGGATCAGGAGCTTGACATAAAAGTCACAAAAGACGAAATACAAAGAGAATGAAAGAAAATGAGCAAGAAACAGAAAAGAATCTTAACCATAGAAAGCTATGGTTTCAGGGTGGTGACAGGGAAGACCAAAACACTAACTCAGATGAGGACAAAATGTCCACAGAGGAAATCTCAAAGAGTGATATGAATTGACCTCAAATCCAAAAAGCTTTCTTGGAAGTGACCATAAAATGTTTTAAAAGGCAAATAAGAGAAATAGAAGAGAAAAATGAGAAAAGAAATGAGAGGTATGCAAGAGAGAGTCAGCAGCTTGGAAAAGGAAGGAAAAAAATTGACTAAATCCTTTAAAAATAGAATCAGTCAAATGCAAAAAAAATCCACTTAAGAAATCAATTCCTTATAAAACACTACAGGCCAAATCCAAAACAAATCTGGGTCAGAGGGTTTATATGGTTTGGTGACTGTGTATAACCAAATTATTTTCTGAAATAATTTCATAGATCCATCAAAAGTATATTAATATATCTGACCTCTCATTTCTTTAACAAAACACCTTATTTTTAAAAATTCTTTTTCTGAGGTTCTCCTTGTGATTATTTTAATTGTTTTTTCAATTATATTTTATTTTTCCACTCACCAAAAATCTCCCCTCTCCAACTTTTCCTCAACAAAACACAAAATAAAAACAAAATCTTGTTATGAACATGTATGTTTTGGCAAAAAAAATTATGCAGAGATAGAAAAAAACTTTCATTCTGCACTTTGGGTACTTAAGCTCTCTATCAGCAGGTGGCTATCACGTTTCATCATTATTTCTCTAAAACCATTGTTGATTTTTATGTTCATGAGAGTC
This sequence comes from Sarcophilus harrisii, assembly GCF_902635505.1. NCBI lineage: Eukaryota > Metazoa > Chordata > Mammalia > Dasyuromorphia > Dasyuridae > Sarcophilus > Sarcophilus harrisii. The sequence goes on from NC_045430.1 coordinate 104,035,720, forward strand.
CCTAATTGTTTCAAAGTTATTTGTCTTTACCATATTATTGTCATTTTATGGTTCTCTTGGTTCTATTCATTTCACTCTGTATAAGTTCATATAAATTCCCAAGTTTTTCTGGAACCATGTCCTTCATAATTTATTATGGAAAAATACTATTCCATCACATTTATATTATTTATGTACTATAATATAAAGTCATTCCACAATTTAGAATCTGAGGTACTATCCATAAATTGAGTAATGAGAATTGTACACTTTTTTTTACATACTTAAAACTTGTTTTGCTTAGGACTAATTACTCCTTTAATCTACTCTCCCTTTTAATTCTTTCTTTTACCTTCCTTCCCTTACTATTTCCTTACTGAGTGAAATGTCATTCTGTACTGAACTCTGGGTATTTATGTATTCCTTTCATTGACTAGCTCAGATGAGAGAAGCACATTTACACAGAAAGAAATATATAGAGAGACAGAGAGAGAGGCAGAGAGACAGGTAAAGACAGAGAGATGGGGAGAATGAGAGAGAGACAGAGATAGAGACAGACAGAGAGAGAAAGAGACAGGGAGAAAGAGACAGAGAGACAGAGAAAGACAAAAAGAGACAGAGAGATTATAGAATCACCTAGTCCCTCCCACTTTGTCCTTTTTTGTATAGGTTTATTTGAACATTGTGAGATAATTATTCTGATTATGTGAGATAATTTCCCCTAATCTTTTTTCCTTTTCTCTTTCCATTCTTCTTTTAAGGTCATTAAGAGATAATAGAATCATTCCTAGGCCTTGTCTAATTAGACTCCTTTCCTGATTCCTAATGATGATAGGGTTCTGAGGAGAACCATGTATTATTTCCTTATATTTGAATGCAAGTAGTTTATCCTCTTTTAGTACTTTATAAATATTCATTCATATTTGTTTGCCTTTTATTTTTCTTATAACTATTGTATTTTAACTTCAAAATTCCTATTCATTCTTTATCTTTTCATCAGGAAGACTTGGAAGTCCTCTATTTCATTAAAGATCCACCTCCTTCTCCCCACCATCAGATTATATTAAGTTTGGCTAACTAAATTATTCTGGGCTATAATGCCATATCCTTTGCTTTCTGAACATCATATTTCAAGCTCTCTCCTCCTTTAAAGTGATTACTGCTAAGTCATGTGTAATTTTGACTGCAGCTCCCTAGGGCTTGAAATTTTTCTTTCTGGCTGCTTGTGGCATTTATCCTTGAACCTGGAAATCTGGATTTTGCTTATAAGGTTCCTGGGAGTTTTCACTTTGGGATTTCTTTGAGGAGGTGACCTGTGAATTCTTTTTATTTCCACTTTGCTCTCTAGTTCTGAAAGAGCTAGACAGTTTCTTTTAAGATTTTTTTTTTTGGAAAAATGATGTGGAGGCTCTTCTTTTGGTCATAATGTTCAGATAGCCTAATGATTCTTAAAATTCTCTCTCCTCAATCTGTTATCTAGGTCAGTTGTTTTTGTTATGAGATACATTTTTTGCTTCACTTTCCTAATTTTTCTAATTCTAATTTTTAGGATATTTGTTGTTTTGGCAAGGTTTTATGCCTTCTGTGCCAAACTGGTAATTTCCTTTCCAATTCTTTCTTTCATAGTTCTAATTTCTTTCCCATTTTTCCTTCTAGCATTCTCACTTCATTGATAAAAACATTTTTCGAACTCTATTAAAAAAAAAAAACTTTTGCTTCATCTCTTCCAACAATTCTAGTTGAATTTGTGTTCAAGCTTTATTTTTTCTTTGAGGCTTTGTTTGGAGTTATTCTCTTCTTCTGGATTTATCTTGAATGTCCTTGTCACCAAAATAGCTTTATGTGGTAGGATTCTTTTTGTTTGTTTGCTCATTCTTCTAGTTTACTTTCTAACTTTGGACTTGATGTTAGGTCTAGGCTCTGCACATTTCTGAAGAAAAGGTTTGGGCTGGTCCTATTCCTACCTTCTTGGGAAGTATTGAGCATTTTATTATTCCAGGATGCTGGGGTTGGCTCAAGCTCAGATTCAGAATCTACAAGCTTACAGCACTCCAAAATAGTCTGATCCAGGGCAAAGAGTGATTGCTCTGCAAGTTCTTGACCTAAGTTAAGGTGTGAGCAACAGTATATTTTGCATGATATAACAAGTAAAATCAATATTGAATTTTTTTTGCATTCTCAAGGAGGAAAGGAGTAGGAAGGAAAGAATTTGGCATTTTAATTTTTTTAAAAAGTTAACATTTTTAACATGTAATTGGGAAATAATTAAATAAATATAAATATGTTGAAAAAACAAACAAACAAACAAACCCTGGACTCAATCATTATTAGTAATCTGGAAAGCGCTTCTGTTTCAGAGTACAGAACTGTGGGCTCCCTTTTGTGTGGGATTCCTGCCCTGATTATTCTTATGTAGGTTTTAATTTGATTTAAAAGCTGGAAAAGAAAGGATGCCCTACCACTGGGATGTCATAGCTCTATGAAATGACTATTAAGAAGTCCTTTAAAATGCTTCATGTTTTGATGTTTTAAGCATCAACTTCTTGACAGTATAACAACAGTGATTAGTTTCTGCGACTTGTTTGACTGATCGTCAATTCAAGTTTCTGATTCTTTTTTTTTTTAAATAAGCATTTCTTTTGTGTGTCAAAAATAAACTGAAATCCATACCTAATTTATGTTGTGCCTTGAGTACATTTGCACCTGTCCTTTTGGGAAGATCCTATGCATAATCCAAATCTTAGCTTTAATTGATTTCCCCCAGGATCTTGGAGTAAAACTATAAAAAGCCAGGATATGATAAAAAAAAAAAAAGACCCTGATATCTGTGGATTTATGTCTGTGGTTTTAGAGTTGTGTGTCTTTTTGAGCTATGCCCTAGACAGTTAGGGCCCAGCAGCAATTTTGAATTGTTACATGTATATGTTATTTCCCCAAATAGAAGGCAAGCTGTCTGTTGGCAGAGATTGGCTTAGTTTTGTATCCTCTGTAACCTCATTGTCTGTTATACAATAAGCACAGCAAGCTTACGTATAAGTTACTATGTAACTTACATAGTAAATGACCTAGGAAATTACATAGTAAGCATTTAATAAATGCTCATTGAGAAAATGAAATAATGTTTTAAGTTTATAATGGATGAATTTAGTAAAGTATGTTCTTTATAGACATACATATTTATACAATTATCTTGTTGCACAAGAAAAAGTTTTATCAAAAAGGAAGAAAAATGAGAAAAAATAAAATTCAAGCAAATGACAACAAAAAAAGAAAATATTGTGATTCACACTCAGTTAGTTCCCACAGTCCTCTCACTGGGTGCAGATGGCTCTTTTCATCACAAGATCTTTGGAACTGGCCTGAATCATCTCATTGTTGAGAAGAGTCACAAGCATTAGAATTGATCATTGCATAATCTTGTTGTCATGTACAATGATCTCCTGGTTCTTTTCATTTCATTCAGCATCAGTTCATGTAAGTCTCTCCAGCTCTCTCTGAAATCATCTTGATGATTGTTTCTTATAGAACAATAATATTCCATAACATGAATATATCATAACTTATTCAGCCATTCTCCAATTGATGGGCATCCACTTAGTTTCTAGTTCCTTGCCACTACAAAAAGGACTGACACAAACATTTTTGCACATACAGGTCCTGTTCCTTTTTTTATGATCTCTTTGGAATATAAGACCAGTGGAAAAGACTGATGGATCAAAGAGTATGCATGGTTTGATAGCCCTTTGAACATAGTTCCAAATTGTTCTCCAGAATGGTTGAATCAGGTACACTATGTTTTAAAGAGGATTTTTATTTGTATATGGAACAGACAAGATAGCCTCTGAGGTTGCTTCTAATTTGAGATTCTGAGATGATTTAAAATATTCTTAAGGAAGATAAGTTTGGCAGTGATGAGTCTGGCAGAATAGAGTACAAAAGCTGAAGACAGAAGGATCAAACTGTTGAATCAGTCTAGATGTGAGACAATGAAGGACTTTATGGGGTGACAGCATCAATCTAGCTATAAAAAATGTTTGGATGGATGAATGAAGTACCTCCTCTGAGCAATGTCTAGTCTTCATGGTAAAAGTAATTTTGTTTTTTCATCATCATCATCATCATGGATAAGGAGAGAAGATTAGGTAACATTTACATATTGCTTTAAGTTATCAAAATACTTTACAAACATTATCTTATTTTATTTTCACAATAACTGTGAATTAGGTATTATCATTATCCCCATTATTTAATAGTTGAGGAAACTGAGGCAGACAGATTAAATGTCTTGCTCAACATCACATAGCTAAACTGAATTTGAACTTAAAGCCTTATGATTCCAGGTCTAGCTCTCTATCCACTATCCCACCTAACTGAATTATGATGTTCCCCATTTGACAGAATTGGATGATGGTGCCCAAAAGGAGACAGACATAGTCCCCATTTGTTGCTTTTCTGGTGTCACAGTTATTGATACAACATTGTCCTTTTAATTTGAAGGCCCTACAAACATTGATTATATAATGAGATTTTATTTTAAGACTATTATGTTTTGATTATTTATTATTATTTTTCAGATTTTTTTCAAAGCCAAAGTACCTGTAAGAATCAGTATCAAGAAAATGAGTATTTTTTTAACCACAAAAATACAAAATTTATTAGACATATTTTAAAAAAGGTAGTTTTCACTATACTTTCCTTTTGACTTAGTCAGTAACAGAAAAAAAAAAAAACCTCTTGTTTACCACAGAACTTCCTAAAGCAATTCAATTCACTAACAAACATTTATTAAGTGCCTATTATAGACATGGCAATGTAATATCACAGGAATGCAATTTATTTTAGTTGTACAATGTCCCACCCAGAGAAAGGAAATCTCAAAAACAAAAAATAAAAACCAAGCCCCAAAGACCTGGAAGAATACAATATTGTACTGACTTGGCAGAAAGTTATGTTCTGTATCTCCATTCCCTTTTCAAAGTTTAATCTCCAGTAGAAATTACAACCATTAAACTAACTTAAAAAACCCATTTCCTGGAAGACTGGAGCCTAGTGAGTCATTGACTCACTTTTTTACCAGCCAGACCTCATTACGTCTTCCATAAGGCTTCATGGGAGGGTCATATCCAGCACAGAAGTAGAAATCAGTCTGGTAGTTTGCTGTTCCTTCCAGGACTGAGCGTAGTTGGGCTGCTTTGGACACATAATCGGCTTCTTTAGCATAACCACTAAACAGCCTGTGGACAAAAATAATGAGGGACTGTGTTGAGAAATGGCATTCCCCAGCTCTGACAACCAAGGGATGAGGGATCTAGACTCATGGTTTGCTATTTTTATGAAAAATATGGGAAGATGAACCTCCCCAAATTCCATAAGGAGCTGTCAGGAAATTTTTGTTATGGTCTCTGTTAACCCCATGACCATAGCTTTTCCCTGCTCTGCCACCTCTAATGCTTCCTTTAACTTAGCTCTTTCTCTTTCTTGGATTTTTCTCCTCAGCCAGCTGTGGGCACCAAGTAAAGAGAAACATCTGAGAGAAGTGAACTTAGAGCTGTAATGGCTACAGGCCCAAAGCATTCCTTTTATTCTACAAGTGGGAGTTTAGTAACTAAGATTCCTACTAGCAACTCTGGACCTAGAATCATACATTAACAGCTGGGAAGGGCCTTGAGACCATTTGTACAATCCCCTCAGTTTAAAAGTGACATATAATGATTCATTTCTTTGAAAAAGAACCTATACAATCTGAATACAGTCATAAATTAAGGTTCTATGCTCTCCATAAAGAATGAAAAAAAAGGTAATGCCTAAAATAAAGACATTTCTTATATCAGTTTCGTGGCTAAAGGATTGGAAAATATGAATTGAAGCTTTTCCTTTCTGATTCTTACTGCTCTTTTACTTTAAATTCTCTCCAGTGACCTAAGTTTATCATATCACATGTAGGGTTCTGTCTATTCTCTGAACAACTCTCAGAGGAATCAGGAGAAATTTGTATTTCTAATGAGCTTTTATGACTCAAAAGCCTATTTGCACTGAGCAGATTCTAGCCAGATGTATTATTTTTGGTGGAGCCATGCTTGTTCCTTTACAAGTGCTTAGTCATTTTTAGTAAAAACTCAACAATTTCATTATGGGGGTATATGAGAACATTCAATATTTCATCTTAAAGGGAATTTGTTATTTTAACATCTGGGCATGGTTAGCAATCTTGGAATATTACTATCTCTGAGAAATTAGATTGTGAGTGACCTATAGGGGAATGGAAAGATATATGGTGAGTCTAAGTGACCGCAGCATATTTCCAATGGTGAACCACATTCACATCATCCCTGAGGAAATACAGAAAATGAGATAGGTTAAGGATGTAGTATAATTAAGGAATGGACAGATTTACTGTTACTCTTGAAATGGAAAAAAAGATTTGGGGAAGGGGATTCTTCATCTGAGATCCACAGATTTCAGTTGGTTCATGAACTTGAATCATAAAAAAGTTTCATTTTTATTTTCATTAACCTCTAATGAAAATTTAATATTTTGTTCAATTACAAAGCTAGGCTACATTTGTTATTTTAATAAGGGTTCTATAGGTTTCACCAAACTGCCAAAAGGGTTCATGACAAAATAAAAAGTTAAGAACCCCTGATCTAGAAGTCATCAACAACCATTTATTAAATGTCTTTTACATTACAGACACTGTACTGAGTGTTGGAGATATTTCAACACATTGGTGGATGTTTTCTTAAAGGATCTATGGATAGACATGGACAAAAATGACACCAGCTAAGAAGGAGGCTTTGGAGTCAGAGATCTTGGGCCAGACATCCTACTTCTTACTCTGGAAAGTTCCATAATCTCCATGAGTATTTAGTGTCTTCATCTGTACAAGAAAGAGAGTGAACTGAATGACCTTGAAGATCCTGTCTACCTCTAAATCAATGATCCTATGGGTGAAATACTATTCATTCCTAATAGAGGTAACCCCTCCATCCAGTGACATATTGAAATAAAGTAAAGCTACAGAATATATACAATTGAGATGTTTTCTTCTACAGAGAAGAGAAGACAAATACAAGAAATAGTGGATGAGAGCAAGTTGACATTCATCTTTATGAAATAATACAAGAAAAATGGACTGAAATGTTCTTAAATGATTCTTAAGGGAGACTACACTAAACTATAAAGTATGATGTAAAATATTGAAAATACTTTACTAGCAATCAAAATTTAAAGCTGGGTAGGACTTTAAAAGATGTCTGATGGCTCATAAACTCTTCAGATCTCTGTTAGGTATTGCTCAGGGTCTACCTTGAACATTTTCAGCCATGGAAGAAATGTCTATGATGACCTCAGAATTATCTGAAAATAGTTCTAATTGTTAGATAGTCCTTCCTTATGTTGAGGTGAAATAACCTCTCAGAAGCTACCACCTATTGGTCCAAATTCTCTTCTTTTAGAACAAATTCTAGGTTTCATCTTTCCCACATAGAAGGAACTGACAGAGTTTGTTCCCTGTTGATGAAGCCTTTATTCCATCGGTATCAGAGAAGGACTTGGTGAAGGATTTTTAAAATGTTATTTATTATTATAAATTTGGTTAAATATATTTTTTAAGCAAAGTGAGCTCATGTTCATCTAAAAAGACCATCTAATAATTAGCCCCTGTCAATTTACAACTACATGGCAATAGTATATATATACCAATCAAACCATGTGCTAAAACCCAGATAAGTAAGTGAATTATTTGAACATTTCAACAAACATTTCTGGCTCTATTTTTCCTCACTATACAACTCTTTGGAACATGCATCTTCTTTAGAATTCTCATAGTCGTATTATGAACCTAAACTCATTATAAATAGGACTTTTAAATTTTATCTCTGAACTGCATGCTATTTACATAAATAAAGGATTTGTGATTTTATTCCAGAAAAATGCAGAAATTCCCACTACCACCTCAAATGCCACATCAACTTAGGAACTAAGTTCCATGGAGGTACTTAAGAGCTTTGTTTGGGGTCACACAGTTGGCAAGTATCAAAAACATATTGTGAACTCAGGTCTTCTTGGTCTTGAAGTCTAGCATTGTTTACTACATCAGACTGCCTCTGCTTAAGAATGTAGAAATTCCATATGGGTTCACCTCACAAGCACGCTATCCACTAATGGTCAACCAACAAAAAACCCTCGCCTATACAATACTGGCTTCCAAATGCAAACCAGCAATCTTTGAAAGCAGCAGGATGTTGCATAATTATCATTCAGTCCTTGTACATGAAAGGAAATCCACTTGTGCTACTGACTCAGCTTATGATGATCTTGGACAAGTAATTTCACCTCTCTCTGCCTCAGCTTCCAATTTATGAAATGGGAATAATAGAGTACTTGCTCCTTTCCTAATTAGTGAAGATGTTTTGAGAGTAAATTAGATAATGCCTGTAAAGTTCTTTGAATTCCTTGAAATACATACATACATAGATAAATTACAAGGCATTATTATTTATGTCTGTTAACAGGTCTATAAATCTTCAAAGATGTTCTCATGGGTCATTCTATTTTACCTGCACCAATGCCATAACCTGGTGTGAGTAATAAATAATTCAGTGACCAAGAACACTAAGGAAGAACAATAAGCTATAGATTTTGGAAACATAAAGGAAAAATTAACTAAAAAAAGAAAGTCATTACAGATACTTCTAAGAGATAAAGTTATACAACAGAGGTGATAATATCTAGTAAAAGTGATGCGTCAGTGGTAGGGAGAATGATATCTAGGGTCAGAAGTACAAAAGGAAAAAAATGTAACAGAAGGAGCGTGATATAATGGAAAGGATGCTGAATTTAAGAATTAGAAAGCCATAGTTTGAATCATAGCAGTCCTATTCCTTCCCATCTGTGAGTCCTTTATGGAATTGGGTTAAGTGACCTTCAAGATCTCTTCCTACTCTAAATCTATAATCCCACATTCCTTTAATTATAATCCTAAGAATGATTTTTCCACATGAAGCATTCCAATGCTAATTTTTCCTATGCTTATAAAAATTAATCAAGAAATTTTAATGAAGTACTCACTTTGTTACAAGGCACTGTAACAAAAACAGCACAAGATTAAATATTTATCTTCAAAAAAACATTCAATCTAGTTGGGAGGTTAAGGTGAATACATGATTAAATGGTAAATTTATTGGAATAGACACATCAGAGCTCATTGAAAGATTTGCAGTCACTGTGCGCTAATGTAACTCAGGGAAGGCTTCATGGAAGAATTGTGACCTGACCTAGAATGAAACAGTTGTTCTCACTCTAAAAAAGGATTAGGAATTAATGGGAGATACCTGAACAAGAAGTCTTTACTGCTTACAATTCTTTTGTTGATTACTAGAAAGCCTTTTACTTACTTCTGCATTCATGGCTTAGTCATTTACTGCAGATGTACAAAATGGATCCAAGCACAGTGAGGATATAGTAGTGTAGTTAAAGTCCACATGGAAAATTGTTCTATATTAAAAAATACCACCAAAATAATGTTTAGAACAATTGATATATAAAACCTGACGTCTTCCTGGGAGATTGTTTATGCTTGTTATGGTTTTACCTATCTCTATATTTATTATCATCATTTCTGAACAGAACTGAGTTTGACTTCAAGCCAACAAAGGATTCATACCAAAACATCCTATTAGTCACTTGGTATAGATGGATAATGTCAACTTACATGGCTTTACTGAAAAACACATTAAGCAGCTAATGTATCACAAAGAAGCTCTCTTCAATATGAAAATGTCATCTGGATCCAATAAATGTGAAATTCTCAAGCAAGAAAAGTAAGAGACCAATGACTTTAAGTATGAATTGAGAGAGGTCACATGGACCCAATAAATAAAGGCAATACCACCAAAAATTTGTTGGAAAGTCTGAGGTCACTAAAAGCAAAATCCAGAAATGATACTTGATAATAAAATGAATGTAAAACAGAACTTGATGTCTCAGATGATTTCGAAAATGAGGTGGGTACAGTTAGATTGGAATTAAAAAAAAACACTTTTTGAGTTTTATGGCATAAACTCAACTAGTAGATGGATTATACTATAAATGAATAAAATTTTCAAACCTGGTATCTGTTAAAAATCAACCTAAAGAATATATTCTTTCACAATATTTGGCATAGAGATGCTGGCATATAATACTCTGGTTGGTATTTACCTACTTTGCAGTTATAGCTCCGCAATGCTACAGACAATAGTTTGACTTTTGAGAAAGTTATTAGTTTTATTTTTACTAACTCTATATTACCACATCACTACAATGACACCAATGATGACAATGATAACATGTCAGAATTGAGATATCCTGACAGTTTAGAGATTGAATTGAATATCTGCTAAGAGTACTCCACCCACCTCCTTAAGTTGTTTAGTGTTCAAATCAGGAACACAATCATTTAAAGATAAGTATCTAGTATATAATTTTCTTTGGTTGTTTGAACATAAAGTTCTTAACTTTGTGTATATGTCTCATGGACTCTTTCATAATCTTATGAAACCTATTGATTTTTTTCAGAATAATATTTAAAGATGCATAAATAAAATACATGGGATTATAAAGAAAACAAATTATATTGAAATAAAAATGTAATTTTTTCCCCATTCAAGTTCATGGAGCCTTTGGGATCTGTGGTCCACAGTTTGAATAACTGCTGTAACAGAACTAGTAGATTCTTAGGAGTCAGATATCTGTAAATTTTTTCCCTATTTGGTCTCCTTTGCTAATTTTTCCCCTGTTATGACCAAAAATGAAATGAGTCAAGAAAATAAACTCACAAACCTGGAGGTATACTTTTTAGAATTAAAAAGGATGATAGTATAGTATGTCTGTAGCCTTTAAATGATCAAAGGCCTTCGCCTAAGGATATTTACATTCATCTGTTATAAGTGCAGATGACATAGTCAGGATCTATTTTTTAATTAATAAGACCACTTCAAATGTTCCCCACAGCACTATTAATATTGAGAGCACTTACAAAATTGTAAAACATAAATAATATTTGTAAATCAATAGACCCTCTACTATGCAGTCACAATTTAGAAAAATGACTTCAGGGTACAGTATTTCAGCAATGACAACAATTTATCATCTAATTAATTTTTTAAAAAAGTAACAATTCTGCTTAACCTTTTAATCCAATTCTGCTTTTCACAGAAACAAGAAATGACAAGACTTGTCCTACAGAGTAGGATATTGTGCTTGGTTATGCAGTGCCCCCCGGTGGCTATTTGAAGAATGACTATGTGTGGTCAATCTGACATGAAGTCAGAGGAAACCTTCATAAATTCGGTTTTCCTCTGAAATTAGATTCTGAAATATTTTGGTAGAAGATAGATGTCATTTCATTCTAGGTTTTCTTAACAAAATCCAATTATCACTTTTATTCGAATTCATTTAATATAACCTTCAGAAAAGCAGAGTGTATATTCAAGAGAAGTCCCTGGGTTCAGAAAAAAACCTTTCTTATTCCCTCTGTTAAAATCAAATAAAAAAAGCAAACAGATCAAAAAAAGAATCCCTATCTCCTTCAAGGTTAGTTTAAGGGCCACTTTCCTTATTATCCTAGATTGTACAGTCTGTCCATTGCAGCCCACAAAATTATCTTAGATTTAATTTATGTGTATCTTATATATACATATTTCCCCCAATAGAACATAAGTTTGAAGTGAAGGACAGTTCTATTTTTATCTCTGTATCTCCAGTGTAGGATAGTGACTAGCATATCATAGGTGCTTAAAAAAATTTTTTTATGAAGAAAAAAGAATATGAGAAGTAATGAAAACAAAATCATTTGGGGAAGAAAGGAGAATTCAGAACATTGCCCAATGAGAGAGAATGAAACAGAAGATCCCGTATGCATACATTCACATGAAGACACCTTTTGGTGGCTTAGTTAGCTCAGATAGGAGGTGCAGGAGTACAGGACTGTTGTGAGGATAAGTTTACTTCAGGTGTGGCTTTCAGGAAGAGAAAGAGCATCAACTGCTAGCTTAGTGTAAGTATTCTTGCTAACTAGTGTCCTAAATTGTTTTTGTTTTGCTTAAAGGAGTGGAAATGCTATCACAAATGAAAACATAGTTAAAATATTTCATAATCTTTAAAAATATCATTTTAAAAGTTAGTATTCTCTAAATTTCTTTGCCCCTAAATAAGCTTTGATGGCCCTGACCTTGAAAAAGGTGGGACAGGAAAGAGTGATAAAATATGTTGTATCCCACTACATGAAAATTCTCTGTCTTATCTCTTCCCCAATCCTTGTGTATTCAAAGAGAAGTGAAGCAATATACAGGCTAGAGCTTCATGCTCCAGTATATTCTCTACATCACTAAACCTTGAACTGGAAGAGAGAGATGATTAGCTTTTATAAAATTTTGCTAGAATTCAGTTCTCCTGCCTAAGTTAAGGACAAATCTCTAGATATACTGATGTATATTATATATATATATAATATATATATAAATCTATATCTATAGATATAAACTAACATGCATTTCAAAGTACATCTCTAAATATACGGACATATCCTCAGTACTGAGCACATAGTAAGTGCTAAAGAAGATTTGTAACTTTGCTTAAAAAGTTATTCAATTGTAGGCAGTCCTTGACTCAGCAGTACCAACTATAATCAGCATATATACAAAAATATTTACAATAGATCTTTTCATAGAAAGAAAGAACTGGAAACTAAAGGAGTATTTGTCTATTGGAGTATGGTTAAGCAAATCATGGTATATGAATACACTAGAATATTATTTTGCCATAAGAAATGACAAAATAACAAATAGATTCACAGGAAACTGGGAAGACCAAATGAACTTTGAAGACAAAAAGACCAAAGAATTATTGCAGGATAAAGTGAATAGAAATAGAATAAACACTTATATAATGATGAAACATGACAGAAGAAATCAGCTTTGAAAAACTCTGGAACTGTGATCAATGCAATAATCTATCAGAGAACTAGATATGAAACAAACTGCCTACCTCCACCCAAAAGTGATGGACTCATAGTGCAGGATAAGACATTTTTTTATATGACCAATGAGGGATTTTGCTTCATTTGATTACTATGAGGGTTTTCTTTTTCTTTTTTCATTAGCATTTTTATATATTACCAACAAAGTCCAGGAGCAAGAAATAAAGGAATTCAATTTAAAATAACTGTAGACAATATAAAATACTTGAGAGTCTACCTGTCAAGATAAACCCAGGAAGAATATGAACAAAATTACAAAACACTTTTTACACAAATAAAACCATATCTATATAACTGGAAAAATATTAATTGCCTATTACTTGGTCTTTATTCTACAGAGATTGCTCATATAGCACAGTATTTTCTCTGATGAGGGCCTGCCATGCTGGGTAGTCCTATGAAGTGTCTTCCATTTTAACAACTGTTTCTAAAGTTCTTAAGAGATACCTTGAGAGTGTCTTTAAGGTGCTGTATTCTATGAGCAAAGCAGAATTGAATTAGCCCAAAGGAAATGGGAAATATGTAAAATTAGAGAAGCTACCCCAAATATTCATATGGATTATTTGTGTCTGACTTGTGGCCGAGCATTCTGAACTCATATTAACTGTAACTTGATTCTAACATAGTGATGACATTTTGGTCCTCTTCAAAAACAGAAGACAACTTATCTTACAGATATTTTTAAAAAAAGGAAAAAGGACCTATTTGTATAAAAAATATTCATGACAGCTCTTTTTGGGGAAGCAAAGAATTGGGAATTTTTTTCCTTTTTTTGACTCTCCAGTTACATGTTAAAACATTTTTTTTTTGTTGTTGAACATGTACATTCATTTTTAAAAACACATTTCTTTATGAATCATGTTGGGAGAGAAAAATTAGAACAAAAGGGAAAAACCATGAGGGAAAAAAACAGAAGAAAAAGGGAAAAAAATTGAACATAGCATGTGTTGATTTACATTCAGTCTCCATAGGTCTCTCTCTGGATGCAGATAGTATTTTCCATCCAAAGTTTATTAGTATCATCTTGGATCATTGAATGGCTGGGAAGAACCAAGTCTTTCTTAATTGATCACTGTACAATTTTGCTGTTGCTATGTACAATGTTTTCATAGTTTTGCTTGTTTCACTTAGCATTAGTTCATATAAATTTTCCAGGCCTTTCTAAAATTAGCCTGTTAAAATTGGAACATAAGGGGATGTCCATCAACTGGAGAATGACTGAACAATCTGTGCTATATAGTTGTAATGGAATACTATTGTGCTGTAAAAAATGATGAGTTGGATGCTTTTAAAAAAAACCTGGAAAGACTTAACATGAACTGATGCAAAGTGAAGTGAGCAGAAACAGGAAAACACTGTACATAATAACAACAATACTGTGTAATGATCAACTGTGAGTGAGTTAGTTGTTCCCAGCAATACAATTCCAAAGGGCTGCTCATGAAAAATGCTATTCACTTCTAGAGAAAAAACTGATGAGCATGTTATTTTTCACTTTCTTTTTTTTTCTTTTTTTAATCCATGTTTTCTTTCATAACATGACTAATTTAGAACTATACTTTGTATGATTGCACATGTATAACATATCAAATTGCCTACTGTCTTATAGAAAAGAGAGGAGAGAGGAAGGGAGACAATTTGTAATTCACAATTTTAGAAAATTAATGCTAAAATTGTTTTTATGTGTAATTAGAAAATAAAATATAAAAAATCATCATTCCAAGAATTAAATTCTACTTCTTTCCTCTGACAAACATTCTCTTACGTGGAATAGACAGTCATGCTTTCCCTTTCTTCCAACCCAATGCTTTTATCATTGGGAATTGGAGTATCAGCTTGAAATTGGTTTGGAATCCGGAACCAGACTTTAATTTTCTTCTCCAGAGTGCCATCCTCATGAGGGAATACAGCAAAAGATATAGGGGAAGTCATCCCCATCCCAGCTCCTAAAAATGGGGAAAAAAACACAAGGACATGGAACCAAGCCAAATATTAATTATAGTACCTAGTTCTATTATGACATTAAATATTTTTAAAAAACTGGTCACTGATACAACTGCATGCTGATAACTAATTGTTTTAAAGTCAAGAAAATATAGCTTCTTTTCTTGTAATGGAATTGATGCTGAATGTTTTAAGTATAAAATCCATATATAACACTGAATGGTATAGTTGTAGAGTGTCTTCTATGTGTCCAGCACCATGATAATGAGAGGCAAAATAACACAGTGGATAGAAGAATGATCTTAGCATCAAGAAGAGTGGGGGTTAAATTCCCATTTAATACATACCCAAGATGTATGACCATAAGTACTTATCATTTTAGTACCACAACCAACCCTTTCAGAACATAAATGACAGACATGCAGCTAAACTGCTTCAGTGAAGGGAGTTTCCATGCCAGTACTACACAGTTACATGGACTGATAAGACCATATCATACCAGCCCCTCCCATGAAAAAAACCTCCCAATAACCACCATATGGTGCAATCTTAGCCAAAAAATATTCAGACTACTATTTTATGCATCCAAACTATAGTTTGCATAGTACTTGACAGTTTAGAAAATGCTTTCAAATAAATTATCTTATGCCAATGCTCAGAACAAGTAT
Source organism: Sarcophilus harrisii (assembly GCF_902635505.1). Taxonomy (NCBI): domain Eukaryota; kingdom Metazoa; phylum Chordata; class Mammalia; order Dasyuromorphia; family Dasyuridae; genus Sarcophilus; species Sarcophilus harrisii. Next base: position 104,051,329 of record NC_045430.1, read on the forward strand.
TCTTATCTCCATTTTACAGAGGAGAATAGACATTAATAACATGTTCAAGGTTCCACAGACAAGGAAGAGTCATCAGGACTTCCAACTTCTGCTACAAAATACCTTCCAATCCAAGATAATCTCATTATGTAGAAGAAAATATTTTCACAACTTCCTGGTGGTCAATGTATTCTTTGAAATCCTTGGTTTTTAAAATGATTATTTGTAATTATAAATAATTTATTAACCACACTAGGTTAATAAGACCTCCAGCGGCAACCTAAAAATTAAAATGGTTCCTCTTTTTCATCTAGTTTGATGTCCCAGTTTCTGGTTTTCTGCAAAGGAAAATCCATACTAGAAGGTACAAATTGTATCACAGATTCACACAGAGATAAAGGAAATTCTGTTTGTTTTGTTACCTCTTGGTAAGAACTTGGTGGTTCCTTGTATTCCTTAATGTTTTTTAATCAATAACTTTGATAAAAGTTTAAAATGCTGTATTTCTCACCTCTGTGGATGACACAAAACCAAGAGGGGCAACTAACATGCTGAATGACAGAGTTGGGATACAGATAGCTTGAAAACTGAATCCAGTGAAATTCAATGGGGATAAAATAACTTATGTTCAGAAATCAAATCTGCAAGGGTTAGCTGGGGCCTGATGACTTTGTTGGAGGAAAAAAAACACCAGGGAACTTAGGAGACTAGAAAATCAGTATGAGTCCATAGTGTGGTAAAGTAGCCAAATAATTAATTTAATCTTTGACTATATCAAGGAAGATATGTGACCAAGACTAGGGAAGTAGTTGTATTTATTCTAGTAAGATCACATCTGTAGTGGTATGTTCAGCTCTGGGTATCACATTTTACAAAGGACATTAATAACATGGATAGGTTATTAATAGGTTACCACAGGAAAATTAACAGGATATTAAAAGGCATAGAAATTATGGCAAACTGCCTTTCCAGGATGAACAGGAGCCATGCTCATGAGTCCCATGGGAGACTTAATTTTTTCAATCCCAGAACCTCCCTAGGACTTCACTGTCCTGACTGGTGATTGCCTCAATCTCCCATTCTTTACAGGCCTGATTTTCACTATGTTTCTTTCACTTAACTTTCAGAGCATCTTTTCCACAATTGACTTGCCACCCATGTTCCTTTCATTCATTCATCCATTCATTCACTTGAGAATCACCTGAAGGAACTAGCAATATTTAGAGGAGAATAGGGGACTTGGGGGAAAAATGAAAATTGTCTTCAAGTATTTGAAGGGAAAAATTTTTTTTCATAGGACAGAACTAGGTACGATGGATAGAAATTAGAGAGACAATTTTAGGTTAAATGTAAGGAAAAAACTTCCTAACAATAAGAGTCGTCCCAAAATCAGTTGGTAGTGAGATAATAGACTTCCCCTTACTAGAAGATTTTTGAGGAAAGGATAGATATCTTATGTAAGGTATATTTTAGAGGGATTCTATTGAGATATGAATTGAAATAGTTGACTTCTAATGTCCTATCTAACTCTTGAGATCCTGGAGATTATGATTCTGTAAAGAAAAATAATCCTAGTAATGCTAAAGAAACTTAAGAAACTGAATTATTACTATCCACTTTACACTTTATATTGATTGTTCTACTCTGTCACCTTCTGTTATCCCTTTTGATAGCGAACTCCCATCAAACTACTACTCTCCCTATGTTATTTAATTAGCCACCTGCTATTAAGCAAATAATCCTAAACTCCTACCTTCTCTCATCCCTATTATCTCTATCAGAGGAGGGAACCATGGTTTTTGTAGCCTCCAGGGCCTTGCACAGGGTCTAGAATGTAACAGTTTTTAAAAAAATAAATGCTGCTGATTGATATTATAGTCATTGACTGTCAGGTTTTACCCTCCTACTAGGTCCATGACAGGAGGGACTATGTCTTAGTTAAGCTACATTTCCTACAATACAAAGCTATTTCACAATAACTCATCGAATCAAACTGGAGTCAGCTCTAAATACCTAATTTAGTATTAACTTTAGTTGCTTTGATATGCCATCAGCACCAGGTTTTCAATAGCTACCGAACAGCAATTTTGGCTGCAGAAATGAAATAACTATATATTTTGCCAAACTCTCATGGGCAGGTAAAAGCACTGATAATCTGAATTTTATTAAGTCACTTACCTTTGTCATTCAAGCCTCCAACATACTTCAAAATTTTTGGCATGGCTTCCTTTAAGGCCTCATCAAGGGGCTTATCAGTCACTTCCACAGTAGCAAACTTTCCACCTTCACAGGCCCTTTCTTCATAGGTCAGCTCTTCCTAGGGAGACAAAACACTTTATCATTAAGTAATAGCCTCAAACTATGATCTAGCTGGGCAAAATAAGGTTCCATAAGAGACATAAACCTGTAGAGGACAATGATAAATGGAATATGAAAAACTTGAGTGAAGAACCCTCCGGGGATGGCTAAAGAGTCGTCAACATTTCTTGGCAAGTGCCTCTGAAGCTTTAGAATGAGAATAGCATGCAATCTATAAATCTAAACTCTTCTCCATTTCCAATGACAGGCCATCTTATTTAAGAGCACTGTTATTATTGCTTCCTCTTTAGCTTTATCTCAGAGCTAGATTTATTTGGTTTTTTGGTAGATTATAGATGTACAATCATTTTAAACACGTTTTCATATTTGTTATGTTGTGAAAGAAAAATCAGAACAAAAGGGAAAAACCACAGGAAATAAAATGCAAACAAACAAACAAGAAGTGAAAATAGTATGCTCTGGTCCTCATTCAATCTCCACAGTTCTCTCTCTGGATGAGGAAGGCATTTTGCATCCCAAGTTTATTGTAATTGTCTTGGTCACTACATTGCTGAGAAAAGTCAAGTCCATCACAAGTTGTTTATCACATCACATTTGTTTTTACTCTGTACAGTGTTCCCTTGGTTCAGCTCACTTAACTCAGCATCAATTAATGTAAATCTTTTCAGGCTTTTCTGATATTAGCCTGCTCATCATTTCTTTTTCTTTTTTTCTTTGTTTTTCTTTATTAAAGCTTTATATTTTTCAAAACATATGCATGGATAATTTTTCATCATTATCCCTTGCAAAACCCTGTGTTGCAATTCCCCCCTCAACTCCTCTTCTAGATGGCAAGTAGTCCAATATATGTTAAACATCATAGAAATATATGTTAAATCCAACATATGCATAACATTTATACAATTATCATGCTGCACAAGAAAAATCAAATCAAAAAGGAAAAAAATGAGAAAGAATAAAATGCAAACAAATAATAACAAAAAGAGTGAAAATGTTATGTTGTGAATCACACTCAGCTCTCACAGTCCTCTCTCTGGGTGTAGATGGCTCTCTTCATCACAAGATCATTGGAACTGGTTTGAATCATCTCACTGTTGAAGAGAGCCACGTCCATCAGAATTGATCATCATATAGTATCATTGTTGAAGTGTATAATGATCTCCTGGTTCTGCTCATTTCATTCAGCATCAGTTGATGTAGGTCTCTCCAGGCTTCTCTGAAATCATCCTGCTGATCATTTCTCACAGAACAATAGTATTCCATAATATTTATATACCACAATTTACTCAGCCATTCTCCAATTGATGGGCATCCACTCAATTTCCAGTTTTTTGCCACTACAAAGAGGGCTGCCACAAACATTTTTGCACATGTGGGTCTCTTTCCCTTCTTTAAGATCTTTTTGGGTTATAAGCCCAGTAGAAACACTGCTGGATCAAAGGGTATTCACGGTTTGATAACTTTTTGAGCATAGTTCCAAATTGTTCTCCAGAATGGTTGGATTCATTCAAAATTCCACCAACAATGTATCAGTGTCCCAGTTTTCCCACATCCCCTGCAATATTCATCATTATCTTTTCCTGTCATCTTAGCCAATCTGAGCGGTGTGCAGTGGTATCTCAGAGTTGTGTTAATTTGCATTTCTCTGATCAATAATAATTTAGGACACCTTTTCATATGATTAGAAATGGTTTCAATTTCTTTATATTAAAAAAAAGTCCATTTATTTCTATACTCTAGTGTTTTTAATAGGAATGGGTACTGGATTTTATCAATGCTTTTTCTGCATCTATTGAGATAATCATATGATTTTTATTAGTTTGGTTAGTCAATTATGCTAATATAGTCAATTATGCTAATAGTTTTCCTAATATTGAACCAGCCCTGCATTCCTGGTATAAATCCTACTTGGTCATGGTGTATTATCCTGGGGATGACTTTCTGTAATCTCTTTATTAATATTTTGTTTAAGATTTTTGCATCAATATTCATTAGGAAAATTGATTTATAATTTTCTTTCTCTGTTTTCATCCTACTTGGTTTAGGTATTTCTTCAATAAAAAAGGTAGACTGCCTCACATCTATGTTTATCTTTGAAGACTACAAAGATGCATGGGAAGTTATATGACTGATTCAAAATGAAGTAGCAAGTTCAAGAAAACTCTTTTTGTATATATGCGCACATACATATAAAACAACTATAATAATTCAAATGAAAAGAATAGCAACAAAAAGTGAATGCTGTGATGTTATAATTGCCAACCTAATTCCAGAAGAAAAGGTAAGAGGATGCATCACCTGCTATAATTTACAGAGGTAGGGATCTGAGGGTATAGAATATTGCATATAATGGTAGACTTAATTGATGTGTTGCATGACAGAGGGATGGTGAGCAAAGGTGGTTCCCTTGGTGAACCTGTTTTAAGAGGACAACTAATCCTCAGACAGTTTAGAGTTAGATGTCAGGATCACAGGAATTCAGATCCATCTCAGACACTTACTAGCTATGTGACCTTTATTTACCTCAGTTTCTTGCACAGTTGTTGTAAGGATCAAATGAGATAACATTTGTAGTACTATTACTTGGGCAATGTTTTCTCTTGAGATTCAATTTATCTAAATTTATCACCTAATTCTAATCCTTGTTATCTACCAACAACCAAGACATGTTTCCTCCTTTATCACCAAGTTCAATGCTAGCTCATTATTTTAATTCTTATCCTGATATTGGGGAACATCAATATTTATGTTGATACTCCTCCTACTTCCTCCATTTATGTAGCTGTCACTGCCTATTCCTCTACTCCCTTAGCTAAAATAATCATGGTCACATTTTTGATTTTATCTATAAGTATTTCATTCCCATGATCAAAAACTCTGAACTTCCTTTATCTAATAATAATCTATATTCATCCTTTCCTTATGATTTATTTATTCCTTCTAATTTTATTCTTTATCTTTACCATGCCATTGACAACAATATTTGTTCAGACCTTCTTTTACAAGCATCCATTCTTTCCACCCTCCAAGGTGAGGCTTTCACCTCATACTTTATGGAGAAAATCCAAACAATTTACTATTATCAACTCTTTTTTTCCTTCCTCTTATCACACAACCCATTGCCTTTACCTCTCACTAATTCCTTCTTTATTCCAATGTTTTTTGAAGAGGTATTTCTCACCAGGGTTATGTTTACATGTACCTTTAATTCTATTTTCCCCCTATCCTCTTAAAAAACACCCTGAAAATATTCTTTTCTTCTCTCTAATTTCAACCGGTGCCTAAAGACTCCTTACCTTTTGCTTATAAACAAGAACAATTTTTTCCTATCCTTAAAAAAAAACCTTACTAGATCTTAGCATCTTCACTTATTCTTATCCTATGTCTCTTCTCTCTTTTTAAATGAAACATCTTCAGAAAGTCATTGACATTTCCTGCCTCCACTTTCTTTTACTTTCTACTTAACCATCTGACTTCCAACCTCAGATGAAACTGCTTGCTCTCCAAAGTCAGCAATGTTCTCATAATTGCTCAATCTAATTTCTTTTTCTAAATCCCTGTGTTTGAGCTGCTACCCCCAAAGTCATTAATGATCTCTTAATTGCTAAATCTAATCTCCTTTTGTAAATCCCCATGTTTGAACTGCTCCCTCCAAAAGCATTAATGATCTCTTAATTACTAAATCTAATCCCTTTTCTAAATCCCCATCTTTCTTGACCTCTTTCTAGCATTTGTCCCTGTTGATCACCCTCATTCTCTTTCTCTCCAAGTTTCCAAAACATTGTTCTTTCTCTTGATTTTCTTCCAAGCTATCTGATCACTCCTCATTCTCCTTACTGGATCATCATCTATATAACATCTAATTACTATGGGATATTCCTCAAATGTCTGTCCTTTTTCTATACTCTCTAACCAGGTGATCTCATCAGCTTCCTTGGTTTTAATTATCACTTCTATTCAGATGACTCTCAAGTCTATAGGTCTATTTTTTGTCTCTCTTGAGCTCCAGTCCTTTATCACAAACTGCCTATTAAAAATTTAGATATTTCTTGTGGATCAAGGTATATTATTTTTTTGTTGTTTATTTTTTCTTTCTCATTGTTTTTTCCCTTTTGGTCTGATTTTTCTTGCACAATATGACAAAGATGGAAATATGTTTAAAAGAATTGTATATATTTAATTTATATTAGATTGCTTGTTGTCTTGGGAAGTGGGGGAGGTAAGGGAGGAGGAAGAAAAATTTGGAACATAAAATCTTGCATAAATGAATGATGAAAATTATCTTTATATGTATTTGGAAAAATAAAATTCTATTGAGGAAAAAAAATTAGATATTTCTAAATAGGTATCCTGCAATGCAATGCAACTCAAACTCAACAAGTCCAAAGGAGAACTTCTTATCTTCCTGACCTCTTTTCCCCATCTTGTGAATTTACTTATCATCATGGAGAACACTACCATTCTTCTAGTCCCCAGACTCCCAACCCAAGTACAGATTCTCATCCTAATATGACCATCCCCAAATCTTTCCTAACTTCAATTTATCATCCCCACAACCACTAAAATTATTTTCCAAAAGCTCAAGGAAAAAAAAGTTTCCTTCTCTCTTCCCCATAATAATTCCCTCCAAGATCAAATATAGACTTCTTTATTTTATAAAGGCTCTTTCATACCTTTCCAATCTACTTAGATATTACCTTTCACACTCTACAATTCAGTCATACTAGTCTACTTGTTACTCCTTATATACAAGACTCCCATTCTATGCTTTCCTACCATATTTCCATTTCCAGGAAATATAAAGAAAACTAAAACAAACAAACAAACAAACAAAACTAGATCCTGCTCTCAAAGAGTTCACAATGTAAAGGGTTAGAGAATGTGAATCTCTGTGCATACACACATATGCATGTATGTACTGTATATATTCATGTATATGTGTATATTTGATAAATGGACAATAATTCCAGAGAAAAGGCACTGATATTAAGGAAGACCAAGAAAGACATCATGCAGACATGGGATTTTAGCTGAGATCTCTAGGAAGCTAGGAGAGAGAGGTGAAGAGGGAGAGAATTCTAAGTTAGAAGATGGTTGGAGTGTCTTGTGTGAGGAAGAGCAAGGTGGCCAGGTCATTGAATACTAGAACATATGCAGGGAGTAAGATGTCTGAAGTCTGAAAAGATAGAGAGTGCCAGTTGCAAAATCAACTGCTTCATTTTATAGATGAGAAAATGAGAAACAGGAAGGTAAAATTTCTTCTGTTATAGAAGAAATTTCTGTTTTGGGTGAAAAGTTAAACTAGATGAGCTTCAGGATTTCTCCCACGTCTCAGATTTATGCCAATAATTATAATAGTTCATGTTTATATGAGTAGCTAGGTAGCACAGTGGATAGAATGCTGGATCTGGAGTCAAGAAGACCTGGCTTCAAATTCAGCTGGAGTCAAGAAGACCTGGTTTCAAATTCAGCTTCAGACATTTACTAGTTGTGTGACCCTAAATGAGTCACTTAACCTTGTTTGTCTCAGCCTCTTCATCTATAAAATAGGCTAGAAAGAAATGGCAAATCATTTAAAAATCCTTTTTCTTTTTGCCAAGAAAACCCCAAATGGAGTCACAAAGAGTCAGACATGACTAAAATAACTAAAACATGACTAGAACAACAACATATTTATAAAATAATCTAAGCAAAGTACTTCTTTCACAAGAATTCTAGGAGGTCACTTTAGAGATGAAGAAATGAAGGTTCTTAGAGAATTTAAGTGATTTTAATGCAAAGGGAAAAATTTGAGATCCATATTAATAATATGACTCTGGAAGGACATACCTTATTTAAAAAGAACATTATATGTAAAAGGGGTGTATACCCATGAGGAAATTCAGGAATCAAATAGTGGCAGCATGGTGGAAAACATTGGGTAAAGGTCAATACAAGGGGTAAATACAAGAGCCATATTATCATTAAAGTATACTACAGACCATTTGATCAGAAGGAAATGGATGAGGAACTCAGGAAATAAATTGCAAGACTGTTAAGAAGTATAATATGACATTGATAAGAGTTATCAATTATCCAAATTTTTTCTGCCAAAGGAATAATTAATAATTTCTTGACTTACTTTAATGATAATATTATCTTTCAAAAGGTAAATGAGAAGTTTAACCTGATTTTCATTAACAAGGAGGGAATAACTGCTAAGATAGAAAATGGTGAGACCCTCTGAGAGAGCAAACATATTTTAACAGAATTTGTGATAATAGAGAAATAAGACTCTAGTCTAACATGTTTCATCAATTTTGAGGAGAGAGGATATTAAAGAATTTGGAGAATAAACTGTATAGGACTTAGGTTAAGAAGGTTGAGAAATTGATATTCCAAAGACACAAAGAGAAATAATTCTAAAAAGGATACAAAAGAGAACTATCTAAAAAGACCAATGGAGATGCACAGTAAATTAACTCATTGCTCAACAAAGATGTTTTTAAAAAGAGGGAATTTGAGGGATATGCATTTATATGGAACCTACCATGTGCCAGGAGCTGTGCTAAGGGTTTTTTCTTTAAAAAAAAATTATTGCACTTAATCCTTACAACATCTCTGTAACATAGGTTCTAGTATTATTCTCATTGTGCAGTTGAGGAAATTGAGGCAGAGGATAAGTATCTTACTCAGAGTCAGAGCTAGTAAGTGTCTAAGACCACATTTAAATTCATATCTTCCTAGCTCCAGGCCACCATGTATATCTATATCTATATCTAGATGAAAGGAAAATGAGGTAATGTAAGATGAAAAGAAACTGAAGTACATTCCTAAAAGTGTCAGAAGTATAAAAATCTAGTCTGAGTTGAAATTGATGAAGAAAGTCTTAAAAAAACAAAAAAGGCATTTTTAAAAGCTGTATTGAGGAAGAAAAAAGCATCAAAGAAGGGATGGATTGGTATTTGATGTGGATAGGACAGTAGGGATGCTGGTATCTTTATTTGGCTTCTTTTTTTCTCTGCTACAGAAACTAGTTTTTGGGATTGGAAGGGATGTAATTTTTTTAAAAAGCTAATGGAGAAATGACTTCCATAATAAAGTGGAGAACAGGAATAAAGGAGATAGCTGCCCTTTACTGCGTTCATCACCAGGCCTAGAGAAACCAGAGTCAAAAGTACTGAAAGAAATGTCAGGTGTGATTGCAGAATTTCTGTTTGAGAACTCTGAAAAAGCAGGGGAAAGAGTAGAAATACTGCAGAATATGAAATAAACAAATGTCCTATTTTTTAACTTAATATTTTGTTTTTTTCACAATTACATGTTAAAAAAAATCCTAATTTCCAAAAAATGATAGAAAGTGAAGTCTACAAATTATTGACTAGGGGGCTTGTCGTCATAGCTTGTTTTCCTAGCAAAATTCTGGAAGGTATTATTAAAAGGAAAATTAGAATGGGAAGGCAACATAAAGCAATGGAAAGATCATGGTCTTTTTCTATTTCCTAAGATTGTTATGGGAGTTAAAAATTAATATTTGTAAAGCAATTAGCACAATTCCTGACATATAGTAAGACTCTATGTCTTTCTTAATACAGCAAAAGTCAACTTTTTTTTGAAGGGGGGGAGGAAATCACACTGACTTATATTGCACTTACAGTTCTCCAAACCCCCAAGTCTTTTTTCAGACAAACAATTGTTTAACCATGCCTTCCTCATTTTGCCTCTATGAAGCTGTTTATATATTATTACAAGGCAGCTAGGTGATGCAGTGGAAAGAGTACCAGGCTTAGAGTCAGGAAAAGTTTTCTTCCTGAGTTCAAATTTGGCTTCAGATTTGTGTGACTCTGGGCAAGTCACTTCACCCCATATCCCTCAGTTTCCTCAATAGTAATATGAGATAGAGAAAGAAATGCAAATCATTCTAGTATCTTTGCCAAGAAAAACCCAAATGAGGTCATAAAGACTTGGATGTGAGTGAATAATAAAATAAATTCTGATATTTTATTTGATTCATCCTGAATATTTATCAAGCTTTTGGAACCGTGATTCCATCATTCAATGTGTTAGTTGTTCTTGTCAGTTTTATATAATTTGCAAATTTGATCAACATGACACCTATACCTTTATCCAAGCCATTGATAAAAAAAAAAAAAATTAAACTAGTCCAAGCACAGATCCTTGGTACTTTTTCTTAGGGACTTCCTTCCAAGTTGACATCAAATCATGAATTTCTCTGGCTACCCAATTAGTTCCAAATACATTTAATTGAACCATTGCCTGGTTCACATCTTTTCCTCTTGTCCAGAAAAAAAGGGCTGTTTTTCAATTGCTTTGCTAAAATATAGATTAACAATGTTGTATATTCTGCTGCTCTACTCTAATTTTTTAAAAATAGAAACAAGTTTATTTTGATATGACTTGCTCTAGAGAGAGACATATTGGCTTTATAATATAGCCTTTCTAGTATTTATCTAATCATAGTGGGTATTTTAGAGATAAAAAGGATCTAAGAAGCCATCTGCTTTAGTGTTTTCATTTTAGAATTGAGGAAACTGAGGCAGACAGCTGTTAAGTAACTTGACCAAGATTGGATTTGAACTCGAGTCTTCTTGATCCCAGGTCCAGCATTTTATCCACTGTTCTACCTAGCTGACAAAAGGATATGCATGCATGGCTGGTAGCTTTTTTCACAAAGCTGTGGCAAGAAAGTGGAATAAGGTTTTTTTTTTTTTTTTTCTGCTTGACTTCAGATGGGAAAACTAGGAGTACTACTGCAAAGTCAGATTTACATATGATAAAAAACAAAACTTCCTAATAATTACAACTATTTGAAAGCGGACTGGATATTGGAAAAATTACCCATGCATATGCTTTGTAAATAAATTAATTAACTAAAATAATAAAGTGGACTGGTTTGACTCAAGAGGCAATGGATTGTTCTTCATAGTAGGTCTTTATTAAGAGGTTGGATAAATTGTTAGGGATATTGTGGGGTGAATTCTTGACCAAGTACAGGTAAATTCTGTATGGCCAACATTCTGTGCTTCAAAAATCATTGGTAGTAATTGCAATGAACTAGTGAGTACTACCTAGTGCATTGCCAGGAAGGAGAACTGCCAAGACTTGTGCCTTATGACTCTTGATACAGTGTCTTTGATCATTGTACCCCACTGCTTATCCAGCTACTCATGGCCAACGCAAGACATTGGGCACAGTCCATGAATTGGCTGGGATGAAACAAGTGTATAGTGATAAGGCCAAAAGCAACATATGCTCCTCCACCTATTCATGGAATCAGTTCTTAACATCTGACTCTGAGACCTGGCAGAGAGGGAAGGACTACGTTAATGACACATTGGGAATGAATTATAAGGAGAGGCTGGAATAGGGAAAAGTCTTTTGGACTTTTGTCTAGCTCTTTTCCAAGGTGCTCTAATTATCACTTTCTGCTGTCCAGTTTATAAAACTTTTCCTACAACTACCTCTTAGAATAAGTAATGCTCTTCTTATTACCCCCTTTCATGGAGGAAAATAACTGTAGCTGAGACTTGCCCAGTCATACTTCTTCATAAATGTTTGTTGACACTGTCTAGTGATCTTAATCACTATCCGTAATTACCACTTTTCTGTGATGGGATATATAATTTGGGTAGAAAGTCCCAAGCCTACCCACATGTGGCCCCTATACAGTGCCAGAGCACACAAATATCTGCATGAGAGAAGCAAGGAGGCGGGTATGAGGAGACAAAAATCTCCACTTCACTCCACAGCAGCTGCTTTGTACTCTGCTAAAGTTTCTGGAACTAGAAAAAAAGTAAAAATGTCACTGCAAATAGCAATAAGATCTTCCATATATATAGTTGCCAAAAGAAAAAGGCAAGAGAAAATGAAACCAGAGTGAAGAGCTAACAGCTAAGGGTTAGATGGTCAGCTAAGTAATACTTATTACTAAGCATATCTCTGCTAATAGTACATCACCATTACTCATTGACAGTGGAGCTACATAGGGATAGCTTTTAATTAATCAATATTACCACGAAGAATATGGTCTGTGGAAAAGAACTATTGTCTGACTCTAAGTCATTAATAAAAAGTCATTAATAATGTCCAATTTGTCTTTTTTCTATTGATGTCAACACTATCTTCCCAGTTGCCTGGGATTGAAGCTTCAAAACCATCTAGAATTTTTTACTGTGTCACTCCATACATCCAATTCCTAGTCCTGTCAATTCTATCAAAATAATATCTCCTGAATCCATTCACTTTTCTCACAGCCCTAAACCTAATGTATGTTCAACAAAACTACTGCTCTGGATTATTGCCACAGCTTTCCAAGTGGCCTCTCTGCCTCTAGTCTTTCCTCTCTATGTCCCAAGGAGGCCTGAAAATCTTTCAAAGATGTAGGGTCTGGCTCTCCTGAAAAATCTTACATAGCACCCTATTGCCTATAGAATAAACTACAAACTTCTTGACTTTCTATTTATTTCCTTTTGTGGTGTGAATGTAAGACCTGAAATTAGGAAAACCCGAGTTCAAATTTGATTCCAAACAAATTTCTAACTGTGAGACTCTGGTCAAGTCACTTAATCTCTGTTTCAGTTTCCTCATCTATAAAATAGGGATAGTATAGCACCTAACTCTCTGTAGCTAGTAGTACCAAGAGACAATAATTGTAAAGAGCTTAGCACAGTGCTTGATACACAATAAATGTAAAATACTATATGTCTATACACATGTATATACATTTATCAGCTACTGTTTTCATTGTTGTTTATCTTGTTTGTAGCTGGTTGTTTGGAGATTATCTCCCCATTAAACTGGGAGCTCTTAGACAACAAGGATTGTGTTTTGCTTTTCCAGGCATGAATCCTGGCACATAATAGGTGCTTAATAAATGTGCATTGACTCTTTGACAGGCTTTAAGAAGACCTTCCTAATCTGCTTCAAGCTACTGCTCTAGCCTGTGAATTATTCTCCTTTGTGCATTGTTTTCATTTCTGCAGCTGCTTCTGTCCCCTTCATATTTTTCCGCACTTGTTCACACAGTGACTGAGAATGGCTCACTCCAGAACTCCCAGCCGGTCAGTCAGTCAGTCAATAAACATATTTTAAACACAGCCTAAATGCAAACTGGTTAAAATTCTGCATTTCTTCATGATCCAACTTCTCCATGAAGTTCCCCAATGTCTCCAGCTCTTCCTCAAATATTCCTTAGGCACTTACTCTCTTTCTGTCATCTTCCACTTTGGATTTTATTTGTTTTTAAAGAGACACTTCCAAAAATGAATGTTAAAAATTTTAGTGACATGTTAACTGGGGGAAAAGTAAAACACTCTTTTTTAAAAAAGGCATTTCCGGGGTAGCTGAAGAGGGAGGGGGAGCAGCTGGCTGGGCAGTTGATAGAGCACCATTCCTGAAGTCTGGAGGACTCTGAGTTCAAATTTGATCTCAAATCTGATCTCAAATCTAATCTCAAACACTTAACACTTTCTAGCTGTGTGGTGTAATCCTGGGCAAGTCACTTAACTCTAATTGCCTCAGTAAAAAGGCATTTCCAAACCTCATTGGTTAAGTCTTTAGATCAGGAGTGAGGACGAACTTGAGCTGTAGGTCCTGGAAAAGTCATTTGTTCTCTCCTGTCGTTTTCCTCCTCTGCATCGTTAGAGTTGTTAATAACACCTAATCACTAACCCTTTCCCAGCCTCAGTTTTCTCATCTTTAAAATGGGGTTAATAAGAGCACTCAGGGTTGTTTTGATCATTAAATGGGATACTATCTCTAAAAAGCTTTGAATGCTAACTCGGGTCATTATTGCTTGTGTTAGTGTAACTTCCACAGTTTGTACGCCTCTCAAGGGAAAGGAGTGCATAAAATTTTCTTCTTTGCATTTCCAGGTTCTATTTCAACATCTAATATCTATCTCCCTAGTCAGAGTCTCTTTCGGATTCTGTCTCAGTTAATAAAGGTCGTCGAATTGCAACCTTTGTCCCCCAGAGTGGGCAGTCTTTACAGGTGCCATTGCAAGAGTATACAAACGTCCAAGGCTGCCTAATCGGAATTAGTATTCTCCATTCAAACTAAAAATTGCATTTAAATCAATGTCTTCCTCGTAAAGACTGTGTCACTTTCACTAAATGCAACTCCATTTAGAATGCAAATGGAGAATATTCGGGCTCTGATTCCAGAATTTGACCTGAATCTTTTAAGACAAAGCTTGGTCTCCCCACTCCGCGTTTCCCCGACCCTCCGGTCCCCTAAACCCCGGAGCGGAGCGAACGCCTTCCCCAAATTCGGTGGTCAGCCTCAGCTTCCTCCTTCAACCTCTAGTTCCTGATTGGAGGGAAGTGAAGGCTCTCTCCACTTTCCTTCGAGCTCGGGCTTCCTACCTTCCCTCCCTTGCTCAGGACCTCCCAGGGCCAATTCTCCACGTTCCCAAACAAGGAGTTCTTTATCATGCCCAACATTTCGCCTTTGGGATGAATCCGTCACGTCCCGACTGTCACTCACAAGACGCAGGCACGGAGTAGGCTGATTTCAGCGCTCAGATCAGCTCCTCTTCTCTCCCCTGCCCCCAGCGCCCAGCCTCGGCAGGAGGAGCCCCAGAAACCGTGGGGAGTGGGGTGGAGCAGCCCAATGAAGCCTCAGGGAGGAGGGACTACTCTAATTAATTCAGTTCTTGTTGGTTTTCTCTACAACTCTGGGTGCTGGAAAAGGAGGAAGAATAATTGGCTAAGGGAAGGGCCTGGACTCCTCTAAGTAGGGAGTCAGACATTTCCCAGCCCCAGCTCAATCTTCTGTTTTTGGTTTTAGTTTAGAAAGAAGTTAGACATTTTTTCCTCCTGATATTTTCCTGATAGTCATGGAAGATAATCACAACCGGAATAGCCATAATTATGAACCTGAAAATGTTTCCTTCTGTACTCATCTCTTTACTTTCAGACTTTCCTCAAATTTAATAATGTTTCCTTCTATAACCATCCCTTTACCCTCAGACCTTCCTCAGGTTTAATAATGTTTCCTTCTATAACCATCCCTTTACCCTCAGACCTTCCTCAGGGTTTCTCCTGTTGGACTGGAGCTGAGCAAAATATTCCTTTGCCTCAACCACCCAGAGTAGCAAGTTGTGGGTACTATATTTTATAAAAGAAGAAGCAGTTTCCAGCTGACACTTTTTTCTGCCTTTGTGTCTTTTGTGGATATATGATTTGATAGTATTCCAAGTTAAAAGATGTGATTTTAGTGAACAGTGATGAAGGAAGACACTTCACTATTCTCCACATAATGCTGATGGGAGTCCTCATGGAATATGGAATGGTTGGGTTTGTATGGAAAGTTTTGGCTCCTTTCTCCATTCCTTTTGCATTTGCTTTTCTATAGCAATTTACTTTGTGAGCAATAAAAGGAAGGTTATGAATGTGGTGGTAAGAGAAGCAACTACTGGAATTATTGGGATTGAAGCAGCAATAACAGAAGAACTGGGTTTGTCACAGGGAAAGAATCATCTTGAGAGAGAGTTCAAGGGCACTTATCAAGCTTGGCTCTTAGATAGGATACCTGTTGGAATTCACCCCCTTAACCCATTAGAAATTCTACTATTCAATACAGTCATTCTTCTCGCCTCAGGGGTCTCTATCACATGAGCTCACCACAGCCTAATAAAAGGTGACCGTAAAAAAATAATTCAAGCCCTTGCAACCACTATCGCCTTGGGCTTATACTTCACAACTCTTCAAGCTATAGAATATTAATGAAGCACCATTCACTATCTCTGATGGCATTTATGGCTCAACATTCTTTGTAGCAACCGGCTTCCACGACCTGCATGTAATCATTGTTCCTAATTGTTTGTCTCCTTCCACAACACTTTTACCACTTCACATCCAAAGTGCAAAGATGAAATGGGAAATGATTATTAGGAGCCAAACAGACTAAACCAACTATCATCCAGGAAAGTAAACTTTGTAGAGAAGGGGTCAACCAATCCTCACCAGTTGCCAACCATTATACATACAGGGTAAGCAAGTTGTCTTAAGTAGAATAACAATATATTTTGAGAGAAAGAAAGGATGTACCATATGCTATGTGAATATTTCAATCATCCCCTTCCCTTAGAACTGGATGGAGGCATTTTAGGACCCTGAAATGGAAAGTTCTGGGAATAGCAGTTTCCCCCTCCCACAGCCTATCAGTCTTACTTCCAGCCTACCTCAGTAACCATGGAACAAAGCAACAGCTTTTGTGGATATCTGATCTGACAAATGCTTCTGCAGATGTGACAATCTCTGCCTCCTCAGCAACCACTGTTACTGAAAACCCAGAAAAGAAAGTTTTGTCCACCAAAGTTTCTGGAATGCCTAAACATAAAATATAAAAATAAAATAAAAATATAAAAAATAGATAGGCTTTTATCAGTGGAGTTGACATTAAAAAGGATACATCCTGAGGACCATGGAACATTTCCATTTGAGTTACAGCTTAAACCTCCTATTTATGTTGTTTCTAACAATTAGAATATGACCTCCTTGAGAGCAGAATATCTTGATTTTCTGTTTCTATTCCAGACACAAAGTGCTTCATACATAGTAAGCATTTAATAAATGCTTTTTAATTCTTTCTTCAAAACTTTCATTAGTCAAATCAATTAATAAATATGTATTAACTATCCACTATGTACCAGGTACTGTGTTAAGTGCTGGGTATACAAAAAGAGGCAAAAAGAAGTCACTTACCTTAAGGGACTTACACACTAATAAGAAAGACAACATTTATGGAAATATACACAAAGTGTATACAGAATAAACAAGAAATAATTAACAGGGGGGAGCTAGATGGGGCAGTGGACAGAGCACCAGCTCTGGGGTCAAGAGGACCTGAGTTCAAATTTGACTTCAGACACTTAACATTTACTAGCTGTGTTACTTAACTTCAAATTATCTTGCAATAATAAAAACAAAAAAAGGGAAGGCACCAGAATTAAGAAGGATTGGGGAAGGCTTCCTGAAAAAGGCAGAATTTTAGTTGGGACTTAAAAGAAGCTACGAAGATCAGGAGTTGGAGTGGAGGAGGGAGACAGAGAAAATGTCCAGGACCAAGGAAGAGGGTCTTGTTGGAACAGCCAAGAGGTCAGCATCATTGGATCAAATAATAAACGG